>NC_143403.1:41103850-41422919 GCF_052110815.1 Crocodylus siamensis | reverse complement strand
TGAACTAGGAAAGCTAAGGCTGCGACTGAACTCCAACTGGCTACAAGTATCAAGGACAATAAAACATCCTTTTTTAGATATGTGGGGAGCTGGAGGAAAAGCAAGGGCAACATTGTACCCCTGCTAAAACAGATGGGACAACTGACAACCGATGCCCAGGAAAAAGCCAACCTGCTACATGGGTACTTTGTGTTGGTTTTTCATCAGTCCCATGGGACATCCCTGCCCATTATGGGACAGGAAGGCCCAGGTGAGGGAGATTCCTTACTCTCCATCAATGCTGATCTTGTGAAGGAACACCTTGAGAGACTGGATACCTTCAAGTCAGCTGGCCCTGACAGTTTACACCTGAGGGTACTCAAGGAGCTGGCAAGCATCATAGCTCAGCCCCTGGCATGGATCTTTGAGAGCTCTTGGTGCTTTGGTGAAGTGCCCGAAGACTGGAAGAAGGCCAACGTGCTGATCTTCAAGAAAGGGGGAAAAAGCGGATCTGGCAAACTACAGGCCCATCAGCCTGACCTCTATCCCAGGGAAGGTTTTAGAAAAGATTATTAAGGAGGCCATTCTTAACAAACTGGCCAATGGCAACATCCTGAGGGGATAGCCAGCACGGGGTTGTTGTGGGTAGGTCTTGCTTGACCAGTCTCATTTCCTTTTACGACCAGGTGACCTATCACCTGGACAAGGGAGAAGAGATTGATGTCATTTATCTTGACTTTAAAAAAGACTTCAGTCTGGTATCCCATGATCACCTCTTGGCAAAACTGGCTAACTACAGCCTCGTGTCCACCACAATCCGCTGACTGGGGAATTGGCTCCATGGTCAGACCCAGAGGGTGGTGGTTGACGGAAGTCGATCGTCATGGTGCGCTGTGACTAGTGGGGTCCCTCAAGGCTCTGTCCTTGGGCCAACACTATTCAACATCTTCATTAATGATGTGGACACTGGTATCAGAAGCGGACTGACCAAGTTTGCTGATGACACCAAACTTTGGGGTAAAGCATCCACACCTGAGGACGGGAAGCCGGACCTGGCTGACCTTGACAGGCTCAGGAAATGGGTGGATGAGAACCTGATGGTGTTTACACCAAAAAATGCAAGGTTCTCCACCTTGGGAAGAAAAACCTGAAGCATGCTTATAGGCTTGGCAGTGCTATGCTGGCTAGCACTATGGACGAAAGGGACTTGGGGGTCATGATTGACCACGAGATGAATGTGAGCCTTCAGTGTGATGGTGCAGCTAGTAAAGTGAGCAAAACACTGGTTTGCATCCATAGATGCTTCTCAAGCAAATCCCAGGACATCATATTCCCATTGTACTTGGCCTTGGTGAGGCTGCCGCTGGAGTACTGCATCCAGTTTTGTGCTCCACAGTTCAAAAAGAATGTGGAGAAGCTTCAGAGAGTCCAGAGGAGAGCCATGCACATGATCAGAGGTCAGGAAAACAGACCTTATGATGGGAGCCATGGGACTCTTCAACCTGGAAAAGCACAGGCTCAGGGGTGATCTGGTGGCCACAAATAAGTTCATCAGGTGTGCTTACCAGGATCTGGGGGAACATCTGTTCACCAGAGCACCCCAAGGGATGACAAGATTGAATGGGCACAAACTCCGCCGCTACCGATTCAGGCTGGGCATAAGGAAGAACTTTTTTATTGTCTGAGCCCCCAAGGTTTAGAATAGACTGCTGCCAGGGGTGGTTCAAGCGCCTACTTTGAATGCCTTCAAGAGACATTTGGATGTTTATGTTTATGTCCTGTAACCCCCTAATGACTTCCTGCCCCTGGGGCAGAGGGCTGGACTGAATGGTCTTCCAAAGTCCCTTCCAGCCCCAATGTCTATGAAATCTGTGAAACTTAGAAGGCATTAATGAAAATATCAAATATCATTGGCTTGAGGACAGCCCCTTGACCTGAACAGTCCTTGAAATGCCCTCTATGTCTGATAGCCAACCATTAATTTTTATTCTTCAAGAGTAATTTTTCAACCATCCTGGAATTTTCATCCAAATCATGTTCCCTTAGTTTGCTTTTGAGACTGTTGCTCCTTGTGCCTCATGTTGCACTGTCCTGCCTCATGGGGCTGGGGGAGGAACTGGCACCTGGAGGAGGGACGTTCAGCCCAGAACCTGGAGCCCCTGGCTGCTATTCAGATAGATATGGAGAACAGCATCTGAGCAGGAGTCTGGGGATGCAGTTTAACACTTCACAGGCCACGTGCCAGTTGGATAGCCCTAAAATAACCTGTTACTAGAATAGCAGAGACACCATGGAGAGGTAGGCCATGGCCCTGAGCTTGCCACCTAGGAGCAGATTCTATCCAACCTTTGCTCAGAAGAAGCAGAGTCTGTTGATGCAATGATCTGCTTTGAATACTTAATGATGATGTTGTATATGAATGTTTAATACCTTCCAGCCAGGGAGGTCAGATCAGGTACAGAGGAGAATTAAGTGCCAGAGGGTCCCTGCTCCCTGGGATTAAAATTGAGTCAGACCAGAAAAGCTATATAGCCTGGTGCTGCCTGCTGAGGGCCTGGTTGCAGTAGTGTGGTGTGGGTGGGGTGTGGGGTATGGGCAATTCTACGGCAACCTGTGCAGTTGTCTGCCATGTGGTTAAAGCTGATTGTTACTGTTTCTTGTTAATAAAGTTAGACCATGTTAACCAGGTATCATGATGTCTAGGGGAGAGATAGCAAGGCCCCCCTCAAACATTCCAGATGTGAGGGGCCCTTGGCAGCTCCTGACCCTTTTCCTCTCATTAATTACTGCTTGGAAATGCTGCATGTGGTTTCTTAAATGTACATACCAGTGTCTACTGTCTCCAGGTGTTCTGTAGCAAAGATCTGCTGTTCAGGTTGCTGCCACAGTAGAAAACTCGTATAACCTCCATGGTGTCTTGTGCTGTTTCTCTTCAGGAACCTCCCTGCCTTCAGCACCCCCACGGTCTCCCGGAAGTCTGGCTCTCGAGTCAGTAGGATGTTCTCAATGTCCCACAAATCCCCACCACCCAAGGTGCCACAGCCTGACAGACTAGACGAGGTGTACGAAGCACTGAAGAAGGGCCTGACGTAAGTTTTTCCCCTCCCCATCCTGCTTTGGCTTGGCTGAGTGACTTTGGTGGTATTTGATCTCTTCATTATGTGTGCAAGGTGGTGAGAGTGATAGACTGCTGGGTCTAGGACCCCAAGCATGAGAGTGTGTGAGAGCTTGTAGCAGGGCTCCCACAGCCTTGTGTCTTAGGACAGGACAGTGCCAAGAAGAGTCCATTCCAGGGTGCACGGTGGCCCAGGAGAGGAAGCTGAATTGCCCAGTGTTGGTCATTCTTGCTGTAACAGGGAGCCTGGGGCTCTTGTTACTTTAAAGAGAGTAACTACAGCTGATAGAGTCCGGATAGCTGAATACAGGCCAGCTACAAGAGGGAAGGCAGCAAAGAAAAACTGC
This sequence comes from Crocodylus siamensis, assembly GCF_052110815.1. Taxonomy (NCBI): domain Eukaryota; kingdom Metazoa; phylum Chordata; order Crocodylia; family Crocodylidae; genus Crocodylus; species Crocodylus siamensis. Next base: position 41,419,478 of record NC_143403.1, on the reverse strand, counting down.
TGCCTAAACAGGGAGCTGCCCATTAGTGAAAAGGGGTGTACCTGCAGTCTGTTCAGGAGAACTCTGCCTAGGGTGAGTTGGCTGCAACGGAATAGGCAGTGTGGGATGAGAGGCTGTGACTGCCTATTGCAGAGCTTGCTGCTAGGCAATAGATCAGTAGGGCCTGGCGGAGCTGGAGCAGCTGGGCTGCTTCTAGTTATAAGCTGGCATGGAAACCAGCAGTCAGGCTCTCAGGAGAGATCCCTGCAGGTGACTGTGGCACCACCTGACCTGGATGGGGGGGGCCTGGACAGCATATAAGCAGAGTCTGAGCCAGAAAGGGAGTCTGACCCTGCAGGCTACAGGGAGAGGAGCTGCTTGTCAGGAAGACTGCAGGAGGATGCTTGGCTGACTTCTGAGCTGCACTAAGGACTGCCAGAAGCACACTGATGGCTTAGAGAGAAATAATCTAGGGTAAGGGGAAGTGCCTAAAGCAGGGAGGAGACAGAGCTAGGGGGCCAAGGCAGAGTCAAAGCAGGCTCATTGCCCAAGTCAGGGCAGAGACAGGGCCAGGAGGCTCAGGACCAAAGTAATCAAGACTAGAGCTTAGCCCCAGAAGCCAGGTCCAGCACAATGGGCCTGAGCTAGAAGGCCCAGCTAGAGGAAAGGGGCAGGAGCCAAGAGGCCAAGGCCCCAGTAAGGGATGATTGGACAGTAATACCTGCAAGATGAGCGTGGCTGTAGGGAAGGTTGGAATCCTGCAGTGCTCACACTGGTGCCGTGATAACAGTGCCTACTAGAAGCCAAGAGCATTAAGCAGCCTGCGCTGTTCCTCCAGACTTGTGGGCACCCATCAGACACATCCTCTCTTTGCTGAGCTGTCTTCAGCCCCTTCTTATTCCCCAGGTGACAAAGCTCAAGAACTTGGCCAACCACATGGTGGTTGGCAACGTCTCATGTGAGACCAAGGACCTGTTTGCAGCACTGCCCTACCCTTAATGCTGCAGGTGCCCTGGGGAGTATGGACGGATCAGGAGGGCCTACTTTGTCTGAGAGGGGTAGAACTGAGACCAGCAGGGTCTGGGAAGGACCTGTTGGTTGCAAGAAGGACATAGGACCTTTAGGCAGCCTCCCTTTCAGCCATCCAACAAATACATCAAGGTGGAAGAGAAGGGGAAAGTACCCTAGAGGTGGAGCAGGGCAGGGTTGCATGGTCATCAAGGTGCATTACAGTCACTCCTGGAATCTGAACCTTGCTACACTTGCCTTTTGCCCACTGGCTGTGACCATGATACATGCATGTGAGGTTTATTTTGGGGTAGGGCCTGTTCAATGTGGCCAGCATACATGTGAATCTGGGGAGAGGAGAATGAGTGTCCAGTGCATGGGTGTATGAGATTTGGCCTGAGTTCTACTTGGCATTTCTCTTTGTATGTGTGTGTGAGGGCTGAGCATGCTGAGCAGGGCATGGCCTGCCTGGAGTGACCTGCACATGTCATAGTGGAATGTGCTGGGTGAGGGAGCAGGATGGGCCAGGGCCCACAAGATATGACCAGCACGTATGTGAAGGGTGGAGTAGGATGTGGTAGGCCAGCATATATGAGACATGAGGCTGGAACTGGGCAAGCATGATCAGCTTGTGTACACGTGAGGGCTGGACGGGGATGGGGTCTGCCAGTTGTGTGTGTGTGCGTGCACGCGGTACTTTCACGAAAAAGAGCTGGTTTGGGGTGGCCTGTCTCTGCCCTGGGTGGGGCCCTCACTACACTCAGTATATCCCTGTTGGCTGCTTTCAGGCCTAACTGACTGTGGCACTTTTGTTTGCAGAGCCTATCTGGAGGTGCACCAGCTGGAACTGGAGAAGCTCAGCACCCAGATCCGAGAATCCAAGAGGAATTCCCGCCTGGTGAGTGAAGGGCATGGCACTTTGGTGCAACAGAACTGCCCTGCAAGGGACATGGCTGAGATTCACCTCTCCTAGAGGGACTGGGTTAGAAATCTTGGGCTCTGGCAGATGTGCTTCTCCCTCAGTTCTAGCTGGATTGTTGTGTGGGGCATCCCCTACTGGTCCTACTGCTGCTTGTGGTGGCTGCTGTCAGCACAGATCGTGGATCTGCAACAGGAGCAGGCCAGGCCAGAGCCCGCCTTGTATCTTTAAGCCCATGGTTTTAAAACATTGGCTGGTTCCCCCAGGCTGGGCCCTCCATAGCAGCACCAGAATCCTGGGGTAGCCCATGTCACAGACCTGCCCATGTTGACACGTGCACTGGGGTCCCTACCTAGCTTCTAATGCCCAGGTGCAGTGTCCAGGAGCTTCTCGTGCTGGATGTTACATGCATGTTGTCACATCATACATTTCCCTCATGGGCCTGGATGAGATGTTGCATATTTACATTGACTTGCTAATGGGTGATGGGCATGTGGCAGCTGGAGTCCACACCTTGGGCTAGCTGTGCCATGCATAGCCTTGTGTTCAGGTTGTGCAGTGTTGGTCTCCAAGTCATGTCTCACCCTTTCCTTTCACCCTTTTTCTCCTCCAGGGCTTTCTCTATGACCTCGATAAGGTAAGGTCCTGGAGTATGTGCAGCCTGCTGGGGTCCTGGGAATAGCAGGGCAGGCCTCTCGCTGAATTTCCACCTGCCTAGAACTGGGGACCTGGAGTTTCCACCACCCTGGGGCCTTGCCACCCATTCACTCCTTTGCCTTGGTGTCTTCTGCTAATGCAGCCCCTCTGTGTGGGGTAACTGCTGTGCCCCACATGGCAGTCCTTACTCACAGAATTACTTGAAGGCTGGATTCTTTGGGGGCTCTTGGGTTTTGTTGGGACTAGTGATGTCTGAAAAGGGTCAGCAGATGCAGAGAGGATGGTGGTGGTGAGGTGCAGAGGGTAGACTCAGCTTCCAGATCATCCTCACCACCTCCCCCCCTTTGTTAAGTTGCACTGTGTCCAGCTCTGAGACACAGCTCCTTCTTTCAGGAGCCACCCAGAAACACAGAAAAACTTAGACACTAGTGAGTGAACCAGTAGGCCTTGTTTGGAAATCCAGAAGCTGGGCATTGAAGAACACGTGATTGACTTCACTCTGGTCCAAACATTCAGTGTCCAGCATGTGCCTGGGGCTGCATTGACATTGTTTGGGGTTCTCTGGGCTCACAGACAAGTGCAGCCACTGCCTTTTCTGTTGCTTTATATAAGTTAGACAGAAGCTTTTATATGTTTCAGTTCTGCTTGGGGGTTTGCACTAGAAAGTCAGGTTCTGTCTGACCTAAAAAAAGCCTGTGGTTAGGTGGAGAACTAGTAGTGTCATAGCCTGATTAACAGTAGGGAAATGAGACCTGATTAAACAGGAATGAAAGTCATTTTTAGCCAGGTCATTTCAAATTTAGAATTGTGGCTGGTTTCTTCCTAAAACCAGTTTAACTCCAATTCCTGAGGAAACCCTTGGGAGAAAAACATTCCCAGAAGCAGGCGTCCCTGCCCTTTAAGTAAAAGGCTGAGGGGTCATGCTAATTTTTAATGGAAGTCCCTGCAGGAACAGGGAATAATACTCTTTTTTTGTCTGAAGATAGAAATGATCTTCTTAGGCTTGCTTCATATGTCCTGTAGCAGCAATAAAGGCCCCCACCTGGGCCTGGGCTGACCCCTTTGTGGGCACTCTTTAGTCAGGAATCAACTATTGCCCCTGTAGCTGCTGCTTTGCCTAGTTCCATGCTCCTCCTGATGTGGCTCCTTGTTTTGTCTTCTAGCAAGTCAAGTCAATTGAGCGGTTCCTGCGGCGGCTGGAATTCCATGCTAGCAAGGTAATGGCACACAAGCTGGACCCACAGCTGTGGGGTAGGGGAAGCCTGGCAGAGAGCAGGGTGAAGTGGGGACAGCCCCTGCTGTCCCCTGGCTCTGATACCCACCTCTTTCCTTTGTAAAAACTTTAGTGCTCATTAAAGCTGGGATTTACTCCAGTGAGGCACATCTCTCCTCTTGCAGCTCTGCAGTAGGGCTGTGCAAAATTTTGCTGGGTGTTCGTTTCAAAGCTGTTTCAATGTGTTTCAAGCTTGAAACAGCAAAATTGAAATGAAACAAAAAGCATTGAAACAGATTTGAAACAAAATGAGGGCACCCAAAATGTTTCGAGTTTCGAAGCAGCCCGGTGGTGGGAGGCAGGGGAGAGCCAGGGCTGTGCTCTGAGCAGCTCCGGAGCCCCATGTAGGAAGCGCAGCCCTGGCTCTTCCCGCCTCCCGCCGCTGGACTGAGCTCCGAGTGGTTCTGGCAGCCCCATGGAGATCAGCCTGGCGGCAGAAGGTGGAGCGTAGCCCTGGTTCTGCCCATCTCCCACCACCGGGCTGCACTCCGATCGGCTCCACCAGCCCCATGGAGCCTGGGCAGCATTTGTCTTTCTTGGTGCTGGGTGCAGGCTGTGCCCAGTGCCAGTTCCAGGTGGCAGCATCCTATCATCCGGCACACATCTGGAGGCCTGCACCCCCGGGAGGAGTCCAGCACAGCCCTGCAGCCCTCTCGGGGGTGCAAGCCCCTGGATCTGTGTGCCGGATGACAGGAGGCTGCCGCAGCCAGCAAATTTTGTTTTCAAGATTTTGAGGTGCCATTTCTGCAAAACCTCTGCACCTATCTCCTTGAAACTTGGCAGGCTTCATGCCCTCAAAAGGGGCTACCATCGCTGCAGTTTGCATCCAAATCAGGCAAGAAACGACAACGTTTTAGGCATCTTCATGATTCCCCATTATAGCCTATGGGCGAAATGTTGAAACAGCAAAACAATTTTGATTAAAAAAAACAGAACTGTACTTTGAAATGAAATGAAACACTGTCCCTTCTAAATAAAATCAAAGTTGAAATGAAACTATGGTGTTTTGCACAGCCCTACTCTGCAGCACTGTCCTGTTACCCCCAGCCGCCTGCTATGCCATAGAGGATCCTTTGCTCCCCACCACCCTGCAAAGCCTCTGGCTTCCTTCTTGCCTTGGGATTACAGTGGACAGGAGTGTGGTTGGCACTGTGCTGGGCCTGCCCACAGCAAACCAGTACAGGAATCCTGCCCTCCCAGCTACCCCCAGTTGCCTGGTCCTTTCCTGAGTTTAAACACCAAAATCAAACTCTTAGGTCAGGCCCCTGACTTACTTAGTGACCCCAGTAGCCAGCACTCAGCCCAGCCCAGTCACTGCTGGCTGCTGCCTTTCGTATGGCGCATGGTCTGGGCACTGTTTGGGCAGGTTTGTTTGCTGTGGCTGCAGGTCATAGTGTGGTCATCTCTGTTTGAAACATGTTTAACTGCAGGATTGAAACAGAAATCCAGAAGGGATTTAGAATACAGCCAGTGCCTGTAACCCTTTTCTGCCTGGGCTCTGGCTTGCCAGCCCCATTTCACCCCTCTCATTTTATCCCACAATGCACTACATGTGAAGCAAGGGCAGCAAACAGCTGGCTGGTGATATTTTTTTCTTCATAGAAACTCTCAGTCTTCAATCCTCTGTTCCTTGGATATTCGCCGCCCCCAATTCTCGGAGAGAACCTTCCATTTCCCTTGTCTGTGGTCAGGAACAAGCTGGCATGTTTGTTCTCTTCTGCCTTCTACAGTAACTCCAAGTAATCTACTAAGGGAGCGCAGATAATCAGGCTTGTTTGGGGCCTGTACAAACAGAGCCTGCTGGTTGGGGTGATGGTGGTCCTTTCCCAGACAGTGTCACAGGAATGCTGCCTCACCTCAGGCCCTGCCTGACTAGAGTCTGCTCCTAATTATTGTTTGTTCTGGATCCGAATGCCCTGAGTCATGGCTGGCTGGGAATCATACAGCGAGTTAGCAAGTTGCTGTTGTCTGGCCTTTGGAGCAGCCAAGGCTCTTGGGACTGGGATCCCTGGCAACCAGGGAGGTTGCATGCACAAGTCTGTGCTCTGCTAGGCTCCTCTGAGGGGCTTGGGACTGTAGGGAGGGCTCTGCCTCCATCTATCCATGCTTGGTGGCCAGAAGTCAGAGCATGCTGTATGTGGCTCCAGCAGAGTACCCTGGCTCAGCTGAAGAGGTACCTGCAGAAAAGGGTGGACCAGAAATGAGGGGATATCTCTGCCTGCAGCTAATCCATTGCATATGATGGGCATCCCAAGCCCTGTGCCCTGCCTCTCATTGTGTTGCCATGGCTGTCCTTGCAGATTGACGAGCTCTACGAGGCATACTGCATCCAACGGCGGCTCCGCGATGGAGCCCACAACATGGTCAAGGCCTATACAGCTGCTTCCCCAGGCAGCAGAGAAGCACGCGAGAGCCTGGCTGAGGCTAGCAAAGGCTACAAGGAGTACACAGAGGTGAGGCTTGCCTGCCGGGAGTACAGCCTTATGGGAGAACAGAGAGGAGTTCTGGAGGGTAGGGGACAGGGTGGGAGCTTGCAGGTAGCCCACTGGCTGCTGCTAATACATGCCTCTGGTTCCTCCTATGCCCAGAACATGTGCCTGCTGGAGAGTGAGCTGGAGAGTCAGCTGGGGGAGTTCCATGTGAAGATGAAAGGTAAAAGTCAACCCCTGCACCTTCGTTCCCATGGACTTCTACACCACTGGCCATCTCCTTACTGCAAGCAGCCATGGGCCTGCCTCATATGTATAGCCAGCAGGTGAAAGGTTCTGCCCACAGGCACTTTGACTGGTGAGGTGAGGGCTTGAGCATGGGTGGTGACTCATCCATATGGTTCAAGCCATGCCTACTTGCTTAGGAGCTCTAGGACCAAGCAGAGAGGTGGGGAACAAAACCTGGCCCCTCGGTTTTCCTCTGGCCCTTGAGTCAGAGGAAGGACTTCTTGTGAGCAAGTGCTGCACAACCCAGTGCCCCTCACTCCTGACCTGCTGCCTCCTGCCCCCAGACCACCAGGGAGTGCCCCAAGCAACCCCTTGCAGGCTGGACCTATGACAGCCTGCAAGGCAAAAGCCATGGTTTCCCACATTTTTCACCTTCAAAGGAGAATCCATTTTTGATGTTTGATCCATTTTTAAAGTTTGTTCACAAACCTTTCATATATTCTTGTGACCCACTTTTGGATCCGACCCATGGGTTAAGAAATGCTGATCTAGTCCAGCCCCCTGTGAGGCAAGATCATCCTTATCCAAACTATCCCATATAACTATAATATAAATTCTTCATAAAACACTGTCAACCCTGACACGACATAAGACATAACACCCTAATCCGCCGCAGGTAAAGTAGGCCAGCATCCTGCTTCTATAAAAGGCTATTAATATATGCTCAGGAGATCCTAGAGAGGGCAATGTCCCCATGGTTCAAGTTGTGCCTACCTCTGCTTAGGAGCTCTACTTAGATGGGCTGATTCTAACTCTCTGCTCTGTGCTTCTTCAGGACTGGCTGGGTTTGCAAGGCTCTGTGCTGGGGACCAATATGAGGTATGTGGAACTGCTTGTTTGCAGCCAGTAGTAGGTGCAGCAGGGCTTGGATCATTCCCTCTGTGTGCCTGGAAACTGCCTAAAGGTCCAGAGCTCCCTGCCTTTCCCACACTTTGCCAGGTAGAGCTGAGCTGAATAAGCCTGAGCGGGCCTTTTAAGTGCAAGAGGGGAACCTTGTGGGTATCTTCCTTTTCCCAGAGACCTCCAGCAGAGAGAGAAGTACTGCTGCCTCCCGCAAATGCACCTGGCTCCATGCAGGCCTAGCTGGGAACGGCCACTGTCCAAGGCCCTACTGCAGGGGCCTGGCTCTGCCTCCAGACTTGAGGGGGAGATTGGTAGATGCTGGTATTTGGTAGAGTTTGCATGCACACCCTGTCTCAAGCCTCAAGGCAGCACTTTCTTGCTCTCAGATCTTCATGAAATATGGGCGCCAGCGGTGGAAGCTAAAGGGGCGCATCGAGGTGAATGGGAAGCAGGTGTGGGACAGTGAGGAGATGGTGTTCCTGCCCCTCATCACAGAGTTCCTCTCCATCAAGGTACAGGGCACCCCAGGTGCAAAGTATTAGGGGCAGTCAGGGTTGGGGGTGGACTTGGACTGGGTGCACCATGCCAGCCTTCCCTGGGCAAAGCTAATGCAGGTCTGCAAGGCAGGGCCACACCCTCTGGAATGGGCAGGGAAGCAGCTCTCATCTTGATCAGCTCCAGCACCAAGAAGGGTTCAAGCAACAGCACCCCCACCCCGATACATACTTCTCCTCCCAGCTGCAGGACTCCCATACTTGCAGCAGTAGGGAAAGTAGTCATGGGGTAATGAAACAGTGATCTCTGATTGCTGTGGGGTCTTGCAGTGAGACTATGCAGCTAGTTACTGCATGTTCACTGTTCTAGCTGCTGTCTTGGCATTTCCCTCTCCTGGTTTTCTTCTGACCCCCTTTAACATACACAGTGAAAGTCCCACACCAGGAAGCAAGGAGTTTTAACTATTGGCAAGGTTGCCACAAGCAGTGGAGGGCTCTGAAAGAATCTGCCTGTCTCCACTTTCCCTGAAATGGGGAATTTCCCCAGTCCCTACTGTGGTGATTCACGCCATAGCCCTGATCTGTGCTGTGCTCCAGTCCTTGATTGCTGTCCCAGAGGGAGCAGGCCAGCAGATAACTCTCCCCCAGCTATAGTGCTCCTCAGATAGGTGTGGTTGTGCCATGCTGGTGATATAGCTGTTCCAGCTACCCTGCTATATGTATTGCACCTAGCATCTGCTGCTGCCTGGTTTGGGCTGGAAGACAGGTGCCCACCCTTTAGCTGAAAGATTGAGCTGGAGAGGCAGAATGCAGAGGTGTTGGGAGCTGGAGGGGGATAGTGGCTGCACCACTGAGACAGCAGGTGCTTGCTGCTTTAGATGCTCTGCTGTGCCCTTGGTAGTGTGCTCTGGCTGGGGGGAGTCTGGTTAGACCTTGCTGACAGGCTGTGATGTGTGTGACACACCCAGATGCTCACACTGAGGGCCATGAGCTTGTGGGGGGGCTTTAGCTCCAGGCATCCTGCCTCAGGGCTCTCACAGGGGCCTGGGCCACCTGGGCTGGTGTTTGTGCCTTATTTTGCTTCAGGCTGTCTGCTTTTTCCTGTGGTGGAGGGACAGCAGGCATATGGGTCTGAGGAAAACCAGGAGGGGGCAGCAGCTTCCAATGAACTGAATATTTCTGTCATGTAAATCCTGATAGTTCTGGATTCTGCAGCGCTCACACTGGGGCCATGATGGCAGTGCCTAGTCGAGGTCAAGAGCATTGAGCATTACTTGTGCTGCTTCCCCAGACTTGTGGGTAGCCATCAGACACACTCTCTCCTGCTGAGCTGTCATCAGCCCCTTCTCCTTCTCCCCCAGGTGACAGAGCTCAAGAGCCTGGCCAACCACGTGGTAGTTGGCAATGTCTCATGTGAGACCAAGGACCTGTTTGCAGCACTGCCCCAGGTGGTGGCAGTGGACATCAATGACCTGGGCACCATCAAGCTCAGCCTGGAGGTGACCTGGAAGTGAGTGAGAATGTGGACTTGAGCCCAGAGCTGCACTGCCTCTGGCTGTGCCCAGGGAAGTGGGTGGCTTCTTGAGGGTCATGGCCTGTCCCAGCAGTGCCACCCTGGGGAGGTTCTGGGTTCCTTGATCTCTACTTGAGGGCAGTTCTGAGGACCAGCAGCCATCTGCCTGGCTGTGTGCACCCTTTACCTTCCCTCCCTAACACCTACCCCAGCAGGACTGGATGTAATTAGCAGCCTCAGCTGGGGTTGAGGCTGCACTGTCCCCACCCTCCCCTTCCAGTGCTGTGGCTACTTCAGAAGAGTGTGGGGGTGGGAGAACATTGCCCATCCTCTATCCCTCTCTAAGCTCCACCAAGGGTCCCTACCTCCTCCTTCTCCTGCAGACCCCTTCCTGCTGTGTGACTGGACTCTGCTTGCTGTTGCTTTCCACGCAGCAGAACCCGGCTTGGTGCTAGCTATTATGGGGCTAATGTCAGCAGTGTGTGGCCTCTGGCTTTCCAAGCTTCCACTTGGTCATTCCTATCATTTCCAGCCCTTTACCCCATAGCACAAAGGTTTTGTGGGCTGTAACAATGAGCACAAGGAACATAAGGAGGGAGATTTGAGAGTTCAGTTCCAGGCCTGATCCTAGAGTCCTTCATCCCTGAGAAAGTAAGGTTGCATCAGCCCTGTCCACAGCTGTGCCCCTCTCACCTCGCTGCTCTTGCTCCCAGCCCCTTTGACAAGGATGATCAGCCTTCTGCTGCCAGCACGGTCAACAAAGCCTCCACTGTGAACAAGCGGTTCTCCACCTACAACCAGAGCCCACCCGACACGCCCTCCCTGCGGGAGCAGGCCTTCTATGTAAGTGCGCCCAGCTGCCCCTCTGCCTGCTCAGCTTTCTCAGGGGGCTGGGCCAGGCCAGGTTGGAAACACCCATGGCTGGGGGGAGGGGGACTTGACTGGGCTGGGGAGAGTGGGATCCCATGTTCATCCTGAGCTGTCAGGAGGGTCCTGTATGAAGGACATGTTTCTCTCTCAGGGACATGATGCTTGCACATCAACATGGGGCATCCCAAAGGTTGGGACTTTGCTCTTGCTTTCATATGCTTTGACCACAGTGGAGTTGGGCTGTAGCACTGCAGGCCACATGTGACAAGTGAGCTTCACAGCAGCACAGCCTTCAGGACTGCTGCTTTATTGATTTCTTTTTCCTACATGTTTTCCTGGGAAAGGAGGGAGCAGCCCTACCAGCCAGCCAAATACTCAGGAGACCCCCTGTAGCTCCCAGGGGAGGGAGAGGCGAGCTGTGGCTTTCTGCTCCCTCTGTTCCAGCCATGAGGTCCAGAGACAAAGTCATAAGCCCCTCTCCCTCCCTGCTGACAGCTGCCTCTTCTCTCTGCCTAAGAGCACAGCACGGGCAGCCACCAACAAGCACAGGTGGTCTTTGCTGGACATCTTCCGTGAGACGCTCCTCGAGAAGCTGTCTCGGAGCTGCTCCTGCAGCGATGTCTCCTCAGTCGAACTTGGGAGATGTCCACGGCAGGGCTCTGTAAGTTCTCTGGCTCAAGCCGGCCTGTAGCTTAGCTTGGGTGGCTTAGTCACCTGACGTAGCTCTAGCTGCATCCTGCCTCCTACTCACTAGTCGGTTTTTAGGTAGGTACCTGCTTTGTGTGGCCAGAAATGGGTAGGGCTTCCCAGCCATAGGAGGCCAGGCCTGCAGGACTCCCATCAGTTGGAAAGGAGGGTGTGGGGGCTTGATGGAGTTTCTGGGATGTCTCCAGTCCCTGCTATGGAGGACTGACAGGGACTGGCAGTGGCCAGTTGACTCCAAGGCTGGACACTCCATTGCCTAGCTGCACTGGGATCTGTGTGAGAGCTGAGACCTGGAGCAGTGTTCTGCCTGCCATGGAGAGCCCTCGCCATCCCTGGCCTCCCTGAGAGTCAGCCTGGTCTTGGGCAAGAGGGAAAGAGCAGGCACTAGTGAGTATGAGGCTTTTCCCCTGCCTTGCATGCTCTGCTGCACAGTAGTCTGGTGTGCCAGCTTGCTGCAGCCCCCTGCAGGCTGGTGGTGGTGGTGCAGTAGCTGCTTTCCATAGTCGTAGACCTTTTCCCCTTTGGCTGTGAGCTGCATCCGTATCCTGGTCTTTCCCATCCAGTCCTTACCTGGCATAAGATGCACCTCCAGCCCCCTCATGCAGCAGATGAACAGAAGCCTCTGGTCTGTGTATGCACTTCTGAGCCCTCCCTGCCTTAAGATTGTACAGGCTGCCCCCTCACACCAGCCGTGAGCATGGGATCCATCCATCATGAGCTTCGGAGGCTCTGGGTCAGGTCCTGGAGGGCAGGTGCTGAAGGCTGTACCCAGAGCCTGGTCTAACAGTTAAAGCTGGGTCTAGGAGCTGAGATTCTTAGTTTCCATGTGGGATGTAAGTGGAGAGTAGTGGCTTAGAGCAGGGAGCTTGGGAGCCTGGATTCTATCCCAGCCCTGGGAGAAAGTGTGGGGGGTGGCAATTAGAGCAGGAGTGGCTGGGACCTGGCTCCTGGGTTCTGGCATAAGCTCTGAGAGTGGAGGAGGGGACTCTGGTTACCCCAGGGAGTGCAACTTGGGAAACAGGTGAGGCAGAGACTGAACTGGCCAATGCTGGTGCTTGCTGTGACATTCTTTCCTGCCCCAAAGCCACTCCCATGCTGGTGGGAAAAGAAAAACAGATTCCTATATGCCTGGCCTGGCTCATGCCAGCCTGAGCTCCAGGTGGCAACACTCTCCTCCGAAACTGTCCCTGGGAGCACTGGGCTGGGAGGCTCTAGTAACATCTGAGAGAGAGGCTGAGTTGGCATCTCTTCTGGCCTGGGCACTCCTCCAAGTGTGGGTGGGTCGTGTCTGAGATCTGGCCTGGCCTGAACTCATTCCACACCCTGGTGAATCTTCTCCAAAGACTTATGGGTGCCACAAGGGTCACTGTCAAGGGACCTCAGGATGAGGGGACCTCTTGGAGCTTCTAGGGAATGATGTTGAGCCCTGGGAGAAATGGTGCCCAAGTTGCTAACTTGTGGGCATTCCCTGCCAGACTTTGGTGCCTCCAGGGGTCCCAGGGGGTCTGAGGGATGGTTGCTGCAATGAAGAAGCACTAGAGGCCAAGTTGAGCTGGCATGAGCTCCTGGAGGAGAAGGGAGCCATTGCCAGGGCTTGCTGGACCCTTGGTGACCTGCTGTGCTCTCCCTAGAACATGCTGCGGCGACAGGAAGAGCTGGAAAATGGCACAGCCTGGTCCATCTCGTCAGAGTCGTCGGACGATTCCTCTAGCCCCCAGCTGTCAGGCAGCACCCGCCATGCCTCCCACAAACCCATTGTGCAGCCTGAGGTGCAGGCCTCTGCTCCTGCCATAGAGATCTCCTTCTCCCAGCAAGAGGAAGCAGGAGCAGGTACCCCTGCTATGGCTGAACCACCCAGTCAGCAGCAGGAGCCATGCTGTGTCAGAAAGGAGGTGGTGGCAAATGGACACGTGCCCTACTTCCGGACTCTGAGCCAAATCAGCGAGGCCAGCATTGACGCAGCAATGGATGGCAGGGAGCTCAAGGACACAGGGGGCGCAAGTACCCATGTGCAGGAGGCTTCTCCAGCCCCTGAGGACTCCAGTGCCAGGGAGCTGTCTCCTTTAGAAATGAACTCCCTCCCTGGGTCTTCAAATCCAGTGCCAGAGACCAGGGTGAGGAAGGACAGAGGGCAGGACGCTAAGCCCCGCGCGGCTGTCTCTTGGGCTGAGGCCTGTGTGCCCATGCTGGTGCAACCCGAAACAGCCATGTGCCAAGCCCTGGCACCCCAGGTGTGCAAGGTGACCCCAAGTCAGCCAGTAGCGTTGAAGCAGGTCTTGGAGGAGGAGAAACCAACCCCTGCACCCACAGAGGTGCCAAGGGTGAAACCTGTGGACTCTGGCTTGGATGAAGCCATCAGCTCACTGAGCTCAGCCCTGGATGACTACCGGGGGCAGTTTCCCGAGCTGCAGCCCTTGGAGCGGGAGCTGAAACGTCTGGAGGAGATCCTCATGGTAAGGAGGTAGCACTGGGTGGGGGCTGGTCCTGACTCCTCCCTGCACTGTTGGGTGCAGTAGGCTGTGAGCAGCATGTGCCCCTGAGATAGGGGGCAGGGGCCCAGGGGCAGCGCTCCAGCCCTGTTAAGGATCCCAGCTCCTGGGCAGGATGGTCAGAGCAGGGTGAGTGGAAAGTCCCCTGTGGCCTCTGTGCCCTTGTGTCAGATCCTGGGGTGATGGGAAGCAGATGCAGCATGGAGTACTGTGCCAGCTCAGCCTGCTGCTCTGAGGACCGGCTTGTCTGCCAGCTAGCCCTGCCTGTGCAGCGAGGCATCTGCTGCCTCTGAGCGGGGTGGAGCAGCCCAGACATTAGGGCCTCTGGTAAGGGTCCTGGTAGGTACAAGTGCTAGGTGGGGTGCGCTCGGGTACAGGCCCTGCACGTCACCACACTGCCCTTACTTCCCTGCAGCACAAGCAAGGCGTCTTCCTCAGCCGTGCCTCCAGCATGAGCCTGACGGTGGAGCACGCGCTGGAGAGCTTCAGCTTCCTAAACACCTCTGACATGGATGACTCAGAGTGCTCAGAGGAAGAAAGTGGCAGGAGCGAGAGGTAGGTGCGCAAGGGGGGTTGTCGGGCTGGGCTGGGCAGTGCTGAACTGGGAACCTCAGTCCTAATCCTGTGTTCTGAGTAGGGTGAGTAGTGCCAGGCAGCCTGCCCCGGGCTAGCTGCCCCAGTCCATGTGGCCTCCTGGCCACCCCAGTGCCGTGGAGCTACCAGAGAGGGCCCTTGCCTCCCTAGGCGAGTGCCCTGGGTTCCAGAAGCCGTGACAATGTTGCCCAGCCTTGACATGGCCTCCTCCATAGAGCCCCGTAGGCCTCAGGCCTGCAAGTTGTGTGATGGCAGCGCCACCTGGTGGTGTGGCCTCTGTGGTGCTTTCCTGGTGCAAGGAGCAGCTTCTTCCTGGGCCTGGGATGCGGAGACACACCCATGGCCCAGCTGCTGCCACCTCCCCTCCAGGGTGCAGCTAGACTTGGGGGCTGGGCCCTTTGATAGAGCAACACATCTGGCTCATTGCCTGCTCTACAGGTATCTGGGGACTGCCTGTAGATCTGACATAGACCTCAGTCTTTTTGGTCCCTGGCATGGCATGCTGCCTATGGCTACCACCCCAGTGGGAGAAGGGACAAGAGCTCTAGATAGCTGGGCTCTGCTCTTGCAGGACATGAGTCAATTCTAGTGAGTGTAATGGAGGACCAGGACTCCTGGGACTATGCTGGTGACTTGCTGTGCAGTCATAGGCAAATCTCTTCCCTCTCAGTGTGAGGGGGGCTGTACCCCCTCCCTCCAGACAAACCCAAGGGCTTGAGTGTCCTTTGATCCCTCAGGCAGAAGCTGCTCTGGCTTCCAATGTGCTTTCCTCTGATCAAGGGCCACTTCTGAGGTCTCCTGGGTTAGGATCAGGTCCTGTTCCCTGCCCCCACACAAGCCTCCGCCCTGGCTATGGCAATATGGCGAGTCTTACAGAAACTTTTAACTTGCTGGCACCAAAATGCAAGACATTACAAACCCAGTCCTGGCATGGAGGAGCTCTTCCTCTGGGAGGGGGACTGGGAGCAGCATGTCTGCTGGCTAGTGGGTGTGCAGTACAGTGGGGATAGGAAAACCAGGAAGCATGTTGACGTGTTCCACTCCTGTACCCATAGGAAGGCTGGTAGTGCCCGAGCTGGGGATGGGGCTCTAGGCATCTGTGAGGTGATGGCTGAGGACACTGGCATCTGCAGCGGCTCTGAGGGAAGCACTGACCCCATGAGCACTGGCAATGAGTTCCTGGACAGGGCTCTGGTTCTTCATCTCAATAACTGCAACCTTCTGCTGCTGGTGAGTGTGAGAAAATGAAAGGCATTCCTTCCAGGGAGGTGGCCATTCCCGGGCTGGTAGGGATGGCACAGAGTCTGAGCACTAACAGGAACTGTGATGGGCTCCATTGCTGTCTTTGCCAATGCTAGGGTCACCCTACCTGCTTGCCAGGGTCTGACAGATGCTGTGGGTTGGCATCCACTGCTGCCTTCTCAATGCTACAAGTGGCATGGCACAGCAGAGGGGGCTGTGGTGCCACTTAGAGATTCCTCCTGCCAGTCCCTGCCTCAGGAGCTTTGCTGTAATTGTACCTTCCAGAAACTGGGCACATTTGGCCCCCTGCGGTGTCGAGAGATGTATGCCCTGGACAAGCTGATGAGGGAGGCACAGGTGCTGGAGATCGTCTGCCAGCTGACAGAGAAGTCAGGGGCAGCTGGCACAGCCATGGAAGGTACACGTCCTTAGTGTAGAACGTGTCTCGGGGGTGTGGGCCAGGGTCACCAGGCCATGCTGAATAATGGGTTCCATGCTGGATCATGACAAAGAGGGGGCTGTCATAATGCAGGAAGAGCACTGGTCATTGACAGGTCTATGCTGGATCAGAGGGGATGAGACAGTCCTAGGCCAGCACTGTCTCCTCAGAAAAGGAGCACTTGTTGATGGGTCTGTGGGAAGGGGTCTCCCAGGCTGGATGCCCAACTCTGGTCCCCCAACTTTGGATGCCCAACTGAGCAGTGTCTGAATCTGCAGTGGAGGTGACTGACTTGATGCCTTTGTGCTATGTGAACACAGCTCTGACTGACTGTGTCTGTGCCTGCAGTGGTGCAATTCTCCACCCGGAAGGAAGGTGTGTTGCCCTTCTGGGATTGCTGTGTGGAGCTGCCCAATGTCTACACCTGTCCTGTAGAGAGGTTTCTACAGGCACTCAGTGCTCAGTACACAGTGCCCATCAGTGAGCGGCAACTGGGCTTGGCAGACTCAGGTGAGTGTTGTCTCAGGTCTCACTGTGCACAGACACTTTAGGAGCCACTGCTGTCTCTGTCCGCCATCTTTGGGGCCCATAAGCATCCTCATTGCCGAGGTGGGCTTGGGGCTTTTGGGCAGCTCTGGAAAAAGGCATCAGCTTGCCATGTGTCAGCTCTGATTGACAGCCAGATGCATCGCTTCTCTCCAGCATGCCCAGCCCAGATGAGGGGGCACTGAGGCAGAAAGAGCAGTTCTGAGAGAAGAACCTAGACATCCTGGCTCTCAGTTCTGTGCTTTGACTAAACCAGGGACTCTCAGCCAGGGTGCTGCAGCTCCCTGGAGTGTCTCAAAATCCTTTCAAGGGTGCTATGGGGTGCCACACAAATTTAGGAGTGCATACATGATTCACAAGATAAACCCAGAGATTTCAAACAGGAATCCATGGTGGTAAACTGTCTGACCTGTTGGGGTCTTTCTGAGTTGTTTGGAACAGAAAAATTGTTCTAAAGTTTTTTTTGTAGTCAAAAAATGAGTGAAAGCCAAGAGCTGGCACTTTCTGAATGCACCTTGAGTCTAAGGAGGTTGACAATCACTGAGCTAGAGCATTGTTTCCCTCTAAAAAATGCCAGGACATGGCAAAGAGCCAGCTGTCGGGTGCTGTCCTGGTGCTGGAAACCCTGCACAGCTGGTGCCTCTGGACTGTGTTCCCAACAAGGTGTCTGGGAATGCAGAGAAGCCCCAACCCCACCCTGCCTCCGCTTATGATGGTACTGACCTGGCATTCTCTCCTTGCAGTCTGTGTGAAGCTGGTGGAGGATGTGCTGGATCGTCGGCTGCCCAAGCGGCCTGGGAGCAGCCATGGGGAACAGGTCACCATCTTCCAGTACTGGAGCTACTTTGAGTCATTCAGCATAGAGTCCCTGGACTCCTATGTTATGGAGCTGGCTGAGGAAGGTAGGCACCTGTGTCCTTGCCCTGCTCCACCCTGATGTGAGTAATGGCACAGACAGGCCCTATCTGTCACTCACCAATGCACCCTGCTGACAAAGCACCAGCAGGCATGCTGGGCCAAGCTAGGATAGGCCTGCCCCCCCCCAGACATTTCCCACACATGTTGCTCTAAGCTATAGGTAGGAAAACAACAGGGCAGTGCCTGCAGAGAGGGTCTGTCTTCTCTCCCAAGTTGAGTAGGGGCATGTCCTGGCTCACCTAGTGCTGGGAGATGTGGATGCATCTTGCCAGGGCTCATTGCCCCATCTCCCTTGCAGTACTGCTGGCACAGAACCTGAACTCAGATGACCAGGATGTGGTGCTGAAGGCACTGAAGCGAGTACCTGAGAGCCGGCTTAAGAAGGAGGGGCTGAAGGCCTTGAGCTCACTGCTCGTGGAGGGCAACAGCAAGGTCATCAGCGCTGTGTCTGCTCAGCTGCGCAACCTGGCAGAAAACCCCCGCTTCCGGGAAAGAGTAAGTGCCAGCTGCCTGACACCTCCAGTGCTCCTGCAGGATGCCTGCCTGGGGGATCCCAGGCATGTGGAGCCTTTGGAGAATGAAAGGAAGAGAGAAGAGGGCTTGTCCCTAGGGCTTTGGGGTCCCTTCCAGCCCTGTGATTCTGTGAAGAACTAAGGGAGGTAGTGAATTGGAAGGAAAGGTGGGAGGGAGGGGGTGTGGGTGCGGAAGACCTGGGTGTGCAAGGCCCAGTGGTGGGGATGGTGCTTGAAGAGGCCCTGTCTGTGGATGGGGCTGGCTGAGTTGCCGCCCTGCTCTCAGCTCCCAGTGCCCTCCTGGCAGACATGCTGATCTCTGCCTCCCCCCAGGCTTTGGTCTGTTACTTGGAACAGCTAGAAGATGAAGAGGTGCAGACACGCATCGGTGGATGCGCAGCCCTGGGGTGTCTCAAGGTCAGTGCAGCCCTCCTCTTGCACCTCCCGTGCATGGGTGTCCATGGAAAGGAACTGCCCCTCCCTTTCCCTGTACCCAGTTACATCCCAGGGAGGTATGTGGGGCCTAGGGGCAGCAGAGTATGTATAGGAGGTGCGGTCAAGAGGGGGGAGCTCCCTGCTGCCATTGTGCTTGGTAGCCAGGCCCACAGGGCTTGCTCTGAGCTTGCACCCAGGAGATCTCTTCTCTAATCCTACCCATGAGGCAGTTTTGCCTCAAAGGTCTCTCTGGCCTTGAGCAAAAGGAATCAGTGCTTCCTGGGCAAAGGAGAGACTGCATGGCAGCACCATCCTGTGTGCTGGACTCTGAGTGCTACAGACAGCCTGGCTGCACCTGGCACAGGGAAGTGCAGTACTGAAGGAAGGGCATGAATAGACTCCAGGAACCTCCCACCCAAGTCCTTTGATCTTCAGCCAAGGCCAAGAGGCCAGGCTGGAGCAAGGGAGGAAAACAGCCCAGGGGAGGCATGGGTGGACGTGAGTGGGTCTGCAGAGGGAATGAATGAAGTGGCACTGCTCCCCTCCCAGAAGTCCCAAAATGTGCTAGTTATCTGAACACGGAGAGGAACTGGGAGAAAGCTCAGACCCAGCCTCAGTCATTTTCCTGAGCAGGCAGCCGGGGCCTGGAGCAGGGCCTGGACATGCACGTGGAGCCCTTCGTCTCCCATCCCCTCCCCTGAAGGGGGAAAAGAATGGAGGTCTTCAAGTGGCACTGGGCCTGGTCCCCTGTGTCCCTCATACTACTAGAACCAGCCTGCTGCCCATGGGGTGGGTGGCAAGGGGGTGGGGTGGGAGCGGCCTGTTCCCATGCAGTGCCAGTATGCTGCCTGCCTTGGTGCATCCTCTCCCAGAGGCCAGGGCAGGGCCATGCCCACAGCCAGGGCAGTGGTGGCAGGTGTGGGATGTGCTCAGTGCTTTGCATTCCTCTTCCAACAGGCCAAAGAGAGCATTGAGCAGCTGGTGTATCTGTGCCAAACTGACAAGGAAGATGTGCGGGAAGCAGCCAAGCAGAGCCTGATGCTGTGTGGTGAGCACTCTGCTATTCCCTTCCCCACCCCCAGCCCCACAGCAGATGGCTCCAGTAGCAGACAGGGCCTTCTAGAGCCCACAAGTCTGCTTGCAGGGCTCCGTGCCCCAGCACTGCCTGGGCTAGCTCGCCTGGTGGGAGGACTGGCTGGCTGGCCGTGGCAGAGGCCTTGGTTCCATTCCTGGCTTCACACACAGTCCTGTAGCAGAGCCCTGTTGTGCCACCAGGGCTTTCCCCTCCCCTTGTGTGGGAGCCATCCCAGGACCTGCCTGGAGTAAGAGCTGACACGGGGCTCCATCACTCTGCAGGCAGGATGGCCTGTGAGCCAATGCTGTTCAGGTGCTCCAGAAACCTGTATTGCTAAGTGTCCTTGTTATTTATTATCATTTATTAGACGGCACTGAGAGAACCATCTGATTGGCTAACTAGGCTTCCGGGTCAGGAGAGCAGCCACACAGGTTGGGATGTGTTAGCCGGAGTCGTGTCCCCTCCCTGCTCCTGCTGCTTTGCTCACAATTGTCTGTTTTGGATCCTGTTGGCCGTGCCATTTTTTTTTTTAAATGCCTGTCTTTGCTGTCTGTGGCGCTCCCAGGTCGCGTGGGCACATCGTGCACAATGTCATGACCAAATCTGTCTGTCACTGTTGCTGAATGCCATTGGCCTGCTCACGTGCACGTGTTTGTGAGAGACTGCTGCCCTCTGGTGGCTACAGATAACACCAGATGAAAGAAACGTTTCTTTCATTAGCTGAGGTGGTAGAGACTATAGCTTCTGGAATACAGTCTCTTAGGTCTCTAGCCCGCCTCCACAGATTAAATTATTCAAGATTAAACTTAATTTGAACATCAAAACCCCAAGACCCTTAGGGTATGTCTGCATCAGGGCAGCAGAGGTCTCAGCCTCGCCATCAAGGAAACAAGTACCATCAGCTTGCTCCACCTATGTCAACCTTGGAAATGAAGTGAGGATGGCCTGGGAGAATTGCTTTTAAGCACACTAGAAAGCCAGGCTTTGACAGTGGCACTACAGCATCCCTGGTGCCCAATTCCAGGGCTGACATACATGGAACAGGAACAGGTGGGCAGGACCTATCAGTATTTCCTTGGTGGTGAGACTGAGCACTCTGCTGCTAAAGTCTAGAAACGTCCTTAGCCTGAAGCTAGCTGTTGCAATCTCTGTCCCTGTTCTTGGAGAGTTGCACGCTGGGGAAATGAGAATACATCTAGTGTAGTCTTTTCTCTTTATTGCTCTGCTGAGACGCCAGGGTGTGGAGGGTTTAGGTTGGCCACAACCCATGGCTGCGTCTTGGAAGACAGCTAATTGGCCAGGCAGGGACCACAGCTGGTGTTGATGGCTGACCGTGGCTTATTTTTGCAGGGGAGGATGGTAAGTCTGCTCACCGCCGGCTGGAGGAAACCCTGGACAGCTTACCAAGGATCTTTGCCCCAGGCAGCATGGCCAGCACGGCTTTCTGAGATATGCCAGTACTTACTTACACTGATCCCTTTGGGGCAGAGGCACCGTAGAGCTGCCCTAGGCTCACATGGACTGGTCCAGACCCAGCGTGTCACGGCCTGACACAGCTCCCAGGCCTTTGGAACAATGAACAGTATTAGGACGTTCCCAGCAGCTCGCACAGCCCACTCACTGCCTTACACAGCACAGCTTTCCCTCACACCTGGACACTGGGCTAGAGGGGGCTGCTGCATACATGATGCCACAGTCTCTCTGGGGATTGGGGCCTTGGACACTCCTCTCCTACCTTGCTTCTCTATTTGAACTTGCTGGGTGGAGCTGGAGTTCATGCACCCCATGCAGGAGATCAGTTTGGCATATGAAGGCTGCATCAGGACTCCTCTTCTACTTGCCTTCCAGTAGCTTGCGGGCTGCTTGGCCTTCCTGGGACGGACATGCACTTTGAAGCTGTTATTTCTTCTTGGGAGCTCCTTTGCTATGGGGATTGTCCCCATTCAATGCTTGGCGTTCCCAGGACTTAATAAAACGACATAAATATTAATATATTCTGCTGGCATTTCTTCTTTTCAGCTCCAAGTGCCTCCTGCCTACCCATCCCCGGTGTTGGCTGCGGGGAGCACACAGCATTATGCAGGGACCCAGACTGCAGCCTTCCCCTGGGGCTTAGCTGGTGGTTTTTAAGGCGTGCTGGGTAGAGGGCATGGAAAGGAGAACCAGACAGAGGGACACACAGACAGAAGCTGCCACCTTTTTTGGGGGGGTTTTAATTTAATTTAATTTTTTATTTACAGAATTTTTTTGCAGAAGAACAAGTAAAAAATCCTTTTCTATAAAGTCTCTATAAATCTATATATAATGTAATTACAGAGAATGGCTAATTTTGATTTAAATTCAGAAATAAAAATAAACCTTTAACGAGTGAAGGTGTCATTTTGTGACAGTGTTGCAGGCAGCAGGGAGTCGGGACTGGGGAGTTCTAGGGCTCTGGGCTATGCTATTGTGGGTTTGTTAGCAGAGCAGGAGGGCTACTTCCTGCTCAGCCCTTTGTCTGGGTCCCCTGGCAGATCAAGTTGTACCTCTCTGTACCTGCCCACTTGTAATGCAGGGATGCTGAACCTCCCAGGACTAGCTAGCTAAATTGTCAAAGTTTTCTAGCAAAACCTCCGACAGGGCTATCCGTAGTGTTCTCACATCCAGCCTGGGAATGTAGGGGGCTCACGGGTCTCCCAGGGCTGATGCCAAGTGTGCGAATAGTGACTGTAGTTCTGTGATGCAGTAACATATAAAGGCCTCAGCAAGCAAAAGGCCACCACACAAAGGACTCTTCTTGCTGTGGGTTCTAGGTATTCAACACTCTGGCTTCTGTAACATACAGAACTAACCCACACCCCCACCTCCATGTCAATGAAGGCAGTTGCCAGTACAAGGACCAGAGGCAGGCAGACAACCACCCAAACTAAGCCCCACCAATGGAGCTGTCAGGAGAAATGCCTGTTCCTTGCCTCACCATCTGCATGAACCTGAGAAGGAGGCCATTTGTGTATGAAACAAGGATGACGATAGGCCCAACTTGTGTAGCGTGTCAGCAACCTGGCAGGGGCAACAGCTGGAGAGTGAGTTTTTTTTTCTGTTTATAACTCACCCACCAACAGCTCCTTTGTGTTAAGTGAGTTGCAGGGTGCAGATGTGTCAAAAACCTGTCTGAGAATAGCACAGGAATGCATGTGGGCCATCTTCTTTAAGGACATGGAGTAGAGGCTGATCATGAGGTTCTTGCCTCAACTCTGTGGTCTCCACATCAGTCTTGCAATCTAATGAAAACCCCAGTACACAGAGCCCTTTGTGGAAGGGTTCAGAGTCAGGGCTATCTTAAGGCTTGTTCTTTTGCCAAAGAAACCTTCTTCTGACCGAGAACATGAGCCTCAGCCACTCAAATAATGGATCTTGGAGCCACAACAGCTGGCTCTATATTCCCAACATTAGTGGTATGAACCAGACACTTGGATACCAGTGTGCAGGCTGGCTTGTACTTGTGGGAACTGGCATCTGGTAAAGCTTTAACTCCTTTCTTCCACCATGCTGAGCTTTCTGCAGTGCTCAGGGACATGGGGAGAGCTGTGCAGCCCCAGCATGTGACCCTGGGAAAGATGATGGGGAGGGGAGTGGCTAAAGTTCTTACTAGTCATCCCTTACTTTCTGTCCAGAAGGAAAAATGTAACTTCCATTAACTGGCAGAGGTCCCCCATATATCAGATAGCTGGTGTTTTATGTTGTAGCTCAGTTTTCAAATAAGAGCATCAACCCAAATGGAATTTTACTGGGGACACTTATTCTACACTTGCCTTAAGTTACAGTGATAGGTTGTTCTGAAACAGGCATTCTTCAGGTGTGTTGGCAACTTGGACATGGCAGGACTGAAAACCTGAGACAAGAACCAATGGCAGAAATTTGTCCTTTGGGCTGTGGGATGTCCTGCAAAGAACCAGGACAGTAACAGTGATGGGGGTGACTGGATTCAAAAACCTTGTGCTTTCAAAGTCTGCTTTCACTATTTGGCCTTAACTTGTCATCTTAAACAATGTTAGTGCCTCTTCTTTGAAAGGCAAAATAGATTTCTCCCTTCTCTGAACTCCATAAAAGCTAAAAGGATCTTGCATAAACCTAGAAAAATAGCCAGCAGGCAGAGACTGAGCCTGGAAATCTATCCTCTAAAAGAGTGTTGGTTCAGCATGGTAGGAACAAGAAAGATTGGATTGGATGCTGCCCTCTTAAGGCTGCTGCTTTCCAGACCTGAGATTACTGATAGGAATCTAGGTTATGCATGGGAAACCAGAGGCGGTTCTTTGGTGACAAAATACAAAAACCTTTGCTTTCTCCCATGTCTTGAGCAGTGGACAAGTGCACTTGGCTCAGTCTGTTTAGATATCTAAGCACTACCCCTGATCAGTATTAAGAGACAGACAGGGCTGCACCAGGCTCTGAGCAAGTGCAGTCATGGCAGAATGGTTGGATGTGTTAGTGTGCATAGCTGCACTGTTCCTTCTCGTGGCAGGAAGACATTTATGAATTGCCTGGAAGGCAATTAGCCATGTTTCCTTGCCCATCTGCCTGGTGCAGAACAGAGGAAGGCATGTTAATGGGGATAGAAAGCTGGGACTTTACAACTGAAATTCAACCACAAAACTCTTCTCTTCTCCCCCCAGCTAATAGTTGTTTGTGAGCCCTTTAAGTCTCAGACTTCCCCAGAGCTCCTAGGAAGCATGGACCTCATCCTCCACTGCACCCTATGTGTTGCTTTCCCAGCATACCTATGCTCTGGGATAGGAATACTCAGCGATATCCTGGCAGTCATGGTTAATCCTTGAAGAGGAGCCAGGATGAGACTTCCCTCCAGTTCGAAATTTTCTGTCTCCTAGAAGTTGCATTCTCCTGTAGCAATCCTCATTCACTAATAGAAAACAAGGCTGTTGTGAAGGTGAAGCTGAAGCTGTTCTCCCTTCATACTTTGCCTTTGAACTCACTCTCCACTCCCCCATTTGGATCTCCCAGTTTTGGCTGCTGAAAAAAACCCCTTGAAAAATGTTAAATTGCTCTGCTGGGTATGTTGTGTGCCTGAGGCTCCTGGAAGTGGTCCCGGAAATGCAGTTTCTTTCCTCTGTGCATCTGACAATATTTCGTGCCCATCTGTATCATTGTTTCTGTTGTAAATTCAGTCAGTTCCCTCTTCCTCCTGTGGGTCTCACAGCCAGGGGGAAAACAGAAATGGAGCTGCAAAGCCACAAACTGATAGATGTCAAATCAGCCATGTTCAATCAAACCACTGTTAAGAAAAAACAAAACTTCCTAACTGTAAGAGCAGTTCTCAACCTTGTCAGAGTCCCTCCCCAAGTTTTCTGAATGTGGTGGCAGCCATGATTGAGAACAACTGCTGTGTTCAACTTGCTTCAGGGCTACTCAGCCGGGTGTTGCCACCTCCAGGTAAAACTCCCCCATGCTCCTGCTGTGCAGCCAGACTGGGAAGGGCTGTGGCACATGGTTGTGTTTCTGCTGCATTAGAGTACTCTGGTAAGCCTAAAGCAGGGAGGACAGCAAGCTTGTGTTCCAGCCCTTCCCACCCTGACATCACAGCATCTTCCAGCAACAGAGGAAGGCAGAACTGTCCTATGTGGCTGTTTCCAGGAAGAATATTGGGAGGGAGCCATAGGCAGAGTTGCAGCCTGAATCGACTCTACCTAATGCAAGAGCATGTTCATACTGCTGCCCTGCCCAAGGGGCAGTTTTACCTGGTCCCCACAACCACATGGTGGCATCTGCATCGCAGCAACCCTGGAAGGGGTCTCATGACATCCCAAGGTGCTGCAGCACCCTGAGAACCACTGCCTTAGAGTGAAACAAGTCATCATCACAGTTAAGACTAGGAAAACTTGGGTCTAGTAATAAATTCATGTGCTTTACTCAAAGATGCAAATAATAGATGGACTTGAACAAATTATACTACTGGGATTCCTTCCCTGAAAAGAGCAAAACCTGTATCAATGGCACAGTGAGTTAACTAACCAGAGCAGGGTGTTCCAGACTAGGTGTTTCCAGACAGAGAAAATGTTAACGTGTAAAAGTTGAGGCAGAGACATCCATACAAGCCCTTAAAAACAAGGGACTGTCACATGAAGTTATTTTATCTGTATACTTGCCATTCACTGAGACTAGCCCCCTGTATAGAAGACCCAGAGATTACCCATTGCTTATTATTGCTATATAACGGTTCTCTGCAACATCATAATGTCTTAGTTTGTGCAGCAGTGAACTGATGACCTGTGTGCATGGGGAAGCAGATGGTCAGTTAGTGTTGTACTGTGACAGGATGGTGAGGAATATGATTTGTATACTGCTACTGTTCTTGCTGGAAATTTTGGGGACTTGCTGATGGTTGGCCTTAACAAAGATAGATCTGTGCCAGAATTTCCTGGGTTTTAAAAGTATATGCTTGAGTTATGTAGAAAAAAAGATATTTTCTCCTTCAATACTGTGAGTATTTGCATGAAGGGTGGCAGTTTCAAAGATGCAGATTTGTACAGGTCAAAATCAATGTTTTTTCTTCGTAACTGTATAAAGAAAGTAAACTTTTTCCTGACAACGATGACCCACGTGTAACAGAACAGTTCAGCCTCTGACAAATGGAACGTACCGAACAGGAATAAACATTTCATCCTGCATTATTATGCTAAAAATGTTGAAGTACTAGTTTCTGTGTATATTGTGATTAATGTTTTTCCTTATTTTAAGTTTTGATTTAAAACATGAGGTACATCATTCTGATTTGTAGCATGGCTCTAATTACAAACCCAACCACAATGTAGTCATTAGTGGCTGCCTCTTTGGTTGAATGACTTGCCCATATGACATAAGAAGTCTGTAGAAGGGCCAGGGACAGAACCCAGCCCCAAGTCCCAGGCCAGTGACTTACATCATGACAATCCCATAGAATAAAGAGTGTATGATCATATAATTAGGTGGTTCACTGCCCAAAAACTTCATCAGTGCACAGTTAAGATTGTTTCGGCAGTGCACTGTACCCTTCCACAACATGAAATGGATCAACACTGAAACCTATACAAATGGAGTAGCTCATGTCAGTCCAGTCTGCAACCTTAACCGTGGCTCTCAGGGCTAGCCAGAACTGAGGATAGACTGGAGGTGTATTTCAGCCAGGGCTACGTTATAAAAGAACACACAGAATGACAGGGCTTCTCTGGGGCCTATGACTGGAATGATCTAACAGGAATTCATGACTTTTGCAAACTTCACCATCTGTAGCTCCAAGCATGTTTCTTTGACATGCCTGTGGATATAATAAAATTCCAACACACACACATTCCCGTAAACAAGAGACAAGTTGGTTAATGCTGCTTAATGCATTACTAGAAGATACTTGGATACTGTTGTGATGGCTGCAACACAACAGCCTATAGAGCAGAGGTTCAAACATACAGCGTGCGGGCTGGATCCAGCTCACTGAGTTGTTTCATTCACCCTGCAGGGCTCCCAGAGGGGCAGGGAATTTATGGATGGGGCCAGCAGGGGCAGAGTCTACCACTGAAGTCCAGCAACAGAGCCCCAGTTGGTTGGTACATGTCAGCAGTGGAGGGGCACAAGGAATAGCTGCATTACTCCCCATACTGCTGCCATTTGCTATGCTGCTGCTGCCAGGTCTGGATTTGGCCCAGTGACAAAGGTGATTTTGACACCTCTGTTATAGAGACCAGGAAGCAGGTTGCTTTGTCCCAAAGACCTGGTATTTCAGCTTTTGTCTACATGCACTTCTGGCTGTCCATCATACTTGGTGACAGCTACAGGGTGGTGCAGCCATTACATGCAGCTGGTTCCAACAGTTTAGGCTGCTAAAGGAGAGATGCCTCTGCACCAAAGGGTTTTCTTTCTGCGCTGAGCCATGTGGGTTTTGTAAGTCAGCAACCACAACTATTTGCTCTTGCTGCAGAAATCTGTAGCAGACATGACAGTGAGTGACAAAAAGGGAGTGTCACAGAAGCAACAGTTAGGATAAAGATTATGGGTTAATAAACTACCCTAGTATTATCACCTGTTAGGCAGAGCAGGTTAAGTGGCAGAATTTTTGGCCAGCTGGTATTCAACAAAGCCAACCCTACAGGTACCTTTTGCTTTAGTGAGGGGACACACTGTACCCAACAGGGCTCTGTCAGTGCCCTATGCTCTGTTGAAAGATAAACTCCAATGCTGTCTGCCAGGGACAGGCCAAGGCAACACACAGACAAGGCGGAGTTAAAGTTGCAAGACATGGCTCATCTGATACAGTTCCCAGTTCTTCAGGGGCTTAAGCACAGGTATGCCTGACATCTTGAGGAGTGCAAGGCAGGGCCAAGCAACCTAAACTCTGTTAACTCACTCTTGAGGGAGTGAATTTCCCTTAGTTGTTTGCAGATGAAATGGTGATAGCGACTGATGGGCATCTCTTAGACACAAAAAAAATGTTCCCTGGGAACACCATGCTGCCCATTAGCGACCAACACTGCTATGCTCCTGGCCCCTCCATGAGGGGCCATGAGGACAATAAAGCAATCCACATCTCACTAACCACTAGTTACTGCACCTGGAGGCAGCAAAAGTGTAGGCACTTTCAGATGTCACATGGCATTTTTAGGGGCTAAGTGCAGAACAGATTCTGTACAACCTGCAAGAGGAGGAACCCAGAAGTATGAAGTGGCCCATTCATCTTAATGGGTTTTATTTAAACAGATCAGAACACCACTTTGCAGATAAGAGTTATAGGCTTGGAAGGGATCTCAAGGGTCACCTAGTCCAACCTGCTGCATAAATGCTGGATGCACTGTTCCTATAGGTGAATACAACCTGACACAATAGCTCTGACACATATGAACTGACCCATTCATCTAGCAGATGCTCTTTCTCCCTGGCTGCCAAAGCCTATTCCAGCTCTGTTGTAGAATAGTAATTTTCAAGACAATCTAGCAATACACCTAGTTTAGAGCAATTTAAAATCAGCTCCTGAGGCAAGAAGTTGCAAAAAGGCTCCACCTTTGCACTTAAGTACTCTTGCTCCTTTTGTAGCATTACCAGTATTCCAAATAACCTCACTCCGCACAAAGAATTTACAGCACTTTGACAATGAAAAATAAACTCAAAGTAAGAAGAGATTTGATATCAGGAAGCTTTTGACCAAATGATCCCAAGCTCATACCTCTACTTATTACAGGGCTAACACAGTTCAAGTTGCATCCAATTTCCGTTTTACTAGGCAAGAAATCTTCAAATACACCATTTCTTGAATTCAACTTTCACTTTAAGATATTTACTATAGTTTGTACACACCTTAGATTTTTTGTAAGTTTTTGGAAAGGACATTTGAGTTGCTAAGACCATATTTAAATGGGCTATGCGACTAAAACTTATATAGTGTTAAGAGTTATGCTGTAGCCATGATGTTCCAGAAATTATGCAAGAGGCAAGGATTTCTTAGGGTGGTATCTTTTATTGGACCAACTATGTAAGCATAGGTCCAATAAATTATATCACCCTAAGGAAGCCTTGCCTCTTGCATGCATTTCTGTAGCATCTGCCATTACTTTTCCACAGAAACCGCTACAGCACTTTGAGGTGAAACTGCTGGGTGTGATCCCTTGGTTTGTGTAAGATGGACAGATTTTGTTACAGAAATTTATTTTGTATTTATTTTCTATGATAAAGTTCCTGAGATAGTATCCTGGCACTATCACAGGTAATGTTAACATTATGTTAGTCCTTTGAATATGGCTGTTTTATTAACGCATTTACTTGATGCTTAGTAACTGCTTTAATCATGCTGATGAGAACAGCAGCTCTTTACTTCCTTGATCATGTGCGGTCTTCATTCAGGAAATGGGAGAGAAGTGTGTGTCATTATAGTCCCCTAACACTTCTGCTAATGTTCTCTCTCAAACATTGTTCTCAAGGAAAAAACTTCCAGAAGGAGCCCCTTCAAAATGCAGGTACATGGTTACGGTCAGTGTGACAGCTACCACATATTTTGATCTATCCAGCTACTTTGATGGCAGAACATTTGTAGGTACTAGGGCTGTGCGAAATTTCACCGGGTGTTTCATTTAGAAGCTGTTTCGATGCATTTTGAGCTCCATTTTGAGGATTCTGGAACAGCCCCCCGCCCTCCTGGGGGTGCAGGCCTCTGGATCTGTGTGCCTGATGACAGCATGCTGCCACTGCAGGCTGGAGCCAGTGGCAGCACCAATCTTCCCGGTCTGGGCTGCACCCAGTGCCGGTCCTAGCCAGCAGCAGCAGTCTCCTGTCATCCAGCAGGCAGATTGGGGGCCTGCCTGCATCCCTGGACTCGTCCCAGGGGTGCAGACAGGCCCCTAATCTGCCAGCCAGATCATAGGAGGCTGCTGCTGCCAGCTGGGACTGGTAGCCCGCATCACACCTACCGCCAGGAAGATTGGTGCTCCCACCAATTCCAGGCAGCAGGAGCATCTTTCTGTGATCTGGCAGGGAGATCGGGGGCCTGCCTGCCTGCCTGGGACCAGCGGCAGCACCATTCTTCCCAGTGCTGGGTGTGGGCTGCGCCCAGCGCTAGTCCCAGGTAGCAGCAGCAGCTTCCTGTCACCTGGCAGCCAAATCGGGTGCTGCACCCCCAGGAGGAGTCCAGCACAGCCCTCTGGGGGGTGCAGGACCCCAGATCTGTCTGCCAGACGACAGGAGACTGCCACTGCCAGCAAGTGACAGTTTTGCTTGTCAACACCTTGAGGTGCAGTTTCCCAGAAACCTCTGCACCTATCTCCTTGAAACTTGGAAGGCTTCATGCCCTACCATCCCTGCAAGTTTCAACCAAATCAGGCTAGAAACTACAAATAGCAAAACAGTTGAAACAAAACGAAACAGTGCTTTCAAAATGAAACGAAACTTGAAAGGAAACTGTTCCGTCAAAAAGGAAGTTGAAGCGGAATGCTGCTGTTTTGCACAGCCCTAGTAGGTACTTTGATTTGCAACAGAGACTCAATCTTGCTACAAAAGCACAAATTACTTTCTTTAGCCTGTGCCACACTGAAGATCCCCAAATACCTTTTTCAAGCATTGTTTCCCAAAAGAGCTATTGTGAAACACTTTGATCATAGCCAGGTCACTCCCAAGCAGGTAATACCACTTGAGATTTACAGCTCTGATTCTCCAAGGTACATAAAACTAGAAAGGACCTCCTGGATCATCAAATCTAGTCCCCCGTGTTCCTGGGCAACATTAATCCTAGAAATCCCCAGAACTGTCATTTCAAATCCTTTAGACTCGCACACAACTACAAGACACAAGACTTGAAACACCCAGAACAACACCTTCTAACATACCATATGTAAGAGTGTTTGAAATGAGGGCACTGCCAG
Source organism: Crocodylus siamensis (assembly GCF_052110815.1). Lineage (NCBI taxonomy): Eukaryota > Metazoa > Chordata > Crocodylia > Crocodylidae > Crocodylus > Crocodylus siamensis. The sequence goes on along the minus strand of NC_143403.1, from coordinate 41,388,881 downwards.
TGCAAGGTGGTTATTGAGAGGGGGAAGAAGGGACTGTGGTAAGTTGATATTAAATGATTTTCTATTTGTTAGATTTATATACTACAGGAGTTGCGGACTAAATTCCATTGACTAAATATGGAAAGTGGCCACAATGTGGCATGTTTGCCTTGGCTAATCACCACCTTTGCACAAAAAACATCTGGAGAACCCCCATGCCACCTGTCTGAACAGTAGTGCTAGTAACAATATTTTCCAGCAACACTTGCTAATGCCCCTCCAATTCAGCTACAGCAACACTTTCCATTCCTACCTTGTTTCCTTGAATAAACAAGCCACTTTTTCAACCAACACTAGCTAAGTTTCAAGATAGCTTCGATATCCTCCAGTGGCCCTTGGAGTCTGCGTGGTCCGGTAAACAGATCAAGATACCTAGGAATTTCTAATCCCTGTTCTATGCTAATTTGCAGAATAATTGTAGGCAAATATGATGAAGCAAAAATGAAGGGGGAAAAACAGCCCCTACTTTTGCATGCCTAGTTTGGAGACCTGGTTTTGAAAGGTTCAGAATACTATAACTACAATTGAAGTCCAGGGGAACTGCAGTCAGAAAGCATCTCCAAGATTAGTAACCCCCCACACAATCAGCAGCCATTCCAGAACACTGTAGCTATAACCATTCTCTTTCTCATCTGAGAAATGCAAATGCTATTTATCCTCAAGAGATGTTATGATGGTAAGTCCCTTCACAGAACTAGAGCCTCTGTGCATTACTACATGCTTCAATTTTATATGATTGGTAAGACACAAGTACAATAGCTAGGAGGGATATGCTGTGGCTTTCTTTAGGTGTACTGGCAGGGCTGACAAGTTGTAGAGAAAGGACTGGAACAGCAGGAAATGCCTGAGGTGATGACTGAAGTATACTAGCAGATGTAGCAAGAGGATGGGAAGAGCGATAGCAGGACCTTGGAAAGAACTACATTTATATATGGATCACGGAACTCCTGACCTACAAGAAATGAGCTCAAGGAGTTCAAATATCATGTGCCAGAGCAACTCTAAGAACCCAGATGGTAAGTTTCCTGGTACGGAACAAATGAAAACAAAGCTGTGGCAACTGATTGTTATGGAACTGCTAGAGCTTTAAAGAAGGCAATTCAGTGGCTAAGGCAGTGTTTCATTTACTTCCTGGCTGAAGGCTTTTGTGTATTTTTAAAAATGTTATAACAAGTGATCTTCTAGAGGAAATGCACACAAATTCAGCTAATAGCTGAACTGGGTTTTGAACTGAATGCAGATATTACCTCTGTACTTAAGACACTGTCCTCACCAAATTAGAGTACCAAAGTTCTGAGAATTTACAAATGAGTTGAAATAAGTTCAAGGTAGGCTCTTTAAATGCAACACTGCCAGACCTTTTATTATCCTAAATGATTTTAACAGATTCCTTAAAGTCCTTATAGTTAAAACTGACTGAAATTGTATGCATGGACTGCAGCTGAAGAACTTTTGTTAGGAATAATGGTCTTATTTTTTTCTCCTTCAGAGAAAGATAGAATGATAAGATCATCTCAACTGATTGTTGCCCTTCATAGTTATTTTGCATGCTACAATTCTGTTGCTTGTAATGAGACAGCAGATTGTCTCATGTCAAGGGTACTACTTTAAAAGAATAGTCTCAGTTGTTACTGCTTCTGAACTGTTCAATGGATACATGTTAGTTTGAGCAGTGGTGCTTGAAAGACTCCCCTATAGCAAAGAAAGGTCAGCAACATGCAGCCCACAAAGCCACTATATCCAGCCAACAGAGCTGCAGGGTTTTACTTGTGCCTGCACCAGGGCTGGGCTGCGGAAGGTGTGCCCAAGCTGCCACCTTCTCCACTCCTTTCCCTTCCACAGCTTGTGGAGAGCTGCGCTGGGGCTGACCAGTTTTCAGCTGCACCCATGTCAGAGCCAGGGGCCAGAGATACATGGTATCAATGCAGATGCATATTCCAGCCCGCTGGTCATCCCCAACTCAATTTCTCACTAGCTGGAAGCTGCACGCAGGCCACAACCAGGAAGTAGAGGGTAGAGAGAAGCAGCAGCAATGTGGATGCAATTCCCAGCTGCCTGGCTGCAGCATAGGCACAGGCAAAGTCCCATACTGCTGAAGCCACATGAGACCGCTCATGAGGGTTACCAGCTGCTGCCCTAGAACATTGTTGCTTTCGTTCCATTTGGGACTCTAGGCCTAATTTCCCAGCCCCACAGTCCCGCTTACTGTTTCATGCAGTTCTGCTCTGACTGCCCCTCTTTATCTACACATCTCAGCTCAACTTCATTTTAATATTACCTACAGTGGAATTTAAAGATGTAATGTGCACACACTAAATAGTATGTTCTAAATACCTAGTATAAATAAGGCAGCAAATCTTTTTACCACTTGCGACAGAGGTTGAGTTTAAGCCTAGACAGAACAACTTTAGATTCGTCCAGCAGTGATACTTTGAAAAGGGGGAAATTGAAAAAAAAATGGAGTTTTAAATTTCTGGTTTTGTAACTGTTGCTGGGAGGGTAATTACATCCCTGTAATTTTTTTTTTTATCCCTAAACATTGACCTTTTATTCCTAACCTTAAATCCATCTTAATGTAGGAAGGAATGCAACATGGGCTGATGGAAAGTTCTCTTCCCCTCAACTGCCTGTCAGACACTTAGCAGGAGGTATGGAGCAATGCTACTAGAAAAGAAAAGGAATCGCTGGAACTAGAAAGTTCTGCAGCAGATAGGAGAAAGTTACAGAAAGTTATACTGAATGAAAAAACAGGCTAGGAGCCTCCCAGTGTGTTCAGAACTTTCTGGGCAGAATCACTCCTCCTCTCCAGGGAAATTAAGTGAGCTGCAGTTGTCTCCTTGTTTACACACTGCTGATTCTGTTAAGTCCATTCCTTCTGACCCTCAAATCCACACAAATGATCTGAACATTTACAAACTGTTTTGCTGGAGATTGAAATCATATAGCTTTGAGCAAAATAAAGATGACAGCACATCCTACCTAAAGGTATCCATCTCACAGGGAGGCAGAATCCACAGCCTAAAAATTTCCTCACCCTTTCTATGGTAACTTAAACAGTGATGCCAGCTGTGATGGTGAGTGCTGTTGTAACATGCAACATGTCTATATGGAAGTAAGAAACCAAATTAATCTCACATATGTCACTGAAGAGATGTCATGGTAACTCACTTGTCTGGGGAATTATCGTTGGCTCAACTGACTGATGCAGTTACTGGTCCCCCTGGAAATCCAGAATCTGTACCACAGGCAAGGGGTAAAAATTATAAGGAAGGGCTCCAGATGTAACTAAATTAATAACCACCTCAAAAAACCACCAGGAAAAAGCAGAGCACCTATAAAGAACTGGGGGGGAGGGCAGGGGGGAGGTAAGACTGACCAGAAAAGAAAACTGTCTGAGACTCAAGAACCGCAGGAATAAAGTAAGAGTTGCCAAAATTTGCAAATTGGGATTAGGCCTTGCAAAGAATATTAAACATCAAAGTTTCTTCAGTCACATAACTTGAGAGAACAAGAAAAGTAATGGAGCCACTGTGTAGTGTCAATGAAATGCAGATTAGAGATAATCAAGTTACAGGCAAAATCCTAAATGAATTATTTTGCCTCAGTTTTCAATAAGGACAGTGATCTTGAACATGCAAGGGAAAGCAGATTGGGAACGAGTATATGGAAATAACAATTTCCACAAGTGAAGTAGAAACAAAATTCAATGAAGTTTAAGGCACTTCAGGCAAAAGGACATTATCATCTGCATCCTAGAAATTTGAAAGAAAAAAAAATCTCCTGACACTTGAAACCGTGAACATTTTCAACAAATCTACTGTCTTGTACCAAGTTTGGAGAATAGCAAATAGAGTACCTATATTTAAGGAGAAAAAAAAAATTGGGGAGCCACAAGCCTGCTAGTTTGGCTTCGGTATTATCATAGAAATCATAGAAAAATAGGACTAGAGGGCACTTCCCTAAGTCATCTAGTCCAACCCCATGCCTGTGGCAGGATCATCCCTACTCAAACTACCTTATACCAATCCACTCTTAGCAAAACTACTGTTTTATTGTTAGGGTGGAATATATAACAAAATGTAACGGAAATAACATTAGTAGTTAAAAAATGTAAAAGGTAAGTAGAATAGGAATAAAACACATGGGATTGCTAAAGTTACATCAGTTAGACCAACCTGACATCTACATTTAATTTTTTTTTTAAACAAAAGAAATGCAGTACCTCTCATCTATCTGGACTTCAGTAAATATACTCAGGTAGTGCCACTATAGGACAGGGGGATTAGAGGAATTGTAGGTGTTTAAGGAACTGATTTGGGGAGACAGCACTGAAAGGAGAAGTATTGGGCTTAACAGAGCTGACTGGTGGAGATCCTCAAGAACCAATCTTGACCTGATCTCATTTAATATTTTTAATAATTATCCTGATCTTAAAGTAGGAGCGGGCTGAGGACAGAGTTAGGAGGGGTCACCACACAGAAAGACCAGGCTATCACACTGCAAAAGCCTGGGTGACCCTGGGGTCTGGGGAAAACAGATCAAATTCAACAGCAGAAAGCATGCAGTTGAACACATTGTTTTGCAACCCGTGGGTCACAAGAATATATGAGACGGTTGTGAACAAACTTTAAAAATGGATCCTCCTTTAAAGGAGAAAAATGTGGGAAACGGCTTTGCCCTGACAGTGGTTGCTTGCCCGCCCCCCGCTCCTCAGGGCAGGGGGTTGGGAGGCACACTGGGTCCAGACCGGCCTTCCATGTTTACAAATGGAACCTGGTACAAAAAAGGTTAATTAGCACTGGCCTAGTGCATAGTTTCACAACCTGTGGTATGCGTACATGAGACACAAGGCAGGGGGTATGTGAGTACCCCAACACTTTCTCTCTCTCACCCTCTTTTCCTCTCACAACTATGGCAAAAAATTTGGTGCGCCACACTGTGCGGTGCTTTGAATTCCCCAGTAATAATTGGGCATGCAGCACTTTGTGCGGCACTGGGTTCAGCCCTCCTAGCTTTGGGCAATGTCACCTCCAGGCCAGGTACATACTTGAGTTGTGCACCCCTGGTGTAAAAGGTGGCAACCCCAGCCACACCAGATCAGACATCTGTCATATCACAGCCTTATATACACAGCCTTTCTTCCAACATATAGCACACATTAGTCAGTAAATATAAAATCCCCAGGAAAATTGAGTGTTGGGGTACTTATTAAAATTTTCAGAAGTTAGTGGGTACTTGCTACTTAAAAGGTTGAGAAACCGTGGGCTCGAGGCACCCGCTGTAACTCCTGTGAAGGGAGCAGCACCCGGCCCCACAGCGCGTCTCCCTGCAGAAGGGTCGGGGTCGCCCAGGCTGGGGCCCCAGCACCTCTGGGCAGAGCAGCTGCCCGGCCCCCCCGGGCGCACGCCAGCAGAAACCGCGCGCCCCTCGCCGGGGCAGGTGCCTGCAGATCCCAAGAAGGCAGCTGCTCGGCGCGCACACACAGGTCAGGAGTCCCTGCGATAAATGGGCTCAGCACCGGAAGGCGCCGCCGTCGGGGATTTCCTGTCTCTGCAGACCCCGCTCCCGCGGCGCCGCGTCTGCCCCCCCCCGGCAACAAGAGGCCGTTTGGCAGAGCGCGAGGCCCGGTGCAGCCCCCACCGCCCTGGGCCGAGGCCACCCCGCGTGGCCATGACGTGGCGCGCACGCGCTACGTCGAGCCGGGTGACGCCGGGGCCGGGGCCCGTTTGAAGTTGGCGCGCGGGGCCGCTTCCCAGAGTGCTCCGCGCGCCCCCACCCCGCTCCCCCCGGCTCGCTCGGCTCCGGCGGCCGCGGCAGCCGCGCTCGCGCACGCGCACTGCCGCCGCCGGCCGCCATTTTGTGTCCGAAGCGACTGTGGAGCGATTAAACCGCGAGCTGGGGCTGGGCGCTAGCAGCGGCCGCGGCGGGGCGTGCGGGGCGCGGCGGCTCGGCGGGGCCCGAGGCGGCGCGCGGCGGCGACGGGGCCCGGCGGCGGGAGCGGGCCTGGCGGGGCCGGGTGCAGGTAAGCGGCGCGGGGGGTTTGCAGTCGCTTTCTCCGGCCTCTAGGTGTCACGATGGGGCTCCGGGCTGGCTGGGGCCCCGCAGCGGCCGCCGCCGGGGAAGCAGGGGGCTTTGTCTCCCTCTATCGTCCCCGCGCGGCCGGCGCCTGCCTGCCTGCTACCGCCGCCATTCCCCACAGCGCGGCGCTGGGCCCCGCCGCCTCCGCGGGCCGGGCAGGGCCGCGCGGGCCGGGCAAGGGCTCTGCGGCCTCCATCTTCCTTCCTTTGTTCCCGCCGCGGCCGATCGCCCCCGGCCGGCGCGCGGCTTCGCTGCGCTCCCGCGGGCCCGGCCTGGCTCCGGCCCCCGCCCCCGCCCGGCGCGTTGGGCCCAGGCCTCCCGGCCCGGCCCGGCCCGCCCCAGCCCAGCCCAGCCCAGCCCAGCCCCGCACGACACGGCGGCCCCGGCCCCGCGCCCGCCGCGCTCCTCCGAACCTGCCTCGGCGCCGCCTCGTCCGTCAGCGGGGCTCGGCCTCACGGCGGCTGCGCCCCGTGGCCGCCGGCCGCCTCCGGCCGCGCCGTTTGTCCGCGGGTCGGCGGCTGCGTGTCCCGCTCCTGCCGGCCGCCGCCGCCTCGCTGCGCTGTGTGCGCTGCGGAGTGAGAGGCGCTGCGAGGCGCAGCGCGGGACTCGAGCTCCCTCTGCAAGGCAGGCTGAGCAGCGCCATGCAGCACGGGCGCGGGGACGTGGGGGCGCCCGATCCCGCCGGCCGAGCCCCGCGCCACGCCCGGCACCCCCACCCCAGCGCGGGCCCCGCCGGCCCCCCTCGCCCCGGCTCCGCTGTCCATGCGCTGTCACCTCGGCAGGGAGCGTAGTGCTGTGCGTGCGGCCAAGACCAGGGCTTTGCCTCTCGCTTGTGACTTCACTTGAGGCTGCCCACTCCTGCAGGAGCAGGTGGTGTCCTCAAGGGCCAGATTTCCCCCCCCCCACACCCTGCAAATAAGGCTCTTCCACAGTTTACCTGACACTTCAGTCATTTAAAGATCAAGTTATATGGTTGCTTTCATTTGGCTGCTTCTGTAGGTGTTTTGTCATGCACTCTCCCATCGGGTCTCTGACTATTATTTTTATTTTGTGAGAGCCAAATTGAATGCCAGTTAAGCATAGGACTTGGTGCAAATTCCTTGGTTTTTCTCTTTATTTTTATGCTACTTATTATTTGACTTTCACTCACTGTAAGAGATGTTCCATGTGAAACCCGAACATCTTCTAAAGTGCACGTAAATAAGCCAGTCATAGTCACAGGAGGCTTTCCTGGTAGTTTCCTGCAACACGCCTAATTTTTCACTTCAGGTGTATACTCGTGGTGTACGTTCAGTACTTTGACTAGCCTTGGTCACCTTTTCAAACTTTACCCTGTGGTTCATCTTTCTTCATGCTTAACATAATGAATACTGCTGATTATTGGGCATCATGCTTCTCACTAGCAAGGATAGGTTCTTATTTCTGTTCTTAACTTTTTGCATCTGTAGTGCATTTAAAAAACAAACAAACAATATTTTACTTCAAGTGCCATGGTTACAAACCTCTGTAAATAAGCTGTAGAGACTGTTCAGCGCCCCCCCTTTCCTGATCGTTAATACACTTGCTTTCAATAGCTCACTAAGTATGTATTGCTTTTTCAGTGACTTGCAAGGTCCTAATTTTTCACTATACCTATGCAGAGTTCAGTTGAAGTCAGTGGAACAATGGGTGCAAACATTTACATGGTGAAATCTGTTTTCAGGATCTCATTCTTACTTATAGCACCTTACCTTGTCCATTAGTACAAAGCGAAAATGCTAGAAGAGACTAGAAATAAACACTTAAGGCAGAGCAACAGAGAATCTTTAAAAAAGATGGTATGTGCAGAGAGAGACTTCTTTCCCCCCACCCTCTCTTTATGCTGGTGTATAAAGTAAGTGCAGCCTTGTCTCTCTTTGCTTTACTAGATGGAGGTAGTAGCTGTGTTAGTCTGAAGTCATGCAGAAGTACTTCAGACTAACTCATTCAGGAAACGTAAGCTTCCATAGTTAATGGCCTACTTCATTAGATCTGTCCCCTAAAGAAGTGTATGTCTTTCTGAATGAGCTAGTCTGGAAGATGCTGCTCTGCCCTGCCTTCTTTCTTGCTTTACGAGAAATTCAGGTCTTGTAACCATTGTCAATTGACAGTTGACAAGGCTATCTAGCCAGGCTTCAGAACTATTTTATTAAAGTTAATTTAACACAATTGAATATTTGGGAGAAATAAAGCCTAAGATTAAGTATTCTTGCCACTTCAATTTAAAAAAATAAATAAATCATGAACTCTTAAGCATCTGTACTGTCAAGAGGCCCTCCAGCAAACTGGAGAAAGCTGGGCTTCGTGTTATTTCCAAAGTTGTTCCATGGGATGTAATAAGATATTTGCTTATATCTTGACACAAAGGTGGAGGCATTATCTAGAATGAAGTATCCCCCCAAAGCCCCCCAAACTGATGCTATGGTATCAGCTGACAGTATACAAGATAGGGGCTTTGGCTAATTTGTGCATGTTAGTAGTTATTGTTGCCCAAAGTTCATGTTTCCCCAATATCTCAGTAGTCCTCTTTACTGTTGTGCCTTGGAGGCCAGAAGAAAACACTTGGTGTGTATATCTAGGTGGATTCTACTCAGTGATTCCCTGTGCCTGCAAATTGCAGGCATCTTCTAATTTCTTTTGTATGGAGAACCTACACCAAGACTTAACTTCACTTTTCTTTAATAGCTTTATATCCAAGAATTGGTGTTGTGTTAATAAATATTTCTGTAAATGTGGGGTTGTGTGTAAAAACGAAAAGACAACCCCCCCCACAACTGAATGCATCCCAACTGTGCAGTTGGTCCAATGAAAGATGCCACTCCAAAAGTCCTTGCCATTTGAGTTGAACATAGTCCCTTTGCACAATAACTGAAGAGTTCTGAAGTACTCTTTGCTTATACAGACATCTGTAACAGCAAACCTCTTTTTGCTAGACTCTTTATTTTGGGGCAGCTTTTTTTAGCCCCTGGTTGATGGAGCTTTCAGGCTGCCTCTGTACTGATCATTTTGGGACATCTTCTCATATTTCCTATTCATAAAGTCCATTTTTCTGTAAAAACTCCACAATTTATGCACTGAAACACCTTTTCTACCATCTAAGTCACGAGTATTCTACATGTAGGTGAAGCAGACCGTTAGTTCTAAATGTATTACTCCTGATGACCGGCTTATCTGTGTGAGGAACCCTCCTGTCTGCTGCTGTTGTTTTAAGCAACTTGCTGACTTCCTACAAATTGTTCTAACATGATTTTGAACATGGGGGCAGTAGTAGGCTCTGAACGATTTCTATGAGACCCTCAGTATGGCAACTTGACAAAAAATTTTCCAACGTAGAGATGGCCTTGTATTCAGATAACTTTAAGGCCCCCTACTCCACCAAAAAAAAATCATCCAGGTTGACCTTTAGAATCTTTTATAATCTAGCTCAGGGATAGCCAGCTTGGAGCACATGTATCACAAGTGTAACAGGTATCATCTGTGGCATGTGGCAGATAGGGCAGAGAGCAGAAAAGAATTACAGTAAAAGGTTTGTTATCTGGCATGAGTGGAGAGAAGAGGGAGGGTGCCAGTTATTCAAAAATTGTGGTCATCTGAGAGTTATAAAGACAGTGCCATACTTGTAGTGCAAATGCTTGGTGTGCATGCTGGATAGACTCAGCAAAGATTCCAGTCACTAAAGTGAGGATTTGTATTCAGGGATATTGGAAATTCTGGTTTATAGAGTATTCCAGTTAGTAAAATGCTGGTTAACACAGCTTTTACTGTAACAGATTGAGCAGGGAGCAAAAAGCAGAACAGCAGATGGGGTAGAGGAAGGGAACTGAGGGAACACTTGGAGTGTGTGGGAGGGTCTAATTTGTGGCGCACCTGACAAAAAGGTTGGACCTCAGTGTACTAGTTCATTGAAATATACATGAACTTCTGCCACTAACTTCTCCATGATCTCCATAAAATTTTCCATTATTAAATCCTACCCCTATCTCTCAGTCAGCTGGGACTCTTATGAGACTACCGTTCCAGTCATAAATTTAGCAAGTTTTGCCTTTACTACAAATTCTCCCTTGAAAGTAACTTCTTTTGTATTTAAGGAAGAATAGTAACACCCATATCAGGGTGGATAAAAAATCAACGATTTTATTTAAATCAGGTTTTTTTGTTTTAATCATTTTTTGTTGAGATGCTTATTTAAAAAAAATAAACTTATATAAAGAAGTTTTAAGATGTGTTAAAGCTCAAAGAGATCATCATGGAATAGGGTTTATAGCTTCTAAGTCTATGCTATTCTGTAGCTTCTATTTGAGACAATATATTCATCTAACATTTTTAGAAAAGTTTTATAAATAGGTCACAGCAGGCCCTGTGTTAGGGACCCAATCTTGGAGTTCCCAGAGGTTCCTCTATAGATTAGTAAAGATTAAAGAAAATCACTCTACCCAATGGGACTCAGTGCTCAGTCTAGAAGATTCCATTAAGCATCTCTGTGATGCTTGGTTTCAGTTCTCAAACTGTGGATTTGTGTCTCCAGAGATCACAGGCAGACAAGGTTCTTCTAGATAGATGTGATAACTTTTAGTAGACCAGCTAAATAGTTGGAAAAAATGTTCTTTGCAAGCTTTTAAGCACACGCCCTTCTTCAGGCATAGGGAGAATTTGTTGTGTCCAGAGATGACATCCTTGTTAACAACAGTATATGGAGATGGGTGGGTAATCAGGTCTGTTATCTCTCATCAGACTTATTGGACATTTAAACACCTACCTTTGTCTGCTCTAACGTGCTGGAAATCCAGGCCATTGGAGCAGACTTGATTAATCGAGTCTGCTGAGCACATGAGCTGACATGGTGCTGCAGCACATGCATTTGTATAAATGGCAAAATGTGCATCAGCGTGCATAAAATGGCAGTGGTCCGCTTCTGAACTACAACATCTTTGATGTATGTTAGTTCAGAAGCATGCCACCAACATTTTCGGTGCTGACATGCATTTTGCCATTTATACAAGTGCATGTTGGGCACTTCTGAAAGTGCCTGGTGCTGAGGCGCATGGATGTCTACAAATAAATGCCCGTTGTCTCTCTGCAAGCTTGCGTACACAGTCAGGCCCTTACCTTTCTCTAAAAGTGCAAAGTTTCAAGAAATTAAATAAATAAAGCAGATCAAACAACAAGAATGCATTTGTTGTAGAAAACAGTGATTTAAATTAAGTCTTCCTAGTCAGTGATTTTTAAATCATGATTTAAATCTATTTGATTTAAATCAAATCCACCCTGACCCAGATTCTGTGCTGGTGAGGAGGGCTTTAAGATTATAATCACTGGGGAATCTTAGTCTCTGCTCTTATGCACATACACTTTTGAAAATCATAATTATAATGGCGGCAGTAACCATGGCCATCTGTATGCATGAGCACTACACTAACTAAACTACTGGTAGCCTTCAGCTTTCCCAGAAGATGTCAAAGAGATCAGAGTTCTGACTTAGCAGTTACTTTGTACTAACTTACTAAACTGTACTGCCTTGTTTGTTTAATTTAAACTTTCTTCATTCTCTTGGGTCTGGTCTTTATGCTTAATTTTTTTGGAATAAGTCTTAGTTTTATTGAACTAGCACTTTGTCACTCTGACTTCTATATGTGAGATGATTTAGTGACTTCCACATAATTGCACAATTTCTAATTCTTCTGGACAATTTCTTTAACTAATATATAGAAAAATATTGACTTGATTGTCAACATTTCTTTTTCATAGAGCACGGGTTTTGCAGTTTTTAAACACTTTCATGAAGCTTACAAAAAGTCTCTGTACTCCTAGTTCTAACTCTTTTTTTGGTCTATGAGGAAGTTTCTCTTGAAACTATTTGTGCTGCTGTCCTCTCTTTCAAATAAACCAAATCTAATGTCTTGCCACATAAGCCACAAAAAGAAAGCAGTAATTTAAACTGAATAAACTTCAATCTTTTAGAATATTTGAGAATCTGGATACTAGTGCTTAGTTGAGCGGTAATGTCACTTAAGTCAGTTTCTTGACCCAAAATCCCATTGATAGATTTACTTTGCTTTTAAAGTGCACATTGAATAACATCTTGTAGGTATAAAAGTAAGTCTTCACATATAGCTGCAGTTATCCAATTATATTTGAGTAATAAAGTCTATAAATACAAACGCCCATACAAAATCTTGCAAAAAAAATCAAATCAAGGAAAGGACCCAAATGATTAAATGTACTAAAAACATCTAAATAAAAAATTCCAGGTTTGCTATCCTCTTCAGCCTAAAATTCCACATTAGTGCATGCTGAGATGCATATATTTAGTTAAATGGAAAGTGTTTATAGTTTTGAACAAAGGCAGGCCCCAATTAAAAGGCCAGATTTTAATTGGAGTTCTTAATGCAAATTCATGGACTTAAGCAGCCTGGGTTTTAGGAGTTCAAAATCCCAAGTTTTCCCAAGTTTTCCTAATTTTTGAAGGGATGTGGGGAAAGAGGAAGTTAGTATTTACATTATGTGCAGGTGTCAGTTCAGATTTGACCTAAAAGTGTGATAGAGAACATTCAGCTTACTTGTTTTAGAAAGATATTGTCATCTTCTAAATATTTTAAACTTAATTGACTTTTCAACCTCTAGTTTAGTGCCAGAAATGTATAGATTCAGTAGTGTTTTCCACATAATTACTCCCTTACTTTCAATGGACAGTGCTTTTTTTCCCCCCAGAAACATTTTAAAATAGTTTTGAATGTTTAAGTCCACACTCTGAAGTGTATATCCAGCTCTCTCTGGCTACCTGCCCTGGACTTGGATGCAAGGTATTTCATCTCTCTGCTCCTTGCAGTGGAGTTACAGCTCTGGAAACTACAGCTTGCCGAAGGGCTCCTAGAGCTTCTGAGGTTTTATTCTGTCTGCCTTCCACAATAGAGCACACCAGGGAGATGCCCAGGAATTGCAGGGCAGTGGCAGACTGGAACACTTAATCATTGTAGAACTTCTGTATGCAAGCTGAGCCTGCTACCACTGCTAGAGCAGGTGATTCTGCATAGCCATTGTGGTGTCATCTGCCTTGTTCTGTTCTGCCACCATTCCAGTACTCTGTAGGGTCATACTGGCTACCCCTTGAGTGCCATACAGGGTCATCTGCTTTGTAAATTAATACTGTATTGTTCTGATTATAGTTTTTTTCCCCACAGTAAGTTGACTGTTTGTTTGTTTGTTTTTTAGTGTTTCCTTCAATAAGAGAAAGATCCTCTTTGAATAATATAGTGAAGTGGCTTGTTGACACTTTCTGGTATATTATACAGCTTCACTTCTAAAAGTCAACACAAAATTTATTTCTATTATGTAGGTGGGTTTTTCAGATAACAAAGGATGGATTGTTGATGCTTTATATGTATATGTGGATTGTTACATTATGGTAAAAAATTATGATTCATTAAAAATAATTGGTGGCATTTCTATATGTGCATAGTATTTATTTGAGTATATGCGCATACTACCTAGTTTTCCATCATGTTCAGCTTCTGGTAACATTTTGCCACTTTCAGGCACCTCAGGACTTTACAGTGTGGCAACTAGTTTTACCAAACCATTGTTTAGATCAGATAGCTTCAAATGCGTAAGTAGCATAGTGATCCATATTCTTAATATGCTGCGCCTGCTTTAATTGGTTACTTAAATGAAGCCATAGGACTGATAAATAGTCCTAACCTATACTAACCTAAATTGCAGTGCATTTTCTTAACTTGCAGAATTTAGGGATTCAGATAAATGTTTTATTTTATATGCTAATATGTGTTTGTCAGTCATTGACTTGCACTATAAGTTTAGAATGAACAAATTGCCTCTTAATGTCCTTGGAATGAAGAAGAATGATCTTTTTTTAATTTCTCCAAATGTATTGTTCTGAAAAGGCTAAATGAAGAAGGTTAATATCACCCAAGTGTCCTGTGTCTAGGGTGGCCATCATAGAGGACAGTCCAGTTGTCCTCTGTCCTCTGTTAATACAAAACCTGATGCCTTTATGTCCTTTATTAAGAGAAAAATAGAGGACATAAAGGCATCGGCTTTCATATCAAAAGAGGACAGAGCAGCAGAAAACCAGAACGTCCTCTATGATGGCCACCCCACCTGTGTCCTCCATGTGTCCTGACCATGGCAGATGTTATAGTCCCTTTACAGCAGGCCTCTTTTTTTTTTTTTCCAGGTGCCTAGCTTTGTATAAAGTTGATTCAGTTTCACATGTCATGTTCTAGTGCAGGGGCAGGTAGTTTTTTCTGCTGGAGGGCTGCTTAACTAGGCTTGGTGAGCTTCTGTAGGCTGCATGGGTAGCCCTGCCCCTTGGCAACCGGGGGAGGGGCAACTGCCATCTTATGACCAGAAGTCCTGCCCCTACCCTCTGACCTTTTGCCACTGGAAGTCCCTCCCCTTTCTCCCAGAAATGCACCTTCTGGGGTGGGGTGGGTGTCATCATAGAACAAGAAAAAAACCCAAATCACACTAAAAGTCAAAACACCTACTATATCATTTTTGCTTCTATTACAAGAAATATTTTTGTTATGTTTTGTGTTTGTATATTGCATATAGAGGTGATTGCATAATTGCTCAAAAACAAATTCTTAGTTTTGTATATTGTGGGGGCATGTGGTTAGGGGATGTGTGTATGGTGGGGTGTCAGGGGCATAGAGTATGTTGGGGGGATGTGTGTATGTGGGTGGTTGTGGAGGCAGGATGTGGGTATGTGGCGTTTGTGGGGTGTGAGGGAGGGTGGGGACCCCCTCCACACTCACTCCCATGGTGCAGCAGCAGGTAGGGGTGCTCATGTGTGGCACTGGTGCCCGGTGGCATGCAGCTCAAACCAGCTGTGCACATTGCAGTCGGGCTGCCTTTATTGCTGGTGCTTCCTGCCACATGTGGTATGGCGCCCCCACACACACGTGCCATGGGAGGGAAGCTCCACATGCTGGAGCTGGCTGTTTGTGCAGGTCCCAGGACTCCACGGGGAAGCAGGGGCTGGGGTTCCCCTGTATTTCCAGTGGACTCCCGGGACCTGTGTGGCAAGGAGTGGCAAAGGCATTTGGCTGTAGCGTGTGGAGCCACCCTCCTGTAGTACATGAATGCAGGGGCTGTGAATGCACTGTGGAGAGCAACGGCAATAGAAGTGGCCTGGCAGGACTGTGCCCTTTGTCGCGATGTGCAGCACTGACCAGAGCTGTGTGCTGCCAAGCAGCAGCGCCTCTGCTGAGCATGAGCGCCCCTGCCTGCTGCTGGTACTGCTGCCGCCTGTTGGTGCCATGTACAAGTGGGGAGGGAGTGCACACCCTACCCACCTGAGTTCTGTGCTGCCACCACCCTCCTGGGCACAGGCTCTGTGTTGCTGCCAGCCCTATGCTTTGTGCTCCCTCCCAGCTGCAGCTCTGCCCCCCGCCCCTGCTGCTTCTCTACCTAGTGTCAGGAGTGAGCAGGATGCAGGGAAAGCTGAGGAGGTCCACTGGCAGCTGCAGCAGTGGCACCAGCAGCCCCACTAGGAAGCTATGTGCTGGCCAGGCTGGGCCCTTCCATCTACAAGCATAGAACTGGGGCACAATAGGGTATATTGGTGGGGGTTAGTTGTTGGGTGCTGCAGGTCAGATGACAGTGCATGGTGGGCTGGGTTCAGCCTGTGGGCTGTATTTTGTCTGCCCCTGTTCTAGTGTAATACCAGATGGCAAAATAGCCTTTATAGAAGAAATATAGAATCAGTCAGTCTGGATGCTTTTGTATTCCAAACATTCCTATTTTGAATATGGATTATAAACTTGTCTTTCAGATGTCTTTATCTGAATCATCATAAAATTATGATATTGAATATCTTCAAACACCACCAAGGTAAAGTATCTACCCAGAAATTAGAGAAGTAATGAAGGAGGGAAGGGTAACTGGTGGGTAGTTCAAGTCGAGTGGCTCTTATAAATGCAGCATTAGGTCAAGAGGAAAACTTTAGTGATTGTTTTGTTTTTTAAAGGTGAATCTTCGGTAGTGTGTTTGGGTTTTGGGAGGTTGTTTGTTTGTTTTTAGTTGTCCACAGTTTGCTTGCATTGGCTGAAGCTGGTAATGGGGACTAACTCTCCATGGCATTACTTTGTTTTGTAGACAACCTAGAGGCTAGTTAGCTTATCTCAGGAAAAATGGAAAAGTTGAAATAAGAGTCCATTATAGAGGTGCACTGATGCATCGGTCCCATGTTGAATCAGCACCAATATAAGGAAAATTGACATTATTGGCAATCAGATTTTTTTGGCTGATGTGGCTGATAATGTCTTTGATAAATGCCCCGTACATGCGCACAGTCACAGTGTGGTGCGCAGGTGGCCAGGAGTGCAACCTGGCAGTTTGGAAAGCAGCATTTGGGCTGGTAAGTCTGTTGTGGGAGGAGGTAAGGGGCATGGGGAGGCAGACTGAGGCTCCCACAATGAGGGAGGGAGTGGGGCAAGGGCAGGGCGCAGGATAGAACTGTGAGCAGCTCATCTACAGAGTCCAGGGGGTGGCTCCTGCCATTTCATGCGCCCCAGGAGGGCATGCAGGGTGTGTGCCCCCCCCTCCCCCCCGATCTGTGTATGGGGCAAGGTTGAGGGCCCACTGCTGCTGTAGGCTAGGGCTGGAGGTGGCACTGGGCTCTTCCTGGCGGAGGAGAGGAGCAGGCTGGGCTGGGGCTGCACTTGGGGTGGGCAGCAGCAGCACTGGGAGGTAGGCTACAGCCATCCTAGAATTTGCAGTAGGCCCCTCTGAACCCCTCCTCCCAGTGCTGCCACTGCCCACCCCAATTGCTGGGAAGAGCCCAGTGGCACCCACCCACAACCTCACCCACACACAAATTGGCAATCACACGTTTCCCCCCCCCCATGCCCTCCTCGGGTGTGCATAACAGTGGGAGCATCCTCACCCCCCTATGAGCTGTGGCTCCACCATGCCCCAGTCCCACTTCCTCCATCACTGAGGGGGCCTCAGTCTGCCCCCTTACACCCCTTTCCCTCCCACTTGCCCCTTCCCTCACAATAGATTTACCAGCCAGATGCTTCTCTCCAAGTTGCTGGGCCGCATATCAGCAATCAGATTGGTATCAGCCAATATGGCTCTGTGGCAGGGCACCTTTGAGTGCCTGCCACTTTAAGAGCAGAGGCAGACAGCTACCAGGTGCCTGATGAGGGCAGCCATTTTGGGAACCTTAGGTATATAAAGGCTGCAGTTTGCTGCTGCCAGCCCAGGCTGAAACATTGCCTGGCTGAGCGGCATGGAACATTTAAAGGTGAGAGCAGGAGGCTCTTGGTCCTGGTGGTGTGGTGGGGCTCCTAGTGGTGTGGGAGCCCCCAGGAAATGCCAGGCCAGTTACCACCCTGGTGAAAGGCGGGTCAGGGACCTTAATAACCCCGTGGTGGGTAATTCTGAGAGCTGGAGGAATAGTGGGGGCCAGGTGCGCCCATGCGTAGGCACCTGAGCCCAGGAAGAATGCAGATTCCAGAGACCCCGGAGTGGGTAGTGTGTAGAGTGTTGGGAGGCCCCACACACTGTAAGTCCGAAGTTGGACCAGGCCTGAAGGGCTGTACGTGTATGTGGGGGATGAGTAGGGCCGAAGTGCGAGTAAGCCTGAAGGACAGTCCCACAGGACTGATTGGGAGTAAGCCTGAAGGCCAGCACAAGGGCCAGCCTTAAAGTTGGTTGCAAGCTTGACCCCAGGGTGGGACATAGTGTACAGTTGCCCGGTGATGGGTTTGGGGCAGGATTAGCCCAGGGTTTGGCACAAAGCCAGACCACGTAAAGTAGGGGAACTCGTGGGAACCGAAGGAATGCATGGCAAGACCAGTATGTGAGCAGCGAAGCCTGATGGCCCAAGAGGGGCCACTTGGGGAGAAGCAAGGGCAATGGAGTGTGGCCCAGTATGGGCGGTGTGCCAGAGGCCCCAGTGAGATGGGGGCTGGAGTGTAAGAGGCCTCCTGTGAGAGGGGAGGTGGTATAAATGCATGGGTGAGTGGAGCCCAACTTTGGACTGGGTTTGCTCTAGATTCAGACCAGGCAGTAGTAATCTGGATGCCATCTTTGAGGCATGGGCTGTAGTACAGGAGAGGTTTGGAGCTGCAGATAGCGCCTCCTAGCATTGGGGTAGTAATGGACAGTCTCCCGCATTATACCATCGGTTTCTGGAAATAAAGTCATGGCAGGAAAGATTGGGTGAACTGCCCCATAGAGACAAGTGGGCGGGCTGATAGGAGATTCAGCCCCGAGAGATGCTCATTAAAAATTGGCCATTGGTATTGGCCCAAAAAATCTCTAGTGGTGCACCCATAATCCATTTAACAAAGAATTAAAAGAAAGAGGGTATAGAATTAATGATAATCAGCGTGGTTTTATGGGAAATATCTTGTCAAACCCAGTTTCTTTCTCTGAAATTCAAAGTTTGGTAATATACATGTAATATATTTGTGAAATGCTTGATTTAGTAGTATTGCATAATATTCAGACTTAACTGGCCCATGAAATATCAGTCAAACTCATGCTAAATTGATTAACAACTGGCTAATATACATGTCCCTTCCTGTGTCCTGCACCCTCCTCAAAAAAATCATGTGTCCTTGGGGATTTGCCTTGAGAGAAGCATTCATAGTGACTTTCTGTAGGGATTGATACTAGCTGCAAAGCCTTTTTGGGTCATGTAGCAAGCTGGACCCATTCAAATAGAATGTTTTAAGATATTTAATTTTGCCTGTCTGTCTGGGAGAAAGAAATACACACCATGCCAATGGAATGAGTGGGCTGTATCTTGGAAAACAGTGACAAAAGAGGATCTTGGCAGTAGGTGGACAGTCCACTTGGTGTGAACTTCCATTGTGGTACTATGGTTAAAAAGCAAACAAACCAACAACTCATGATCCTTACTCCTATTTACTCTTCTCCTGGTTACATGAGTAAGGGAAGTGCCAGACTTTTAAAAGGATGCTGAAAAAATCCTTTTCTAAAAAAAAAAAAAATAAAAATTGTAAGGCTGGAGAAGAAGCTTTGCCCTGAGAGAAGAGGGAAATGCTCAAGCTGTTTAGTTTACCAAAAAAAGATTGGTAGGTCACCTGATTACATTGTAAAAATACCTCTGGGGGAGTGGGGGAAGGTAGTAGCTATTAACAAAACTTCTAATCTGCCTGGGAGAGTTCTAATAAGAACCAATGACCAGAAATTAACCCAGACAAATTCAAATGACAAATGAGAGATTAGACTAATTCTTTTAGTGAGGGTGAAATTGGAACAAGCTATGCAGGGAAATGGTAGGTCTTCCACTTATTTATATCTTCAAATCTAGACTTCATGCGCTTCTAGAATATGTGCTTTAGTTTATCACAGATTTTTGAGGCTCAGTAACTGGGTAAAATTTTAAAGACCTGTAACACACACAAGAGGTCCTTTTCAACCAGAGTGCTGCAGCATCCTAGGGTGTTATGGGGTGCTGTGTAATATTAGCACTGCTAGATGTGCAAACATGCATGATGTGTCACAAAATAAACTCAGATTTCAAGTAGGAGTCCTTAAGATCTTTGGAATTTGCAACAATAGACCAGTTCTATTGTTTAGACAAAAAATCAAGTGAAAGCTAAGAGCTGGCATTTTGTGAGTGGTGCCTTGAGTTTAAAAAGATTGAGAACTACTGCTTTAACTGTGAATCTATTAAAAAAAAAATTGTAGACTGATTACTAGATTTGCACAAATGTGTATAGTAGGTACAGTAGTTAAAACACTAGCTGCTTGTTTAGTTGTGTGCTCCTACCACTAGTAGTATCATAGAAGTAGGGTCAGAAGGGACCTTGTAGATCTTCAAGTCTGACCCCCCCGCCTGGGCAGGAGAAAAACTGCGCTCAAATGACTCCAGCCAGGTAGGCATCAAGCCTCTTCTTAAAGACCCCCAGGGTAGGAGCCAGCACCATTTCCTTTGGAAGTTGGTTCCAGATCCTAGTCTATGAAGTAGTTCTTACGGATGTATAGAGGGCATTCTTTAGGGGACCATCGAAGATTAAAGTCAGAGAATCCTTTTTCTGGTCTGAAGGAAAAACATTGGGACTACTCGCACTGGGGATGTAGAATATAAGTTAACTATTCACTCTTGCCAAAAAAAAAAAAAAAGGGGGCGGGGAATAGGTGTTGGTTTGTATTAGATGATAGATTAAATCTTCTGCATGTAAAGATGCTAATTCATATTTTATTTTGATTTATATGGGGTAAATTTGAATTAATTGGTAAATTTTTAGGGAGAAATATTTCTTTCTACGGAGGCAGTCCAAAGACTAATATCATGCTAATCTGCCTTCATGTCACAAATATTATATCACAATTGTTGAATCGAAGATGGCATATAATTTGTACTTCGTCTGCTCTGGACCCACTGAGATTCTGTTTGTGTTGCAGTGTATTTTTCTAGGCCTTTACCTGTCATGCATCCCGTCTGTTCAAGAACTCTTAGTTTTGATTAGGTTGGAGAGGATTGCAGGCTTTTTCGGTTGGAGCCACAACTTAAGTAAATGAATTCAACATAGTGTAATGTTTCTTTTCTCTGAAGTCTAACATGGTTTGGTCCATATTCCTCAACACATTGTCTTGTCACAAATTAGGGCAGGCAACCTATTGTTGGAGAGGCTGAGGGTAGGAATGGGCCGAAAGGATTAATATTTTTAATTTCATCAAAATAAACTTGATGAAGTACCTAACTGTAAAGCAACTGTATGCACTGTGGGTCCCAGAGCAGGTGCCGCATGCGGTATGGGTGTCACATGCTGCCATAACCCTGGCCTTGTGGGCAGGATGGGGTGGGACTGGTCCTGTATGTGCTGCTTGTGGGTCAACTTTTGACTCAGGGACTGGGTGGTGGGGCTATGTGAGCTGAATCTGGATCATGGGCTGTCATTTTGTACCCCGTTCTACATTATCAGACTGGGTTCTTTAAAGACTGACTTTGGCTCTGTTTCTCTATTAAGGAAGCCCTGTATACCAAGATGATGCTGTATAATGTAGGGTAAATAAGAGCCTTATAAAAAGAGACAAGTTCGAAGATTCATTTTGTCCTGCTAAAGCATGGCTGCCATTGACTCATCCCAACTCTATCAGTTCCTTCATGTAAGAGAGAACAGACCTAACTGAAGCTGTAAGTAATTAATTTCCCTTTTGGGAGAATTGTATGGAAAAAAAAAAAACCCCTGTGCTTCAGAGGGGAAGCTGGACACATACCACTGTTTATCCTTTCCCAGAATGGATCAAAGTTCTGCCAGTGCAGGGAAGAGAATTTGGTGCCCCCACATCAGTACAAGTGAGTAACTTATCAAATGTTCAGGTGACTGATTTGGCTGAGAAGGCTGCTCTTTCTTGTACTGTTTACCTTTTTCAAAGATGTTTGTTCTGGATGGCTTGCAGAGACCAATAAATTACAGGGATAAAGTTTCTTATCTTTATCTTAATTTGATAATGGGAGAAGGCCTTGTGCCTTGTCCTCACCCTGTTAGGTATTTAATTTGGGCAGTGGTCCCCAGCTTTTGCTGGTCCTTGCAGTGGTGCTTAACAGACAGCCTCATTCTTCATTCTCCCTGGCAGCCAGTTTAATCTTTGTAATCTTTCATGGTAGCAAGCAGTGATACAGGATTTTGTTAGGAATATGTTGCACACAAACCACCAGTTGGGGTACTCTAAGGAAAGGGAATAAATTTTGCCTGTTTTGATTCTGTCACTGGTGTATCTCATGGGACAGAGGCACCCCAGTCTGCCCCTTTGACCCACATCCAGTCAGCATTGCAGCCTCCTGGTGCCATGACCCCATAAGGCCTTCCTCTGAGACTTAACAAATGTCAAGATCTCTCCCTTTTAGGGGAGAGGTCTCCCAAGTGTTCTTCCCCCAGAATCTTTTTTTGTTGATGTACATTAAGAAGGAAATTCTGCTTGGGACCTCAGAGTTTTTTCCATTGCTTTTAAAATAGCAAAGCCATAACAGTAAAATGCTAATGTAATTGAATATGTGAAAAGGAAAATTCTAGACTTGAAGTGGTGTTCTGAGTTTAAGTGTGCCCATTTTCATTTTTCTCACTGAACTCAGTGGTAAGTAGAATTGTATTCTCATTTATTCTTGTTTGGGGGATGTTACAACATGGGGTGCAGGCATCCTTTCTAGGCAGTTCTGTCCAGATGTTCTGAGGTGCTTGTACATCTAGAGCAGGGGTGCACAATCTCTAGCTGGTCTGTGGAGCCATGGCATCTGGCCTGTGGGGCTCCCCAGGGGTCAGGAAATTGGGTGTGGGGGGGAGTAGTTAATACTGCCATCCTCTCCTGCTGCCCCTTTCCCAAGCCTCTTTTTCTCCCCCTTCATGGGACCAGGTTGGGGACCCACTGTGCCCAGCCCAGGCAATGGATCAGGGCCCCAAGCCGGGTCCAGCCCACAAAGGGATGAGCACTGTTCATCTAGCCCACTGGGGGGGAAAAGGTTTGGCCCTACTAAGCTCAAACATGGATCCGTATAGAAAAGGAACCACAACTGTTGTAATATGTAACTGTCTTTTCCTTTATCCAAGAGGCTGCAGTGGTAACAGGATTAAAGTCAGCATCAGAATAGAAGATCTCTTTTCTGTTACATGACTTGTCAAGCAGAAGTTTTCAGGCAACTTTCCATGTGTCCAGAACATTAAACAGAATTTTTAAAAAATGTATCCATGGATAAATTCATTTAAGTTGCGGGGGCAGGGGGAGGCTGGGGAGGGAATGGAAGGAGCAGGCATAGTATACTACAGCACTGAAGGTCAAACCTTTTTGGCAGGTATGTCACAAATTGACCATGCACTGTCCCCAGGTCTCAATCTAATTATCTTCCTTTCCCACTTTTCTGCTCTGCTTTCTGTTCCCTGCCCTGTCAGCCACTTTACTGCCTATCTTCTTCCCACAGCCTGCCATATGCCACATAGACGGACTGTTGTGGCAAGAGTACCACGGGTTGGCCAACTTTGCACTACACCCCTAATTGGTAAAGGGATCTTGCTTCCAGTGAAGTGTAACCCATTAAAAAAAGTCTTATGAAATAGTTTCAGTTTTTTGATCTTTGTGCTAATAGAGAATATTTTATCTATAAGCAGCCATATGCAGCCCTATCTGTGGTAGAGAATAAACTCTGACAAACAATATAGCCCCTGATAGTTAGGCTTTTTCATAAAGAAACCTATTTATGTGTACAGTGTGTCCTGAATCTGTTTTATCCTTCCAATAAAAAAGTTGAAAATGTTGCCATCAGCGACCAGGTTGTGCTTGTGGATGTTCCATATGCTATTGCAGTACATGGGGTGGGGGGATTCATAAGTAGCACTGTGTTTCTAGTTAAAAGCATATGAGGAATAACTAGTAAAAAGTTGCATTTGTTTGCGATTCATTGCTTGAGCTCTGTGAGTGGCCTTTGATAGTTCCATGATATTCCACATGAAAGGATGTGGGCCTACACCTTTCTTTTTAATGACATGAAGCATTGAGGGGACACTATTACCTTTGCTGCCCCCTTTTTTTGTGTTTAGTTTTGTTTTATTCTGGTCATCTTTTAGCTGCTTTAGTATTTTTGTTACCTGGGGCACTGAATGAAGACCTGGTACATAAAGAGCAAAGTAGGTTGGTAGAATCAAAACAACAACCCTAAAAAAACAAAAATATGGAGAGAAGGTGGTAGCACAAAAAACACTCCCTAACCTGATGTTCTGAAAGAAAGTTTAGGGCAGGGGCAGGCAATTATTTTTGCTGGAGGGCTGCATAACAACTCCTGGTGAGCTGTTGAGGGCTGCAAAGGTATTTAGGACCCTTGATGAGTGTCACACCTCCTAATCACCTTGGTGATCGGAAGTCCCACCTTCTAACTTCTGAACTTTGCCACAGGAAGCCTCTCCCTTTGCCCCCTGAAGTACTCTTGGAATGGGGTTTGAAGTCTTGGAACTGGAAAAAAACAATCATATACTAAAAATTAAACTAATTCTATACATATTCTAATTTTATTTCAGGAAAATATTTTTGTCCTGATTGATCTGTTTGCATAGTGTATGTAGGGATGATTGTGTAATAGCTCAAAATAAAAGCTTACTCTTCTATATTGTGTGGAGGACGGGCATTTGTGGGGGGGGGGATTGTGAAGGGATGTGGGGCTTGTTGGGGGTGGTGGTATAGGAGTGTATGGGGTTTTTGTGGGGGAGGAGGGTGTGTGGCTGTGGGCCTCCTGTGAACAGCCCCCAGCAGCAGGTCCCCTCTACCATATGTATCCCCCTGTTGCCCAGCCCTTGCTGCTGGTAGCAGGCGCTTGGGGCACTCGTGGCCGTGGCAGGCAAAGCCTCCTGGCAACATGCAGGTCTGGCTGAGTCCTGGGGGCTGCATATGCTGGCCCAAGCCACTGGCACGTACATTTAAGCCAGACTCGGCTGGATCTGTGTAAGCACATGGGGTTCATGGCATTGCAAGCAGGAGCTGCGTGTCATCAGACCAGGTCAGCTCTGTGCCTTCACGTGCTGGAAGCCCCACATGGAGTCATGGAACCAGCCTGACCTAGCCCAATGGTGCACATCTCCCACCTGCTGTGTTGTAAGCTCCATATGCTGGCACAGAGTCAGCCCACCAGTGGGGCCAGCTCTGTGCTGCCACATGCAGCCCTTGGGATTCAGCCGGATCCGCACACTGCTGGGAGACTGCCTGCTGCAGCCGTGAGCCCCCTGAGGGCCTAGCTGCTGCTGTTGATGATTATGATGGCAGGGGCTGTGCACCATGGTGGGGCTCCCACACTCACCCACCCACCCCCTTCCTGCAGGCAGAAGCTTCCTTCTCCACTCACCACCTATCCAGTTGTATGCCACAGTGTTTGGTACCTCCACATGAGGCTCCCAGCTGCAGTGCCGGGAGCCTCATGGAGGAGAAAGTAGAGTTCTGGTCCAATGGCACGTGACCTCTGAAAGCTTAAGCATCCTGTCAGCCTTCAGAGGGGCGGCCATGGGCTGGTAACAAGTTTTTTAGAGGGCCCCACAAGCCATATTTTGCCCTCTTCTGATTTGGGAGTAGCCATTGTGAAATCATGGA
Organism: Crocodylus siamensis; assembly: GCF_052110815.1. NCBI lineage: Eukaryota > Metazoa > Chordata > Crocodylia > Crocodylidae > Crocodylus > Crocodylus siamensis. The sequence goes on along the minus strand of NC_143403.1, from coordinate 41,363,678 downwards.
AACTGAATTTAAATTGCAGAAACTAATACATGCTAACTGCTTATGTGGCATTCAAGTTCTATGGTAGGATTGTCTTCACGTAGTTTAGTTTATGATTCACTTTAGAAGAGGATTAAAGGTGTTTTTAGGACTTGTGTGCATAGTGATACTCAGGAAGATGCATATGAATTGACTAAAGGTTAGGGGTACACCGATTAAATATTTTTTTTGGCCGACTTTTTTTTTTATTAATCCAGCCATATCAGCTGATACTGATCTGATTGCCAGTATGCAGCCCAGAAATTTGGAAAGTGGTGTCTGGCCAGTAAGTCTGTGGGGGGAAGGGTTGTGAGGGGTGCAGATGTAGACCCCTGTGAGAAGGGAGGGAGCGGTGGCTGGGGCAGGGGCAGGCACTGTCTAACCGGGATGGAGCATGAGACAGAGCTGTGGGTGGCTTGTCCGAGGGGGGCAGGGGAGGAGATGAGTGGCTCCTGCTGCTGCTTGCACCCCTGGGGAAAAATGGGGTGCATGTGGCTCCCAGATTTGTGCATAAGGTGAGGGTGGGCTCTCTGCTTCAGGGCCAGGGGCTGTGCCGACCTCTTCCCAACAGAGTGGCTGGTCTGGAGCTGCGCTCAAATTTTGCCGTAGCCCCCCAGCCCTACCTCCCTCCAGGAAGAGCCAGGTACAGCCCCTGGCCCCAGCCCACCCTCGTCCTGCACGCAAATCTGGGGGCGCATCTGCTGGGGTGTGTGCAGCAGCAGGAGCTGCACCCCCTGGACAAGCTGCCTGCAGCTCCATCCCTCTTCAACGTCTCTTAACCCATGCAGATCTATGCTTTTGGTACTAGAAACCAGATCCACGCTTTTGGTATTGGAAACAGATGCCTCCAGCACTGTCCATTGATACAGTGCTATCATAATGGCAGGCCCTGAACTCCTGTGGCACCCTTTTGCAAGTTCACCCTAGTGGAACAAAATTACAAAATCCTGGACCCTGAATTCTTAGCCATCAGAGTGGAAGGGGTGTATCATGGGGTACAGTACCATAAGTTTCTGGGGTACTTCCAGAAGGCTAAGTCACTCACCCAGAGGCACCTTTGGGCACCTTCTCCTGCGCTGCTTTCCAGATAACTTCCTAGGTCACTTTTACTGGGCGTAGCATCTGCGCATCCCTGCATTGGGCCTTCTCCTAAACTGACTCCCTGTTAGCAGGCCATCCCAGAACAGAGAAATAGATTGGCTTTCCTTCCACTAGTTTTGGCAGTCATGACTGCAACCCAGTTCAGGCCTTTATCTGTTCTTGCAGTGTTTGTGCCCACACCAAGAGACCCATTCAGAAACCTTGCAGATTCCTCTGACCCCTTCCCATCCTGCTCTGGTCATGATCTGCAATCTCCCAGGTCCTCATCGTAGACTTGCCCATCTCAACAGTTGTTTTACGATCCTGACTGTAATGAACCAACTCACCAAAATGGCCCATTTACCACTTTTACCATTGCATGGACCATCCATCAGCACAGGATATAGCATGGCTGTGGTTGAACCATACAGTTGCCCTTCATCGGCCCCTCAGCTTGCATCGTGTTTGACCATGGGTCCCAGTTCATTTCCTGGTTCTGGGGCTTTGGACTTCTTGGAATATATGCCCATCTCACATTGGCCTGCCATTCCCAGACAAATGGCCAGACAGATGAGACCAACTAGTCCTGAAGCAGTACCTCTGATGTCACCTCGGTTTCAAATAAAATAACAGGTTCTCTTAACAGTCTCACAATTATCCTACAGTAACTTTTTGAGCATGTCTTAGCCAGGTAAGGCCCGTTCTTCACAAAATATGGGTTCCACCCTTGTTTGAACCCCACCTTATTCACACACTCGCTCGGCCCCATGGCTATGGATTGGGTACACCAGTGGGTTTTCAAATATTTTGGACTCTAAGCCCCCCTCACTCCTGACCTGCAGTCCCCTGACCCTGCTGGTGCCCCTGACTCCTAACGTGCTGGGGTGGGGGGCATGGTCTGATGTTGCCACTCCCCTCAGGTTCTCTACACTACCTTCCCACACATGCATGTAGCATCCCCCTTGGCTGCCTCCTGCTCCCTGCAGTCCCACACAGCCCTTTGCAAGCTGAAATACTGCTAGCCTGCCAAGAGAAACCCATTGTTTCCCATATTTTTTCCTTTAAAAAAGAAAATCCATGGTTTTCTGTAAACCGGGTAGTAGTGGTGGCGGCAACAGCACGCTCGGCCCAGGTGTTGGCTGCCCCAACTGACCTCGGAGATCACAATCACGCCAGGTCTGCGTCCACCGCAGTTCCCATGAAACCTGTGGTGAGCCCCCAGGGGGTTGCATACCCCTGGTTGAGGACCACTGCAGTACATATTGATAAGATCGTGGAGGAATCAAAGCAACACTTGGAAAAGGCAAGTGACCTACATAAGCAGTCAGGACCTACCTACTAAGTATGGTTGTCAGCCAAACACCTTCATACAGGCTGGCCTTACCAAAGCTAGACCATGACTTTAATGGCCACGTGCTCATAATCGGTCAAATCAACCTAGTAGACCTTTGAGATACAACTCCCTTGGACACTGGAGATCCACCTGATATTCCACATCTCTGTATGCAGCTTGAGTAAGTGTCAGTTCTTTTCCACACTAACCAACCTCTTGCCCTTCCATAATCTAGGGACAGAAGGAGTACCTAGTCTGGAAAATTTTAGTGGAGATTCAAAGTGGAAGTGGGGAAAGTTGTACAACTTAGTAGATCTCATGTGGGAGCTTGCAGAAAATATTCATGCCCCCAATCTACTGAAAAAAAAATCCACAATGACCACCTGGGGAAACCAGTGCCTGGGAGGGGGGGATGGGCGACAACCTCAAACCTGGAGCCCCTTCAGGCTGTCCTTTCGCTAAAGGAATTTATTGTAAGATGAGTATCCAGAGGACATGGAAAAATCTTTTAAAATACTGTATTTAACCAGGAAGACGTGCAACATTTCTGTTCAGCAAGAATTTGAACCCCAGTTGAGGCAGGAAACAATAACCTTATGAAAAGTTCTGAGAGCCATTTTGTTTTGCAGTGTTGTGCCAAAAGAGAACAATATTGCTGTTTTTCTTTGGGCACCTACAGATAAGCATAAAGTATATTGCAAAATTAATGAAATGATGCAGTAATTGCTGTAAAGATAAACATTATAAATGTGTCTAGCCTGATTTGGGTCACTTACCTCATGAACACTCAATGTGAATAAAAGCTAGTGAATTATTTAGGCAGTATTCCTGTACCTTTTAAAATAATTTTTCTTTCTGTATCTGCTGCCATAATGAATATGCTTATCAAGAAACGCAATTTGTTTTGTTCTGTTTTGTTTTCTTAGCTCAGTGGTGCCAGCATCTTGAGTGAGAGGAATGAAGAGGGCCACGGTCAGAGCATGAGAGTGAGATAGAAATTTGAAGAAGCCTGGGAAGGGATATGTGGACAGTAAGTGTGGCTGGCTAAAATATGTGGGTGGGATTTGATACAACTGGCAATTAAAATTCTCACTACAACATGGATTCCATTTTTTAGAGTTCTGGTTTTGGGGTGGGAGAGGTTGGGGATGTATATGCCAAGCAGAGAGAGAAGCTCCTGCCTTACCCATCATGACACTGGACAGCTGGGATCTAGGAAAAAAAACTTAAATCCCTTTGTACAGTTGTGTTTTAATACAATACAAGATGGTTAAAGGTGACCCTAAGCCTGTTGGGGAAATACAGATGGAAAGAAAAGTTAATCTAAGTGTAAAGCTGTGTAGTTTAGGTAGCAATTAGGAATTAATTCATGTGACTCAATGTGAGCAGTCACCAGAGTGAAGTAATGTCATGAAATTTTAAAATGCCAAGTAATCTGGATTAGAAAAATTGAATGTATATGCATAACATTTTCAGGTATACTACCTATACTTTGATATAACATCCTTGTGTAGGCAGGGAGTTAGTTTCTTTTGACAGACCCTACCTATAGGTGCCTAATTACATACACAATTGGACAGTCCCCTCATTAGGATGCAGGCAACTAGAACGGTCACAAACTCCTGCAAGACTATTTCAGGCTGGACATAAGGAAGAATTTCTTTACTGTCCGAGCCCCCAAGGTCTGGAACAGTCTGCCATCGGAGGTGGTTCAAGCACCTACATTGAACACCTTCAAGAGTAAATTGGATGCTTATCTTGCTGGGATCCTATGACCCCAGCTGACTTCCTGCCCTTTGGGCAGGGGGCTGGACTCGATGATCTCCCGAGGTCCCTTCCAGCCCTAATGTCTATGAAATCTATGAGAAAAACAGTGGAAAGTATTTCCTATTCAGCATATAGTTGTAATATAACCATGAGTTCGAACTTTGATTTAAGGGTTTCCCTTTACTGTTAATCACTGTTGTACTGACAGATGTACAGAATTTCCATTTTATGTTCAAGTTCTCCAGCTTTCTCAACTTCTGAGCTGCTATGGGCCATCCAGGGCCAAGGGGAAGTAAGCAGAAGTTGGAGAAGGCAGTGGGAGCCTGGAGATCCTAGTAGGAGCAGGAGTAATGGGGTGAAGGGGAGGGGTGCCCATATGGGAACCTGCAGGCCACAAGTTAACTGCGCACATGCTGCAATTTGGACAGCCCTATATTAGAGAATCCTTGTACAATCTAGTTGAGGTGGCTTCCTATGCTTTAGTTTTGGAAGCTGTTCTTGTTTCAAGTTGATTGCTGTTAGTGTCAAGTTACTGGTTTGTTTGGTTTTTTACCCTTTATCTCTTGCAGGAAAGACTCCATAGCATTTTTGGTAGTGATACTTCACAATATTTATTTGCCACTATCTGTGATAGCTTATAGGGTCTGTACAAACACTAGGTTTGCCATTAGAGGAAAGATCAATTGTCTATAGTTTGACATTTTTACTGATAATAAATATGATGTGTTCTTTCATACTGAAACTATGACCACTTGTTCATTTGTCATGACACTGACAAAGTTTGCTAGGCTTTAAAGGCAAATGGGATAATCCCACGTCAAAATAGTCCATGTTCTTCAATTGTTGAAATGTTCAGCACAAAGTGCTTGAAATTTATGTCAGTGTTTGCTAATTGGGTGCTTAAGCAACTGTACTTACTGCTATTAGTATTTCTTTTACCTCGCCCTGCTAGCCCTTCCTAGCAGCAATAGAAATTTCATATGCCTTCATTCTGTCACAGCGAAACTTCACAGCACCATGCAGTTAGCTAGGATTTTGCATGTCAGTTTCAAATTTGCTGGGGGAATGGTATTTGGAAGGATTGATTTATAAAGAGCTTGGACTGTTTAAGTCAGAAGTTTTGTCATTGATTTATTTGGGTCTGGAGCAGAGGTACAGAATACATAGACTTTCCATGATTTGAAGCTGTGGCATATTTCCACTTGCATTATTAACACCAGGAACTGAACTTTAGAATGGAATGAATTGTAAATACATTGGCGTGAAAGCCTTAAAACTTTAAAAGGGATGTATGTAGGCCAGGTGTGGGCAAAATGCAGCCTGTGGGACGGATGTGGCCCATCAGGCCATTCTCTCTGGTGCGTAGGGCCCCTAAAAAATTTAGAAAATTTAATATTTATCTGTCCCTGGCTGCCTGTCATGTGGCTCTCGATGACTTGCCGAAACTCAGTAAGTGGCCCTCCACCTGAAATAATTGCCTGCCTTGATGTAATGTAATGACATGAGCCATACAGTCAGAAGTACTAGTTTTGCAGGTAGTATTTACATCTGTGTACAAGGGAGAGGCATTGCCAGTGATAGGCATGTCAGTTTAGAGGTGTCCTAATTACTAAGGCAAAACTTAAGCCAGGTCTGCACTATAAGGTTCTCTGTTATGCCACATTATGATCAGCTGTGCTTGATTTCTCTTTACTGGTTACCAGTCATTTTATACTTTTTATTTCACTTATGTAAAGCAGTCCTAGTCTTTTCAGCTTGTCTTTTGATGGAGTTACTTGTCCACTCATTTTTGTCACTGGTCATTTTACCCCATTCTCTTTCTACTAATATCCTTTTGTGATGAGCAGGGATCCTGGTTTTCCCTGATTAAAATATACCAAATTCTTTGCTAAAAACCCCAAAATCAGTGATTAAAATTAAAGCCCTGCCCACAGCCTGCACAGCCTTGCTAGTGCCCCTCACCCCCCAGCCCTGCCAGAGGGGGCCTCCAGCTGCCAGCGGCTAGAAGCTTCTCTGCATGACTCCGCTGTTCCCTGCTGCCCTGCTTCTCTCCCGTGGGGCCTCTGAAGCCCAGCAGAGACAACCTGGCATGGCAGGCATTGGTGGAGCCAGGCAGCGATCTCACCACTGCTTGCCCTGTGCTGCCCCAGTGACATGCCTCCTACGTGCAGGGCTGCGCTGAGGGCAGCAGTGTGGGACTGCTTCCCTCAAAGCAGGGGCAGGGGGGGCAAGCAGCAGCAAAGAGATCCCCACGCAGCCCCTCTGGGTTGAGCCGTCCGTAGGGGTGTGCGAGGCCCAGGGACGTATCAGCTTGTGCAGAACCCGGGGGGTGGGGGGGCAGGGTAAGCAAGTGGGTGGAGTGCAGAGCCTTGTACAGCACTGTCTGCAGGGGTGCCTAAAGTATGGGGCCCCGGGTGGTTGCCCTGATTTGCATGCCCACGCCCCTCCCCCCGGACAGCCCTGCCGCCAGGCTCCAGGGGCCCTGGGAGAGGGAAGCAGGGCAGGAGCCTGAGCCCACAGCCTGTGCCTGCCCTGGGTACAGATCTGGGGGGCACTGGTCCCACCTGCCCCCTTCGAGTGTGCGTGGCAGCAGGGAGCTGGCCTTCCCCTCCCCCACACGAGCCACCCATGGCCCCATCATACTTCCTGCTGGGGCCCTGCAGCCACGCATTGTGACTGCAAGCCTCACCTGTCTGGGCAGCATCCTCAGCCCTGCCCAGCTCCCTCTCCCCTTTAAGAGGAGGTTTGACATCTGCCTGGCTGGAGTTATTTGAGCCCGGTTCTTCTCTGCTGCCTGGGGCAGGGGTTCGGACCTGATGATCTACAAGGTCCCTTCTGACCCTACTTCTATGAATCCTCACCACACTTACCTGCTGGAGCTGCTCTGCAGGCTGCCTGGGGCCATGTGCATGTCCATACATGTCGTGCCCCCTGTCTCTCTGCCCTCCTCCTGCTTCCTCCCATCTTCCTGCAGGCTGGAACTCTGCCAGCCTGCAGGGAGCTCATTGCAAAATGGCAAAATTAGCGGGTTTCTCTTGTAAAATGAGAAATCCGCATTTGCCTCTGGTGAAAGGTAAAATACACAGTTTACTTTGTTATTCCTTGGGGAACAGAAAACCTGGATCTCTGGTGATGAGAGACCATTGATTTGTTATAATAATTTTTGCATTACTGCCCCTAATTCCATTGCTTAGGCCTCTGAACGTTGTTTGTTCATTTTGATTGCTCTGGCACCCTGCATTTTCCACAGTGCTGCCCAGATCTTCCCTGAGTTTTTTATAGTTGACTTAGAACCTTACTATATGTCAGTGGTTCAGATTATTCTTTTTGGTTTGGATTACCTTGGATTTGTCAGCATCTGGTTTCTCCTGGTCTCATTATTTGTTTATCTATTTTTATTAGGTCCTCCCTGATGTACCTTTCAGTCTTTCCTGTTGATCAAGTTAAATAGATTGTCATCTAACTTCTTCAACATACTGCTCCTTATGTTTTTCCAAGTAATTTTTATATGAATATAAGTTAACGAAAATTATGCAAAAACTAATTTGAACTTTATGCTAAATTGAAAACTGACCATTAACTTTTCTCTTTGTTCTCTTGCTCTACCTGGTTACTAGCTTGGGACTGCTTTATTTTCATTTAGTAATTTAAATTTTTAGAAAAGCTGTTGAAAAACTGTTCTGTTTTTTTTTGTTTTTTTTTTATATATAGTTTTGTTAATATGCTCAAGGAATCCCAATAGAATAGAGGAATATAATTTTCCTGTACAGAATCTATACTGATGTATCCCTATCATGTAACTTCGTTCCTTTGTGTACAGATGGGAAAGATTTCTAGTGCAACAGATATTCCGCTCCTGAAAGCAGTAAGTGCCACATTACTATCAGGAGTCTGTGGACTGATTTACGTGACTGATGTAAACCTATATCCCACTACAGTGCAGTGTAATAATGCAATTCATAAATGCAATTTTATTGACCCAAGAGGTTGTCTTCCATTCTTCTGTCCTTCCCTTCATCTTATCCTTCTCTTATTTTATTCTTTCACTTTCATCCTTTTGTCTTCTTCCTTTTGTCCTCCTACCATGCTGTTCTTCTCTGGGCTCTTCATTCATAATCAGTTCTCTGTGTCTTCTCTCTATCTTGCTGCTAGGATTTTGGCCACCCAAGGGGTGCCACCTTCTCTTCTCTACAACCTATTCTCCTTCAAGATGACTTCATCTGGAAAACAGGTTATGTTTTGCAGTTAGTTAAAGAAAAAAACTGTGTTCTGATCCTTTGAAGGACGCCAGTCAGTTGGCTACTCTTGTAAATCTTGTGTGCTTGGCCATTTGCCTATAGGAATTTAGGGTCCATGGGAAGCTAGGTGGTGTTAGAAAGGATCTGCTGGAGCAGTGAAAGGTACTGCACATAAAATAGTAGATCATTATTTTTGGTATTTTAGTGCCACCTGGAGGTTGGAGCTGCTGGTTGCAAACAACATTGTATTGTCAGAGATTTCACTTTGTTAGGTAAACCCTTCAACTAACCTCAGTGTTGGAGCATCCAGTTCTCACAAAAAGGCAGTTCTTAGAATGCTTACAATCTCTCTCGTGAGTGCCAAGCAAAATGCCTTCACATGCCGTGCACGTGTGCCAGAGGTTGCCTACCCCTGTGCTAAAATAGACTTAGATGTGGAGAATCTTGAAAGGGTCCAGAGAAGGACCCCAAGAATGATGAAAGGCCTGGAGGACAAACCTTATGAGGAAAGACTGTACAGGCTGGGGAAAAGAAGGCTGTGGGTGGACCTGGTGGCTATCTAAGTATGTAAGGGGTGAATATCTGGAGCTGGGAGAAAAACTGTTCACTAGGGCATCCCAGGGGAGAACAAGGAGCAATGGCCCTAAACTGTTAAAGGATGGTTTCAGGTTGGATGCAAGGAAGAACTTTATGGTAAAGGGGTGACCAGAATCTGGAATAGACTTCCCAAGGAGGTGGTACAGTCCCCAACCTTGGAAGTCTTCAAGAGGAGACTTGAGGGGGCACTCAATGATCTTTCCATCCCTTAATTTCTATGATTTAGGATTCTTTCAATACTGAAGCATGCCTTATCTGCTACTATGTAAATAATACCTCTCCATGATTCTGCAGTGATAAGTGTAGCAAAATTGCTCCAGCCTTTATCTATAAGGTTAGTTCTTTATATGAAATTAGAATCATAAAATCATAGAAAATTAGGGTTGGGAAGGACCTCAGGAGTTCATCTAGTCCCGCCACCTGCTCAAAGCAGGATCATCCCCAACTAGATCATCCCAGCGAAGGCTTTGTCTAGCCAGGTTTTAAAAACCTCCAAGGATGGAGATTCCACCACCTCTCTGGGTAAACTGTTCTAGTGGTTTTACTACCCTCCTAGTGAGAGAATTTTTCTTAATACCCAACCTAAACTTCCCTTGCTGCAACTTGAGACCACTGCTCCTTGTTCTATCATCCACCACCATTGAGAACGGTTTAGCTCCAACAAGTCACTTGAATTTAGTGGTTTGTTGCCCCAGCAGTAAAATGGACCTCTGTATAGTTTACCAAAAGGGAAGGGGGAGTTTCAGCAGGAAATGCAGGAAGAGTTGTCAATTTGTCCGATTCTGTAGTTTACATGAATTTTTCTAAAGGAAGCCTCTCTGGTTCAGAGGTGGATAAGGAGAATATTTTTCTCACTGTGCCTTTTACTATGTGCTGTTAGGGGGCAGTAGTTTCTTTTTTCCAAATAATGGTGATTTCATAAACCTTACTGTTTCTGTCTTTGACAGAGTCCAGTGCACATAGCTGTTTTCCATAACTGACCAATGAAGGAAGCTAAGTGGGCCAAGTCCTAGCCTGCAAGTTCTTGTTGGGAACACTTTGATGGGGCTCAGTGTATGCATGGTACTGTGAATAGATCTCTGTGTAGGACATTTATATACCCTTTTCACTTCAGAGGCTAATTTAGCCCACTTAGCTTCTTTCATCGCAGCTCCCTTGGTGGTGAGCTGGAAATGCTTTCAGCAGGGCCAATGGGCCAGACTCAGAGGTGGGTCTTTTGGACTGTGAGTATTCCTGTGGGCCAGATGTTTAACACCCCAAATTATATTTTTGTTCTTGCTAAGCAGCATTCAGCCAGTAGAGGGCAACAGGCTCAAGCATGTGTGATTCAAGTTCTACTGAAGTCAGCATCCTAAAGCATTTTTTGCATGAATAGGAGCAGGATAGGGTGCCAGAATATCCACAGCAAATATAATTAAATAAATTTTATTTTACTCTTTCATATTTAAATTCAAGTGCATGTTAGTGTTTTTAATGACATCTGTTTGGAAAGTTATTTAAGTTTTGTGAGCTAGAGGGAGACATTAGAAGCATGAAATAAACCAGATTTGAGTTACTCTTATCATTCTGAGTAACTTTTAGTTGCATATAATTCTTAACCAGTTTACCCTTTCTCCAAATCCATAGAAACTTTTAAACTTTTGTAATTTTAGGGACAGATGAAACTTTCCAAATATATACAGTGCTGTTTAACAAACTGGGTACAAACATTACTTTAATTACTTTATTTTGATGTCTTCTAAAAAATATGGTCCAGCTTACTATGAGATTACTCAAAGCTATGTTGACTAAGGAACTACATGAGCAATAATTTATAAATAGTGAATAATACCAATGCATATCCTGCCTGTGGAATTTGTAGATTGTAAGAGAAAGAACTTCTGTTAGTGAAGTTGGTACAGAAATGTGCACATTTCAGTTTTGGCTCAATTGCTTTCCATTTTAAAACCAGGCTAGTAACATGAAATCAAGAGAACCTAAATTATAAAATTCTGTTTGGTTTCTGTGTTTGGTCATTAGTGAATGTATTGCTTTTGCCTAGCCACTTGCCTTCAATTTGATCATCTATCCTGTCAGTTTTCTACTTTTCATGGTCACTAAGTAGTTCCTGTAAATACTTTTCTTGTTTCTGCAGGAGGAAGGTGAAATGGAAGGTGAGGCAGTTGAGGCTATTGTGGAGGAGTCTGAAACTTTCATCAAGGGAAAAGAAAGAAAAACCTATCAAAGACGCCGTGAAGGTGGACAGGAGGAGGATGTTTGTCATATCCCACCTAACCAAGCAGATGGGGGTGAAGTAGTGCAGGATGTCAGTAGTGGTGTGCAGATGGTGATGATGGAACAGCTGGATCCAACACTCCTTCAAATGAAGACTGAAGTAATGGAAGGCACTGTGCCTCAGGAAACAGAGGCTACAGTGGATGACACACAGATAATAACACTTCAGGTTGTTAATATGGAAGAACAGCCTATAAACATTGGTGAGCTTCAGCTTGTCCAAGTACCTGTTCCAGTGACTGTACCAGTTGCCACCACTTCTGTGGAAGAACTTCAGGGAGCGTATGAAAATGAGGTTTCAAAAGGAGGCCTACAAGAGGGAGAGCCTATGATCTGTCACACGCTCCCTTTACCAGAAGGTTTCCAGGTAGTGAAAGTAGGTGCAAATGGTGAGGTGGAGACACTGGAGCAAGGAGAACTTCAGCCACAGGAAGATCCCAATTGGCAGAAAGATCCAGACTATCAGCCACCAGCCAAAAAAACAAAGAAAACCAAAAAGAGCAAGCTTCGTTATACTGAGGAAGGCAAAGATGTGGATGTGTCTGTGTACGATTTTGAAGAGGAGCAGCAAGAGGGTTTGCTGTCTGAGGTCAATGCAGAAAAGGTGGTGGGCAACATGAAGCCCCCTAAACCAACAAAAATAAAAAAGAAAGGTATGTGGCTATTCTTTCCCTAGCCCTTTTACAATATAGATATCAAGAAAGGTGCATACAGTAGGTCTGAAAAAAGGAAGTCAAATGTGTTACTAAACTCCTTTGGAAATAAGGGCTTTACTTACATTTTAGAAACACTTTTGTAGCCCTACTGCAAAATAGCTGGGAGTCTGGTACTTTATCATCGTTGTTCCCAAATAAAGCTAACATGTACAAAAATTATATAATCTTTCCTATTTCCCTGAATAATACAGACATTAGCTTTCAAGATTTTATTTTTATATCAGAAAATAAAATTCAAGATATATTTTTTCTCTTTGGCAAATGATTTGACATCAGAAGAATACATCTTTGTTTTGTGTTTATAAATAAAAAATTTTTTTAAATTATGGAACTACTCATTTTATCCTCTGAATAGGGTGGAGGAAGAAGTTGATTAATGATATACCAATTAAAATTCGAAGATAACAGTTTAATACTCTGTATGGCTAATCAGAATCTTAATTAGTTTTAGTTATTAAAGTTTCTGCTGTCTTTTAAGTGATGATAAGGAAATTAAAGATTTTTGGAACTTAAGTTATGTAATGCTGTGGAGCAGGTAGGTAGCTAAAGATGATTTGTTTTGTGGTCAGGTGTAAAAAAGACATTCCAGTGCGAGCTGTGCAGTTATACCTGTCCACGTCGTTCCAACTTGGACCGGCACATGAAAAGCCACACTGATGAAAGGCCACATAAGTGCCATCTCTGTGGCAGAGCTTTCCGGACAGTCACGTTGCTGAGGAACCACCTCAACACTCACACAGGTATTATATGCACTGATAACATTGTTTTTGGAGATTTTTAGAGTTACAGTCCTGCTTTCTGTATGGAAATAAGAATGCTGTAGGGTCCTGTGGGATCACCCTGTAGGAAAGGAGTTACATAATGCTGTTTGTTTGTAATATGAACCAAATCAGATTTGCCTTTTTGCTATATTGGGCCAGTACACAACAATAGGACCTCAGTCAGTTTTATAGCAAACTTGTATTGAAGCTAATGGAAAGCTCCCCGTAACTTCTGTGGGAGATGGTTCAAGTTTATGGCTTGGGATGAGTTATCTGGTGATGCTGCTGCTCTTTGCAGGCAGGAAGGACAAGCGACCAAAGCAGAACAAACAGACCAGGGGCCAGAGATACTCAAGGAGAAGTGCAGGGTGGCGAGATTAATAAAATGTTTTTAAAAGATATTTGGTACTTCCTTTTAGTATAACAACTTTACCTGTAGAAGGGCAGTAGGTAGTTAATTGAACCAGCAACCAGAATAAAGCATGCCTCTTGTTCCTGTCCCATCCCTGGCAATGTGATTAAGTAGATGAAACTTTTCCTTATCCCTCATTTCTTTACATATGCAGTCTTTGTAAATAACTGTTCAACTACTGTAGAAGATGTAATAAATTCTCGTGTAGCCTATTTTTGCTATAGTCTCTCAATTTTTTTCCGAAGTATGAAGCCCCAGTTCTCAGTTTATAATGAGTAAAGCTAGCATGTACTTTTTTCCCCCCTCACCAACCTTCAATATCTTCCTGTCTTGCAACAAATGTTTAGGTACTCGTCCTCACAAGTGCCCAGACTGCGACATGGCCTTTGTGACGAGTGGAGAGTTGGTTCGGCATCGCCGTTACAAACACACTCATGAGAAACCATTCAAATGTTCAATGTGTGACTATGCTAGTGTGGAGGTAAGTTTGGGTTTAACAACATAAGCAATCTTTCATGTTGCAGGTAGAAAACCTCTGTTATCATTACCATTACCATTATAAACTTGTTATTTTCAGGAGGTCATGCCTTGTCCATAAACCTGGCCCTGGGTAGAAACTTGTTTTAAAAAACACTCTGTCCTTAAAATCAGGTTGGTATTTTTTGGTTAAAGAGGACCTGGTTCTAGAATTTGCGCTCACAGGCTAGAACTTTCCAACTGTTTAGATTTAGATTAGACATTAGGAAAAATTTCTTTATGGTGAGGGTTGCCAAAATCTGGAATGGGCTTCCAAGGGAGGTAGAGGTCTTTAAGAGGAGACTAGATAAGCACCTAGCTGGGGTCATCTGACCCCGGCACTCTTTTCTACCCAGGGCAGGGGGTCGGACTTCAATTTACTGAGGTCCCTTCCAACCCTAAAAATCTATGAATATCTGTGAAATCTATGTTCTTGTGGGGACCCAGTATTGGCTTTTATTTAAAAATAACTTTTCAAGATTAATTTGCTGACTTCCATTGGAGGGGAGGGGTTAAATGCACTTCACTTAAATCTCAGAGTATTTATACCCCCAGGGTTTTGTCAGCCTGTTCCTTAAGAATGAACTTCTGCTGGCAACCTGAGTGATTACTTGACAGCCCTAATAATTATTAATCACTGTTAACATGTGAAATTAACACAAAAACCAATTACTGTGCTAATGTTTCTAACGTGTTAATTGTGCACATGGTTTTGGAGCCTGTGGCCAGGCTCCTCTTCACTGCCGTCATCAGCACCTCCGGCAGGGCAATGATAGCAGTGCAGAGGAGCCAGAGGGCAGCCCAGGCTTCTTGAATTCCGGGGGCAGGGCACACACACGCACGCAGGTAAGTCTGGTGGGGTGTCAAACCTCATGGTGAGGGATGGAGTAGGTTGGAGCTGCAGGTGGCTCATCCCAGCAAGGAGGGCCTGGAGGGCATATCCTGCCCCAGATTTGTGTGCAGGGTAGAGACTGGCTGCCCACTACAAGCTGGAGGTCTGCTGCCTTTGCCCCAGGAGCTGTGCAATGCTGGATGAGTAGGGGTCACAGCACAGGTAGTGTGCAGCTCCCAGGGCAAAAGCAGCAGGGTGCATGGTTGCAGCAGGCAGCCCACCTCTGCTCTGCGCACAAATCTGGGAGACATGCCTGCCACGCCTCCCCCCAAGGCTGTGTGCAGCAGTGATTCATACATAACATCAGTTTGGATGCTTTTAGGCATCCTACCTAATAGTGAATACTCACCACCTTGCCTTGAGGTGGCCAAGGGCACATTTAGTCAGCAGTTGCTACGGTGATTGAACTTTTTTTTTCCTGGAGGTATAGATGCTCTGTGTGAGGCTTTATCATCCATACAAAAGAAGGGGAGGTTAGGGCTGTTGGGGATAGGTGTTAGCCATTCCATTTATTATGCTGGAAATAACAGTGGGAGCTGCTCCCCACCTTATCAGGGAGGCATGACTGGAATTATGGAAGATTGCAGCATTGGATCATCCATGCATGACACCCTTGCTGCTTATCTTGCATCTGCAGCGCTTACTCTCTCCCAGCAGTCAGTCCTCTTCTCCTATATCCAGAACTGGTTGTAGACAGTTTGCAGGTGCCCCAAAACAAGCTGTTCTGGATTTCTTCATCATCTACCAATTCAGTAACCTGCTGACAGCTTGCCACAAAGTTCCACTTTTTGCCTTCTTAAAACTTTAGTCACTTGCCTGTTGGTGTTCTGGAAGACCACCTCACAGCAGGCCAATCATGTAGGCAAGAACCATCCTATAATTGCAGGTTCAGCATCACAATGCCATGAATATTGCTAGAATTCAGAGGTGTTTGGGCTCTATCTTCAGGAGCTTGGGGTGGTAGACCTCTGTTCTTGTACCTTTGCACTGAGAAATCCTCAGTGCCATCTTCCTGCATGGTTTGTGACTAGGAAAAGTGAAGACCTGGAACTGGGTCCTTTGGACTCAAACTCCTAGAAGATATGGCAAATCCTATCATAGGAAGTCTCAAGGCTGAGCCACAAGCAACACTGGGCTCCTGGTTTTCTCCCCCCAGTGACTAGCAGTGAGGTACCATACTAGTCACTGACTGCATGAGCTCTGAGCTGGTATGACTGGGGTATTAACTGCATATCTGTCCATGACTATCTCAGCAGAATCTTAAATTATCATATAAACCTTTTTATACCAGTTCAAGAGTTTGTCTATCCAAACTCTTTAACCCAACAGAGTACTTCAGGTTGCATATGAAGGATTTTGATCGTTTGTGTGAATTGCTGAATTTCTTGGCTTGTATTGTCTTAAAACTTTGACTTGCCAAACTAACACTAGCTCCATTCTTGGCTTTCAGGTCAGCAAGTTGAAACGCCACATTCGCTCTCATACTGGAGAGCGTCCATTCCAGTGTAGCTTGTGCAGCTATGCCAGCAGAGATACTTACAAACTGAAGAGGCACATGAGAACCCACTCTGGTATTGATTCCATACTTTTTAATATCCTCTTTGTTTCAGCATAGAGGCTCAGGGATTCTCAAGTGTATTAGAGTTCTCAGCGGGTGTTACTCTGCATTAGGCACAATAAGGCTGCTACATGCTTATATGAAAAAGTTACGCAAACTCCGCCAATGAAGAAAATGCAGGAAGACTGATCAGCAGGGATCCCGGTTTTCCATTTCCCATGGAAAAAAGGAGAAAACCACGGATTTCCCCTTATTAGAGAAAATGTGGATTTTACCTTTTAGCAGAGAAACCCCTGGATTTCCCACATTTGCAAAGAGCTCCTGCAGGCTGGAACTCTGCAGAGCTGATTGCAAAATGGGTGGGAAACCCCCAGGCCTGCCCAGAGGAGGAAAGGCAGGGCCTGAGGCTTTTAGTCAGTCCCAAGGCTTGCTTCAGGTTCACTTTCCTTCCTGTAAGGTTAGGTAAGTGGGGGAAAGCTGGGTGCAGGGAGCTGGCTGGGGGCTGAGGTGTTGGTAAAAGATATGGAGTGCCTGGCTGGCTGTAGGCCCAGCCAGGCTCGGTGCCTCCATGTGGAGCTTCCCTTAAGGGCCAATACCATGCTGCACCACTTTCATGTGCTGCCGGCCAGGCAGGCACTCCGTGTGGGGCTTCCCCAACACCTCCCCCTCCCTCAACCCAGGTGGGCAGGCAGGTGGGGATGGAGCACGTTCAGGGGTGCCGCTGCAATGTCTCCCTCAGTGCCTTCCCATACTTTCCTTCTTTCCCAGGGGAGGGGGAGGGCCATGTGGCACACCACAGCGCCTCCCTGCCCCCCCCCCCACTTCAGCCCACTTCCAGGGCTGGGGTGGGGGTGAGGGCAGCAGTGCCCCTCTGTGGGCCATACACGTGCTGCCCAGCCGGGGGGGAGGGGTGGTTCTGATGTGGTAGCTGCTGCTGCCATGGTGCTTTTGTGCAGCTGATCACATGTCTGGTTCCACAGGCAAGTGGCACAGTAGCTGCGGTGGCGGCCACCACATGCGAACCCCAGCTCCCTGCAGGAGTTCTCCCCTAACCGGCAACATGCAGATGGGGGATGAAGGAAAGCAGCGCAGGGCACGGCAGTAGCAGCTGCGGTGCTGGCCGCCCTGTGCGAACCACCTTCCCCCACTTCCCCGTGCCCAGGCGGTGCATATACAGCCCACAGAGGGGCACCACTGCCCTTGCCCCCCGGCTCTGCTCCTGGAAGTGGGCACAGAGAGTGAGCTGGGGTGGGGAGTTGTGCAGTGTGCAGCATGGGGCTGATGGCGCCCAGTGTACCCCTCCCTCTCCCCCAGGTAAGATGGAAAGTATGGTAAGGTGCAGAGAAAGACACCACTGCCATGCCTCTGGGCACATTCTATCCCCACCCACCTGCCTGACCCGCACACACCCCTACCCCATATTCCCCCCCATTCTTGATCTGGCTCCCCCCAGCCCCTTCCCTTCATCTGTGTGTGTGGGGGGGTGCCTTTCATTTTAATCACGGATTTGGGGGGTTTTATCAGAGAATTTGTGATGGTTTTTTATTGGGGGGGCAGGGGGGAACCAGGATCCTTGCTGATCAGCGCACCTAAATCTACAAACTAAAATTTGTTACTGAATTGAGAGATGCAAAATTGGCTAAAAAAATTAGTCTCCAGTTTTGTCATAAAACTAATTACAAAATACTGGCATATCTTTAAAGTACTATGCTGACATAAATCACTTAATATCAGTATTCCATTTTCTGGCTGCACACAGAACATTAAGGTGACATTTGTTCAAAGTGTAATACAGGAATGTTTGTTAATGGAGTTTGTGAAAATCCTATAGGTAGGTAACTTTCCTGTTCATGCTAGAAGCCAGGGTTTCCTAAAAGTGAACCACAGTGCAATGCAAGTTCTGCTGCTGAAGCAGGAAGGAAAACATGTTTTAGCAAGT
This sequence comes from Crocodylus siamensis, assembly GCF_052110815.1. Classification (NCBI taxonomy): domain Eukaryota; kingdom Metazoa; phylum Chordata; order Crocodylia; family Crocodylidae; genus Crocodylus; species Crocodylus siamensis. Next base: position 41,345,577 of record NC_143403.1, on the reverse strand, counting down.
TTAAGTGTGCAGGGAAGGCCCTTAGAACTCGAAGCAGAAATCGGGTTGTGTTTCCTACTAGAGGTGCACTGATACATTGGTCCATATCATATCAGCGCCAGTAAAAGGAAAACTGACATTATGGACAATAAATGCTGTTTGCATTTGCAGTTGCACATGCACACAACCAGCTCTGTCCCCCTCCACCCTGCCCTCCTGCCCCACTGGGAAGAGCCTGATGCTGCCTGTGGCCTCAGCCCACCCTCACTCCTTGCACAGATCCGGGGGGCACATGCCCCCCATGGCTCCCCTAAGGTTGCATGCAGTGGCAAGAGCTGCCCTCCCACACACCCCACAGACAAGCTGGTTGTGGCTTTGTCCCAGCCCCACTCCCTCACTTCAGGGGCCTTGATCTGCATAAAATTTTTATTGGTGCACCCCTATTTCCTACATCTTGTTACGCAGCACACAAGTCCCTTACAGATCTCTTCTCCCGAATCCAAATTTGAACTGCTTCTCTTGTGGAGGTACGGTTCAGTTGTCAAACACTGCACAGACCTAGTAGATACTAAGATTTCCCAAACTCTTCCTATTGTTCCCTGGCCTCTAAAAATGGTTGCCATTAAATTGCTGTGCCAGCAGCTTTGTCTTATGGCTGCTCTTTCCAATCCAGGTATATTTTGAGACTTGACTTATTAATAAAACTAACCACTTGTGCTAATTATTGTTTCTTTTTCCCTACCACAGGAGAGAAGCCATATGAATGTTACATCTGTCATGCTCGCTTTACTCAGAGTGGCACCATGAAGATGCACATTTTGCAAAAGCACACAGAGAATGTGGCCAAATTTCATTGCCCCCACTGTGATACTGTCATAGCAAGAAAGAGTGACTTGGGTAGGTACTTCTTAAATGTGTTGATTAACAATGTAAGGTTCTTTAAACAAATAATGAAGTTGTTTAACTTCGTGGAAGAGGAAGCATTTTTTAAAAAAATCATAGGCTTTAGTAGAAACTATATTGCATAGGTTATAGAGCTAGAGTGGTGCAGAATAAGGGACATGTCAGCCTGAATAAAGTTAGCTGTTAATAAAGATTAATTGATTTATAATAGCAGCCAGTTGCTGTGAAGGTATTAGTTACTTCTACACTATTCCAGTATAGCAACATGTTTGCCATGCACACAAAACAGGTCATCAGTCTGAAGCCCATTGACCTAAACAAAAATAAAACTTTCAGTTCCATATGTTTAAGGCCGGAAGGCTCCTAGGTCATCTGGTCTGATGTCCTGTATATCACAAATGATTTCATTTCACCCAGGTACCCCTTTACCCTTTTTTGTTAGTCTAAGCATTTTGGCCTTCAGGAAAGTAGGCTGCACATTCACAGGCAAAGAACAGGAAAGGTAGAAGTGCTGACATTGCCTGATGCTTTTGTACTGGCTGGGAATTGATTTAGTGAGACATGATTCCAACAGGCTAGCCATGCTGTGTGCAGTGGTCAGTGATGGAAAATTGCAGAGATTCCCTTCAGTTGAATTTGTGGGGAGAATTTCTTCATGACCTCAATCTGATGAGGTATTGCTACTCAGCATGCGAGCAAACTACGCCAGCTAAGCAACCAGAAGGGATTATCCATACCACCTCAGATCACTTGTCCAACCTGCCTAGTCTCCAGTTCAGCAGTGGCTAATCTCTGCTTCAGAGGAAGGCACGAAAGGTACTCCACAACAGATTGCATCTGTCTAATTGAACATGGGTTGCAAATGAATTTTCTTCACCATTGCAGAAAACTATTTGAAACCCTGAAGTATAAAAAAAACTAATTTATTTTATACTTACTGCTCTGTATTAACATGGTTCGTGCAGCCGTGCTCTTCCCTTGTCTGTGAATGGACAGGCCATGGATAGGGAGATTTACATATTCAGAGGCTAAGATTGTAAGCTCAGAAGGAAGTTTCATAGTATTAAGTATTGCTTTCCCCCAAAACACGCATGTTAAACCATCACATTGTCTTCCAGCAGATTGACTAAAGGTTTTTTACTTTCCAGGTTTGTCTTAAACTTAAGTCACAGACGTGGGGGGGGGGAGAACCCCTCAAAACAGCCCTTTACTTTCAGCTCTGCACCCCCACGCCAACCGCAGTGTATGCCCAGAAAATGCGTTGCTTTAGTTCGACCCAGCTCACCCAACTTCTGTGTAGATTGAGTACTTCAGCAGGAATTTTTGGTGCTTTTATCTAATAGCTAATTGAATCCGCTATTAGATAAAAGTGCCTGATCTATACTGAAGCTGGAGAGCTGGGACAAACTAATACGCTTCCTCTTCCATTAGAGCGCTGTTTTGTTCTGATTTGGTTTGGTTTTTGTTTTTTTTTTTCATATCTGTAAATCTACCCCTTGAGTCTCATTTTGCAGTCATAGGATATTTTTATACCTTTGTCAACAAGTTTGGAAAGATTTCCAGGATCAGGTGGGCGGGGGGGGTTGTTTATTTGTTTTTATTCTATCTGTTGTGTTATGCAGTGACTGCAGTACCTCTCTTCTCTTCCATAAGCTGTATTATGTTGAGCTCCTTTAGCCTCATACTATAAGGCTTTTTTTCAGCCTATGGATCATTTTTGTGACTCCTTTGAACACCAGTATTTACATACCAGTTTTTGAAGTCTGGACACCAGTGGTCTTGCAGTGTTGTGTACAGAGGCAAGATCATGTCTCCACTTGTACTTGATAGTCATCTTTCTATAACCACGAAGATTATATTCACTTTTCTTGTCATAACATTTTACTGGAAGTTCATGATGAGAATATTGAGTAGTATGGCTCTTTAAATCCTTCCAAGACAGTGGCTGGCACTTCAAAACAATTCATTCTTGACAGTTTACTTCCTTTGTTAGCCTACCTGGCCTTCTGTATAAGGAGAAAGTGGTAGGTGTGATTTTTTTTTGTTGGGTTTTTTAGGGTATCGTTGTGGACCCACCTAGATATCAGATAGTTGCACAATAGTTGAGAAGCCATGCTTGGAATACTTTGTCAAACTAGAGGGACATTTCAAATGGGACTGTTAATGAGTTGTTCCCCATTCATGCCTACAAGTGTAGCATTAGCTACTCCTTGTTCACTTAGTCATAACAAAATAGTTTATTTCTACCTAACTGAGAAAAATAAGCTGGCTCAATAAGTGTGAAAGGAAAAATATGCCACCCCAAGAACTAATTTAGAGCCACATCCCTCTGTTCATATTGGTAATCTTTTTTAGAAGAAATCCCATAACTGAAGGCAGTTAACATTCACTGTGCCCTGTGGTACGTGGTTCTGACAAGAATCATGAAGTCTTGGTCTATAGCAGGGGTTGTCAACCAGGGGTACCCATACCCCTGGGGGTACTTTTGAAAGGTCCCATGGTGGGTAGGTGGGGACAGTATGCCATCACCCTGTGCTGCTGCCTCACAGGAGCAGAGGCGGGGCAAGAGCAGAACTGCACAGACAGGCGCTCGCCATGCCCCTTCTCTGTGTCTGGCCACTTGCCCCCCCCCCACCTTCCTCAGGGGTACACTTATTAAAAAAGGTTGAAAACCCCTGGTCTATAGCAACAATAATACCCTAATAATCTATCTAGTTCACTTTACAGTTGTATGACTTTCTTTTTTTTAAAACATCTTTTTATGTGTGGTTCTTTTTTCTATCTTTCTTTTTACTGGCAAAGAGAATGAAAGGGTCAAAGGTAAGAGTTAAAGCAAAGGATCCACCAAAGCCAAAATTTGGCCTGAGGCTCTAGCAGTCTTGTTTTGTTCCCTTTATACATACAGATTCCCTCTGCTTTGCATTTTAACTCCTTGTTGTCTTATTAAGTAGTTTTTGTGACTTAATCAAAATATATATAGTCAGATGTTAGTACCTGGGACTTTCCCAACAAATTAGACTTTGCTCTAGAATGGAAATCGATCTTTTTCATGAGTAGGAAGAGACACTGTAGAAGGATGTATTTAATCATGGAGCATGGTACTTTTCAAAGTAACTCCAAAGCAATAAAGTGTAGAGACTTTTGGCTTCAAACCAGATGATGTGAAGAAAGCATACTCTCCTGAGAAAACAGTTAAGGAATTGTCTCTGCCAGTCTTTTTAAAGTATGGAAAATAATAGGTTAAACACTTTTTCTTGTGATACTAGGTGTCCATTTGCGAAAGCAGCATTCCTACATTGAGCAGGGCAAAAAATGTCGCTACTGTGACGCTGTGTTCCATGAGCGATATGCTCTCATCCAGCATCAAAAGTCTCACAAGAATGAGAAACGTTTCAAGTGTGACCAGTGTGATTATGCATGCAGACAGGTAAGCCTAGGTGACTCCTGAAAAATCACAATGGCTGCATGAGCAGCTAACTTTGAACAGAGTGAATGGCGCAACAAACTATGAGCTAGGAATCGGGATGTTAGATGGGGAGCATGAGCAAGTGGGCTTAACTGCTGCTCCTTGTCGCGTTGAAATCTCGGGGACCTCTACCTCTTTCTTCCTCCCTCTCGCCTACCATATCTTCTTCGTGAAGTTAGTTCTCGGGAGCTTAGCTGATAGCTTGAGTGATGATTATACAGGTGAGATCAGTCTTCTGCAGGGCTCCACCACCCCCACACCCTGCCCTTTTCTTCTTGGGTGACAAGTCGTCTCTTCCTGCTGCTATCGAGTACAAGTCACCAGTTCTTGGATTCTCACCAACCCGGTTGGCTGTGGGCTTTGTGGGAGATCCTAGCCATGCCCTCTAGGCAAGGTTGCTCCTCCTCATATGTCTCTACCCTGCTTGCAGTAGTCTTCCTTCTCTCTGGGATCACTGGATCCAGGAGATATGGAGTCTTTGCTTTCCAGTCCCAGGATTCACATTCCAGTGCTGCTGGGTCTCAGGTGTGGACTTTTGGGCTGGATTAATCAAAATTCAGATGTACAGGGAATCAGGCTTTTCCCCTTGCTATACTTCTCTAACTTGGGATTACTACCTAAAAACACAAAGGAAATCCAGGATCCTACAAGGCTAGCTGCTGTCAGTGTCCTTTCCGCCCTCTTTCCTGAGAGCATAGTAGTTCTCTCTCTCTCTCGGGCCAATCAGCACGGGCCCGTGGGACATGTGCTCCTTGGGCCAGGTGTTGGCAAGCCAGCTCCTGTCGAGCAAGTTCCTTCCCCCGGAGCTCCCCCAGAGCACCACAGCAGCACAGCTCACTCCACCTCTGCTGGCGAAGATCTAAGCCTCCTAGCAGCTTCCCTTAGTTTGCTGGGTGACATAGTGCCCCCGGACCTGGCTGGCTTTTTTTTTCTTTCCTTTTACGGAGCTTGCGCCCAGCAGGTTGGGATAGTACTGCTCATCCAAGCTTCACCAGGTGCCTTTTCCCTATCCCCTGCTACAGGGAGCTACTAACTTTGGTAGCAAGTAGCATTTAATGCCAATGGATTGTAATCTGTTTAAGGTTAAGAGAAGATTCAGTGGCTCTTGATAGGCTGTAACCTCCAGAAAGAGGCACTATAAGCTATCTTCTTTAGAAGAAAAAAAAATATATGCTTGGTTCAGGACAAATAGAATGTAAAGAGGATGCCAGCATTGAGATAATGCTTCTAGACTAAAATGTTAGTGCTGTTCCTCAGTAAAAGAAACTGTGAACCTTTTATATTCATAAACATCAGCTTAGATCATTGTTGCTGTGCATCTTGTTTATTCTTCTGAATGTGTGTGTTCTTTAATACCAGGAGCGGCACATGATCATGCACAAACGTACCCATACTGGAGAAAAGCCTTATGCCTGTAGCCATTGTGATAAAACCTTCCGTCAGAAACAGCTCCTTGATATGCACTTCAAACGTTACCATGACCCCAACTTTGTCCCTGCTGCCTTTGTCTGTTCGAAGTGTGGTAAAACATTCACTCGCAGGGTAAGCAAGTAGAGCTTTTTTTTTTATTGACCTCCTATAGGGAGAGGAAGATGTTTCTGTAAAACAGTAAGTGGTAAGGCCATGTTTGAGAGAGACCTGGACATAGCTCATAATCAGCTTGAGTGAATTCTTTACAGCAGTAATGTTCTAAGCAAACTGAAGAAACATTAGGACAAAAGGCAAAATAAGACCCAGGAGTTCAGTTTGTTTTCTGCATGTTAAATAGATCTTCTTTATAAAGAGGAGTGAGTTTTGAGAAGTACTACTTGGGTTGTGAAAAAAGGCCTATTTACCCAGTTTTGATTTTAGTACTCTTCTTTTCTTTTCCCTCACTAGAACACCATGGCTAGACATTCTGATAACTGTTCTGGCCCAGATGGTGCAGAAGGAGAGAATGGAGGGGAGCCTAATAAGAAGGGTAAACGTGGAAGAAAAAGAAAGATGCGATCTAAGAAGGAAGATTCATCTGACAGTGGTAAGAGCTCTGCTTACTGAACAGATTAAATGTACCAAGAATCTTGTGGCTTATAATTAACTATATTCTTCCTACTGATTCTTCACTAATCAAGATCTGTCTTCATTGAAAGTTTATATTATAATTATTGTGTATGTGCTTCATTTCACCTGAAAATTTGGTATTAGGTGAATAACTTCTAATATTGCTGACTGAAGTTCTAAAATGATGTGTTCTGCACTGATCTTAGTAGGCCCTCACTATTATGGAATACTGGCATCTATGGCCAGTTGGTATAGTGGTTGGGGCAAAGGTGCATGTTGAGCCTTCTTTCTGGAGAACAGAGTTTTATTATTAATTTTAGGGGAATGGATGCATAGATACAATTTTTAATTTCCTTGTGCAGTAGTTGATTTCTCTGGCTGTCAGCGGGAGGGGTGATTCTTTACTGTGTATATGGGTAAGGAGTGATATTGCTCTGTATTTTTGTGAATTAACAGTTAAACTCATAGTAACCTCTGAGCTTGTGTGGCTCTTAATCCCTCTTTGTGGTAAATGATGTGAGGGTTTTTGGCTCTTGGAGCTGAGGTACAGTGATTTGGAAATATTCATTGCCTTTAAGTCATTTTAGAATTTCATTTTATGTATAGCACATGGAGGTCTTGGTGAAGACCAGTGTGTCCTGGTGCCCGGGCATAGAATTATTGAAACAAAACAAGCATGGAGTGAGGTTGTGGCTTGCAGAAGGTCACTTACCAAGTAGAACCTGTCTCCTGCTTTCCATACTAGCGACTCAATTTTGCTTGAGAATTTGCACAAGTTTATTTAGAAAATGTACTAAATCTTTGTTCCATAGAATCAGTGTAGCTCTATTTTATTTTCACAAGTTCCTTGAATATGACCAGTTCTCCATTTGAGTAATTGTTCACCTACTTTCTCACTGAGAGGAGAAGAGAAGGGTTGGCCCCTGAGTCTTGAACTAGAGGGTTTGCCTTGGCAATACTTGCAGAATGGGCTTCAACATAGCCTTGCTCCCAGGAGATGAAGAGATGGTGTGCATTTCCTACCTGTGCCCCCCTCAGTAACCTTCCTGAAATGCTGCAAGTGCCCCAGCAATCAGTGCCTGCACTATGTCACTAACCAAAGGCACCTTCCATCAGTGCCTCCTGCATATATTATAATACCTTCATCAGCCAAACCCACCCTTCAGAGCTTCCTAGGAAAAGACAGATTTCCAAGCATAAACAGTCTTCCAGTTTTCCAATCTTCCCCATTATAAGTCATCCAACATACAAAGCTTTTGGTGTGGTTGAGAGCTATGGTAATCCCATGTGACCCTTCTTTCAAACAGCCTGTCCTACCTTTGAGATTCAAGAGCAGAATAACCGCAGGTTATTAGGGCTTGGAAACGTTTCACCAGTGGCTACTCTGCCAGATTTGCTGTCATACCACCTCCAAATCCCCCATAAATGTCCCTTTTCAGGGACCCTTCTCACAAGAGTGCTGTACTGGCAAGTCCCTGTCCTGCCAATGACCAGCTGAATGTTGGCACCATCAGGGCTGCCTCAGTGCTGCCAACAATCAGCTGATTAGCAGTTGGCAAGGACTGCACTGGGCTCTAGCCCTAGTGCAGTCCCATACTGCTAGTGATCAGCTGATTGTCAGCGTCCGTACAAGCCCTGTTGTAGTCCCAGATTCAGTTGACAGTTGGCAGATTGTCTGCTGTTGGGAACTACTGGGGCCAGTTGGAGACCCTGGCATGGTCTGTTTTGCCTCCTGTTCATTTCAAGCCACAATGGAAACCAGGCACAAAATTATTACACAAAAAGGTGTAATAATTATGTGACTAGTTTTGTGTTTTGTTGTGCCATTTATGCCTGAACACGTGGTCAGGTTACACTTAGGATGAGATGTACTGGTTAATCATGTTTTAAGTGTAGTGTATGCCAAGGTTTTAAGGCATTAACTTAATTTATAAACTTTTTCAGGACCTAAAGGAGGTTTTGTAAGTTGTTATAAATAATCAAACTTACCACTGCACTCGGAATTTTTCCATAACTAGTGGACTCAAAATATTCCAATGTTTTTTCTTAATTGAATGAAATAGAGTTTTTAAATCAAGCTTTTGAAAGATAGTTTTTCAAAGGTAGATTTTACTGTTGAATTAAATGAGGTCCAAAGTATTTATTGTGCCACCAAAGAGCAAAGTCCCAGAATAATATGCTCTTCAACTTGTGTAGATGCAGGTATTTATCAAAAATTGTAATACACTAGTACACACTTTATTGGAAGAGTAGTTAATTTAATGCAGGGGTGCTCAACTTCTGAGGGGCTGGAGGCTTGTGTGCCACACTGGGTGCCCCCTGCGGCATGCCCTCATGTGCCCCATTTTTGTTGCAAAGAACTCAGACCACAGTGGGTCAGAATGTTTTTGACACTGGATTCCTATTTGAAATCTCTGGGTTTATCTTGTGAATTGCATAGATGGTTACACCCCATGGCATACCCTGAAAAAGACTGCAGCACTCTGGTTGGTAATCGCTGCTTTGGACTCAAAGCATAAGAAAGTTCTCAACCACAGTGCCTGGCAGGGGGAGGGGTGTCTAGAGGAGACTTCCCTAGGTCTCTCCCAGCCTTCCTTTTGCTAATGGAGTATGGTAACTAGTGAAGATTCCCATGGATAGCCATCTCTGAATTTGAATCAAGCCCTGCTCTTCCCTTCAGTTGGAAAAATGTTTCATGGTGACAATTGGTGCTACTGGACATGGGGTCAGACCTTTTTCCTGCTTTGCTAGGTGATGTTTCCAGCCTTCTAAGGTGAGACTTTCCCAGTATTAAGAATGCCTACCTTAAACTCCTCACCCCTAGTACTTTTGTTTGCCTTCTCTACCATCAATGTTTACTCTCCAAGGATGACTGTAGGGAAGTGATTCTTTCTCAGAATGAAGAAGAGTGTTGTTCTTTCTCTCCATAGGGAGACTTTGTTGATATTTTGCGTCTACATAAACTGAAAAACTTACTTCATTCATTTTCTTTTTTTTAAAAGAAGAAAATGCTGAACCAGATCTGGATGACAATGAAGAAGAGGAGGAGACAGCAGTAGAAATTGAGGCTGAACCAGAAGTGGAGCAAGTGGCCCCTGCACCACCTCCTGCTAAGAAACGAAGAGGAAGGCCACCAGGCAAAGCCAACCAACCAAAGCAGCCCCAGCGTAAGTTGCTGCCTGAGCTCCAAACTAGGCATCCAGGTTAATAAGCTTCTTGGATGTCTCCCTAATGAAGGGTTTTCACTCACTCTGATGGAGCTGATAACTTTTAACTCTGTGTTTGCTGTCTCTTACTCTTACTGAGACACCTTTGCCCACTTTCAGGGCACAGTGCAAGTCTTATGTGAGTTTCTTGAGAAACCTGTAAAGCTGACCTGTTTGAGACCAGCACCAAGAAAGGAGAGGAGGAAAGTTGCCTTTTCGTTGTGGGTTAACATACTTTAGATCAGGGCTGTTTAACTTCTGAATCTTCAGGGGCCACACATAGCACAGGCCACACTAGGTGAGCCAGGAGTTACCAAGCTGTTCAGACATCCCTACCCCTTGCTACTCTGTGCTGCTGTCTGGGCAACCCATCCCCTCTCTCACTGCTACACCAGGCACACTTGCACTTCTCTCCCCGCTTTCCATCACTGCTGCACTGTGTGGGCATGATGCCCCCCTCTCCTGTTGCTCTGCATGCCTGTGCAAGCACCTCTCCCACCACTGCACTGGACACCATCCCTCCCACTGGTGCCCCCTGGAGGCACTGATCCACCCTTGCAGCCCAGATTCACCCTCAGCTCCCTGGCTGTAGCACCAGGGACGGGGCAGCAGCCAGAAGGAGAGGGAGCCCAGATACCGTAGTTGCTGCTGCAGCTGAAGCAGTGAGGGTAGCACCAACCAGGTGAGAGGGGGTACAACTTGTAGGCTATATGTTGCCTGTGGGCCGCCAGTTTGACAGACCAGCTTTAAATCTGTATAAACTGCTTCCAGATGTCATGGGAAAATGCACGTTAAAAGCCTTATAATAATAATTCAGGTTATAAAGCAACATAAAATGGTCCAGATTATGTGCTCCACCGGCCCCATGAAGCTCAGCCCAGCAGCGGGAGGTGGAGAGAGAGTCAGTGGCAGGGCCTCTCGGAACGCAGCCCTGGCCAGTGGCTCTCTCCTGCCTCCCGCCACCAGGCCTGGGGCCAGTGGCAGCACCAGTTTTCCTGACGCGGGGTACAGACTGCGCCCGGTGCTGGTCCCAGGCAGCAGCGGCAGCCTTCTGTCATCCTGAGCACAGATCCGGGGGCCCTCACCCCCGGGAGGAATTCAGCACAGCCCTCCCAGGCATACAAGCCCTCATATCTGCAGGCAGGATAACAGGAGGCTGCTGCTGCCGGCAAGTGACACCAGTTTTGTTTTTAGCAGTCTGAGGTGCAGTTTCCCAGAAGCCCCTGCACCCATGTCCTTGCAAGTTGGCAGGCTCCATATCCTCAGAAGGGGCTACCATCCATGCAGTGTTCATCAGAATCAGGCACAAAATGACAAAGTTATAGGCATTTTCATGATTCCCCATTATAGCCTATGGGTGAAACATTGAAACACATCCAAACAACGAAACAGTTTTGACAAAATGGAACAGTGCTTCGAAACTAAACAAAATGACCAAATGAAACACTGTCCCTTTGAAACAGCGAAACAGAAGTTGAAATGAAAAAGTGCTGTTTCTCACAGCCCTACTGATCACCATATGACTACACAGAGACAGTCTCTTACCTTAACACTTTAAGAATAAAGAGCAGTAAAAATATTATATGGCATCCAGAGAAAAATTATAGTTAGAAACCCAAGTAGTAGGGTGAACTGCCTCACCTATTCAAGAAGTACTGCTACCTTACTGGTCTGCAGGGTACTGGAGGCCCCAGGTGGACTCTGGCAAGGTCTCCAGTTCCAGTGTCTAGGTGTTTACACTGTGGTCTCACTGCTGTATGAGTAGAGGTTTATAGTAGTGCATTCACATCAGTTAGATGGCAGTGTTGAGTTAACATACATCCAAACAATTACTACAGTCTTGGTTAAATAATGTATGCAGTGTCTTGGATGCTGTCTAGTAATGCAGATGCATATAGAGGCTGCTGCAAGGAAATAGGATAGAGCACAGTCATGATTTTTTGGAAGACTGGCAGACAGGTCAGATTTTTGGCTGCAGGAAGCAGTTGAACCAGTCTACACTGCAGATGGCATAGATCTCCATTGCTTCCCACCCACACCTTCAAAAGGCCGGCACGGAATGGATGAATATGCCCATGATTGAGATTTATTATAAAGTCATAGAGAAATAGGGAATTGGACCTCTATAGGTCATCTAGTCTAGCCCTTTGCCTTGGGCAGGATCATTCCTATCCAAATCATCCCATACAAATTCATTATCTAACCTATTAGCAAAACTACAGTCAATCCTGACACGCCCACAAGACTTAACACCCCATCTTGCCACATGTAAAGCAAGGGGACTGTAGCAGCCAATGTCCTGCTGCTGTGAAGGTTGTTTAAAATACTCCTGAGAGATCTAAGGAAAAATCCCCTGCTATGAAGAAAAGCAACACACTCCCCCACCCCTCGAGTCTGTACCAATCTGACCATGGGGTAAAATTCCTTGCTGGCTAAATATCTGACCCTGAGTAGAGGGCAAGACTCTCCAGCCAGAAACTTCTGGTTTTGCATCCCAGTAGATGCATTGTTCTCCTTGCCCTTGTCCTTTCTTGCAGTGAGTTTAGATGGTATGAAAACACTGCAGAGGCATTTTGGGCCCTGTTTTATGTGGTAAGGTGGATTTTCTAAAAAGATATATAACTTCAGATTCTGTAATAAATTGTTTTGTGGAGAATTAAACATTTCTAGCATCCGTGCAGCCTGCCTGTAGGATTGGTGAGATCTGTTTTGAACTCTTTTCTCTTTCCTTTTAGCTACAGCAATCATTCAGGTTGAAGACCAGAACACTGGTGCAATTGAAAACATTATAGTTGAAGTAAAGAAAGAACCTGATGCAGAAACAGTAGGAGAAGAGGAGGAAGCTCAGCCTGCTGTAGTGGAAGCTCCCAATGGAGACCTCACTCCCGAGATGATTCTCAGCATGATGGATCGGTGATGGAGGAAAGGCCATGCGTGCTGACTGAACTGGCCTGGGCTGTGTTTAAGCGGCTCAAATCTATTTTTCCTTTTACCTTTTCTTGGCTTTGGGAAATGCATCATTTTAGACCATTTTACCAAACATACTGGGAAATAAAACTTCAAAATGATGTTAGAATGTGATTTAACTAGAACTTGCTGTTTTATGTTAGCATTACTACAGGATCATGGAACATTAGGAAATATTTTGGAGTCCTTGAGGGGTTTCCTCAGATGCTTGGTTTTTGATCTGAACTGCATTGTAATGATGGTCCAAGGACAGTGTTTACATGCAACAAGTTTTAATAATACAAACGTGGAAAAGCGAAAGCCCAGACTAAAGTAATGTGGTAAACCACTCCGGACTTGTCCATCCAGTTCCCAGAGTCCTCCAGCCTCCTTCTCCCAGTAGTGTTTTTAACTGTAAATGCAGACTTGGGAAGGTTCTAGACTTTTAAAATGTTTTTGTTTTTGCTTTTCCCCACTGACTAGCTCCGGTTCTCCAAGTCGGCTGCACACGGTAGTTTTGGCATGCTCCAGCTGGTTTCTGTCCTTAATATGCTTTGCTTTCTGCAAAGCATTTCTGTAATGGTCAAGCTTGTAAATAACTTTTTTTTACATTTTAATCTTTTTTCCATTAATTAAGAGGTATGAAAAATGCAGTTTCAGTAAACCCCAGTATTTTAATTACTTCCAAATGAAGTGACAAGAAAATTGGTGGAGTGTAAATGTTGGAAAACCCATTGACAACAGATCATGAAAAGGAGAAAAGTACCCAGACTATTTGCTTGCTGAACAACAGAAACCCACACGTGAAACCAGGTTACAAAGCACGTGGAACTGGCATTTGAAACATGTATAATTCCCTTGTTTTCAGTTATACCTTCACGACTACATTTTCTTTGCTCTATTTTGTAGTTGTATTTTGTGTTTATGAATCCAATGTTAAGACAGAAGTGGTGATTTTTGTATTTGGGTCACTGCAGCCCTCAACCTGGGCCAGGAAATTTTACTAGGTCAGTAATTATAAAATTTTGGATCTCTAATGAAAAAAAAAAAGGAATAATGTGAAATACAAATGATGCCTGTATATGAACCGTCACATGTTTAAAATATGTAAGCTTTTTATAGAGCCTCAGTCTTGCTGATTTCAAACAAATTTTTCTTCTATGTATCGCTTTTAAAAGAGCTATCAGTTTAGCTATCAGACTCTAGGTTGATGCATTTTTGTACTTAGCTGTACTGTGTGATATTTTTCATTATTTTAGGAAGCCAACATGAGAAAAAAACTGTTATAAAATATGTAATGGGGTTTGAAAAGCTGAGAAGGAGAATATACTGCTGTACAGCTAATAAATAATAATGGATTAACATGCATGCTCACTGACTGCTTTCTTTGTACTGTGAAACCATTTCTCCTTAAACTCCCAAACTGTTCTGTGGCTGACTTAGGAAAGATCTTTTCTCCAACTGGAAGGGCCCTAAGCAAACTGCAAATCTGAAATTGTCACGGGTACCATGCACAAGAAAGCATTCTTATTTTAATCATGTATAATATGTTGGTGGGAATGTTGCTGCTAGAGAAAGTTGACAAACTACTTATGTTAGAGAGCAGTGCTGACAGTATCAGTTGCATCTGTTCATACAGACACTGATGATTTGGCTTGTAATCTATTTTCTCAGGTAGTACATTTAGAGATCTTTAGTTGGTGGCTAAAATATTTAGTTAAAGCCCAATCTGTTTCCCAAAAGGAATGCAAAAGTAAATTTGTATCTGCCTCCTACCCTGTGCTCTCCACTGTTTACATTTTCTGTGTTTTATTGTTAGCTCTGGGAACTTCTAAAAAGAGGATTAGGGAGTTCTAACTCTAGCTGTCTGGAAGGTACAAGCAGATTGCATGGTTAAGCAATTTTGTGCAACAGCTTTTACACGGATAGCTTTGCATAATTGTAATTGCTACATATGGAGGTCAGAAATCTTTCTACACAAACAGGTTTTTCAAAATCGTAAGTGGGAATTGTTTCATGCTAGATTTCAAATAGGAGTTAGGTGCCCAACACAGAGGTTGTGTCAAGGTGCTAGTTTATGGGGACGGATGTACCAGGAAATGGGCCTGTTTAGGGAACAGATGTGTCTCTGACTGCAGTGTCTTAGTTAAGGACCATCTTGCCCCTCTTTCACCTTCATTATCTTCCTGGATGCGCCCTCTCAGACAACATGATGCTTGTATTCTTTGGGAAGAACCGTGATTCTCCCACTCTGGGCCTGTGGCTGCAATACACTGTATTAGTCATGCTCACCCAGCAAGTTAGAATGGACTTGTCACGTGGTTCTTCACTTTGGGAATCTGACCAGTGGAAAAAAAAATATAATATTAATTTAGCATTACAGGCCCTTAGCTGCTTCTGCAATTTTCATTCATTCCTAGCTGTAGTGTGCCTTCACCCTGCAATCATTCACATGTAATTTATGTAGGTCTGACACCATGTCATCTAGCCATCTTTGTCTTGGTTGTCCAGGTAGCCTTCTCTGCTCCAGCACCCTGAGGAACACTTTCTTTCATGTTCTAATTGATTCCGTTCCTTCAGTGTGGACCAGCCACTGTAGTCATTGTGCTGATTTTTGTGTCTCGGGGTTGGGTCCCTGTACAGTTAATACGACTCATTATTGGTTCCTGTGTGCCATTCTAGTGTTATGGAATCATACTCTGTACCAAAGATTTTTCTGTAAAATCTTCCTTTCAAAATGATCTAGTAGTATCTTGTTGGCTTATGCGAGAACCAAAGGTTCATTGCCATAGATTATACATGGCCTGAATGTTTTTATAAACTTGAAGCGTAGTTTTCCTTGGGAAGAGCTTTGGTGACACAAGCTTCTGCAATGCAAAGTAGGCTCTGTTTCCTGCCTCCATTCTTCCTTTAACTATGTCTCTTAAACTACATCTTGTGTAATCTTTGTTGGATCAAACCATGGCATAAGAGAGGGTATTTTACCATATTTTCTCACATACAATACACATCCTATTTTTAGAATGCCCCAAGAAGGATTAAAAAAATTTTTTTACCAGGGTCAAGCATCAGGGCTGGGGGCTATATGCTGGGGCCCCATCTAGCATGTCAGCTCTGGGGCCAAGCAGCAGTGCCTGCCCAGCACATTGATGTTGTATCTGTATAGTGCACTGGAGCTCCATCCAGCATGCCAAGCTGAACATAACAGGTTTAGGAGTCTGTGCTAGGTCAGTATGCTGGGGCTGACTGCATACCAGCCCCACCTGCCATCTCATTCCAGCATGCTGTTGGAAAGGAAGTCTTGCCACAGGTCCAGGAATTTGGCTGATGGGGAAGGAAGAGAGAGTGTGACAACATTAATTGCTGTGACTTCCAGAACCACGGCAACGTTGCCACTGCTCTATGCCCCATCCCAACTCCTGGACCTGTGGAAAGCCCTTTTCCTAGCATATAATGCACGCCCCAGTTTTCCCCAGCTGTTTTTTTGGAGGGGGGAAGTGCAAGGGGTTTTTTAATTAAAATACAGTAAAACACACCTGTACAAACCTTTCCCTTCAGTGTGATGTCCCTTCTATGCTGATGTCCTAGTCTTATTGTTCAAAGATTTTTGTTGGGGTTTTTATCCTGAACCGTAACCTAAATATGCTTTACTTCTGTTTAGCCCAGTGTTGGGAATATTTTGGTGCAGAGTGCCAAAACCCCCACAACCTCTATGTGTAACATGGTGTGCCAGGGGCAGATGGTGGGGGAGCCGCAAAGGGGCCTGGTCCTTGTTGTGTCAGCACAGCCTAGGGCCCCTCCCCCACCATCTACCTGGAGGTGTGCGTGCCCCCACTGGCCAGCAAGGAGCTGGGCTGGGGCTCCGTGGACTGCAGTGGAGTTGCTTGCAGCCTCCTTGTTGCCTCTCGTGAGCAGCCTGGGCTTCATGGTCAGTGGCATGGGCCTGCCCAGAACCCAGACTGGCTCTGGCAAGCAGGCAAGAGGCTACAAGTGGATGTACTGGGATGGCTTGCTGCTGGCATCGGGTGCACCAATGCCTCAGGCAGATGGCAGGGGAGCTGCAAGGAGCCCAGATCTTTGTGGCAGCACAGCTTCATCTCATCCTACTTCATCCACCCCAGGACATGCGTACATCCACCACCATTAGCAAGCTGGGCCAGGCCTCTGCCTACCCCAGTACAGCTGCTTTCAGCCTCCTGGCTGCCTGCCACAGCTGGCCCAGACTCAAGGCAAGCCCAGGCTGCTCGCAGGAGGCAGCAGGGAGGCTGTACGCAACTCCACCGGAGTCTGCAGAGTCCTGGCCCAGCTTGTTGCTGGCAGCGGGTGCAAGCATACCTTTGGGCGGACAGTAGGGCTGGGACTGGGGCTGCACTGCCAAAACAAGGATTGTGCCCCTTGTGGTTCCTGCCACTTGCCCTAAGGCATGTGTGCCAAACAAAATGCTTCTACGTGTCATGCTCTGGCACGTGTGCCAGGGCTTGCTAGACCCTGGTTAAAATCCTTTGTCTCTGTCTTGCCCTGTGGCAAGGAGGAATAGTTGTTCTTACTCTTCTTTATGGTAGCCTTTCAAATATTTGAGAACTGCTATCATGTCCTTCCTTAATCTATTTTTTTGTTGCAGAAGTAGTTCTTTAAGCATTTCCTCCTGCAGCTTGCATTCCAACCCTTTTACCAACTCTGTTTCTTGGCTTTAGATCTTCTCCAGTTTCCTACATCCTTAAAATGTATGTTGATGTTTGCCATCTGAGGCCCAACCAGTACTGTGTCGAGTGGCATTAACGTTTCCTGTCTTACATATAGTATTTCCCTTAATGCTGCCTAAAATTGCACTTGCTTCTTCTGATTCAGTATTGCATTACTGACTTAAGTTTGCAATCCATTCTAACACTAGGACCTCCTCAGGAGTGCCAGTGCCTAACCATGTATTCCACATTCTTTGTTTGCATTTTGTTTCGTCTTTTGTGTAGCTCCTTACATTGGTCTTTTGTTGAATTTTATTTTATTGTCTAGTGCCAAGGGCTGTTTGTACATTATTTCAGTTTAATTATCCTTAGATTTCATATTTCATAGACATTAGGGATGGAAGGGACCTCAAAAGATCATCAAGTCCAGCCCCCTTGCCCAGGGGCAGGAAGTCAGCGGGGGTCAAAGGATCCCAGCAAGATAAGCATCCAAATGCTTCTTAAAGGAGTCCAGAGTAAGTGCCTGTACCACCTCTGGTGGCAGTCTATTCCAGGCCTTGGGGGCTTGGACGGTAAAGAAGTTTTTCCTTATGTCCAGCCTGGAACGGTCTTGGAGGAGTTTGTGACTGTTGGTCCTTGTCATCCCTTGAGGTGTTCTGGTAAACAGGTGTTCCCCCTGATCCTAATGCACACCCCTTATATATTCATAGGCTGCTACCATGTCACCCCTGAGCCTGCGCTTTTCCAGGCTGAAGAGCCCCGTGGCTCTCAGCCTCTCTTCATAAGGCCTATTCTCCTGCCCTCTGATCATGTGTGTGGCTCTTCTATGGACTCTCTCAAGCTTCTCCACATCCTTCTTGAATTGTGGAGCCCAGAATTGGATGCGGTACTCCAGCTGCAGTCTCACCACAGTGGAGTACAGCAGGAAGGATGACATCCTGAGATTTACTTGAGAAGCATCTATGAAAGCAAGCCAGAGTTTGGTTTGCTTTACCAGCTGTGACATCACATTGATGACTCATATTCATCCTGTGGTCAGTCGTGACCCCTAAGTCCCTTTTGGCCTTGGTGCTAGTGAGCGCAGCACTGCTGAGCCTATAAGCATGCTGTGGATTTTTTTTCCCCCAAGGTGGAGTACCTTACATTTGTTAGTATTGAAAGTCATCAGGTTTGTATCTGCCTACTTCTTTAGCCTATCCAAGTCAGCCTGGATTACCAACATATCCTCCGGTGTGGACACTGTACCCCAACATTTGGTGTCATCGGCAAACTTGGCCAGTCCACTTCTGACACCAGTATACATGTTGTTGATAAAGATGTTGAACAGGTCCAAGTACGGAGCCTTGGGGGATACCACTGGTTACGGAACGCCGTGATAATTCACTTCCGTCGACAACCGCTCTCTGAGTTCAGCCTCAGAGCCATCAGACTGGGATGTAGCCAAGACCACAGTTAGCCAATTTTTCCAAGAGGAGATCGTGGGACACCAAATCAATGGCTTTTTTGGAGTCCAGATATATGACATCAATCTCTTCACCCTTGTCCAGGTGATACGTCAAGGTAGAAGGAAATCAAATCAGTCTGATGAGATTCGGTTTTTAAAAACACTGCTTCAGTTTAGGGCGAAGTAAACCCCCATGGCCTGTACACAAGGGTTGGGCCCAATCCTTGCCTGCCTCTCTGGCAGCAGAGTGGGGGAAGGGCAAAGCACCAGTCCCCTGGACAGCTCAGGCAGGCAGGCAGGCGGGCAGGCTTGGGGGGATGACCAGGCTTGTCATTTTGTTGTTGTTTGGTTGGGTTTTTTTCCTTCAGTGGAGCCTGCCTGCCCAGGCTGCTGCTAGGCTGCCTGCACAGGGCCCAGTGCTTCCCTCTGTGGCTATAAGGTAGCAAACTAAATACCTCAGACATGTTGTATTTTACTGCATCCCAGTCATTTAATGTGCAATATGCCACTGATAGTGTAAACAGCCACGCCATTTAAGTGCATTACACTGTAAATAGCCGCACCATTAAAGTGGTGCAAAAGGGCATTTAAGCCACTTTAAAAGCCAATTTTGTGTTGTGTACAAAGGCCCCAGATCTCCAATTAATCAAGATTCTTATTATTTTCTGTAAAGTATTTGGCAAGCATCTGTTCTTTTACAGGTTGGCTGATCTCCTATGCAGGGATTTAAACTAGGTTTGTCAGGGGATGGGGATGCTGAAGACAGGGTGAACCTAGGATCAATGAACCATGAACCACACACTGGAACAGTCCACGTAAGTACCGAAGGGCCCATTAGGCATCAGGACAAGAGGGTACCAAAAGCACCCATTGGGCGGCTTAGGTGTCTCTATACTAATGCTAGGAACATGGGGAACAAGCAGGAGGAACTCACACTCCTGCTTGCAAACAAAGACTTTGACTTGGTTGGGTTAACAGAAACCTGGTGGGACCCTACCTGTGCTTGGGAAGTAGGCTTTGAGGGCTATAGACTGTACAGTCGTGATAGAGTGAGGAAAAATGGGGAGGGGGAAGGGGGCAGCATTGCTCTCTATCAGGGCTGTGCAAAATTTCACCAGCTGTTTCATTTTGACACTGTTTTGACTTGGTTCGAGCTCGAAAGAGCGAAATCAAAATGAAACAAAGGGCTTCGAAACTAAACGAGGGCAGTCAAAACATTTCAAAAGTTTTGAAATGTTTAGAGTTTTGAAGCTGAAGCTGGGCTTGCTTGCAGGGAAACAGAAGGGGAAAGGGGGGGCGGGGAAGAACTGCTCTGATATTGATTGTGTAGCTGGCCAGTGACCGCGATCCTTTACTGAGGTCCCTTCCAATCTCAGTGCTCTGGGGAAGGGATGGAACAACAGTATAAAAAGCAGCATGGTTTGAACTGGGCTGCTTTCTGCTTTGGGGTCAGTTACTGAGATGTCTTCCAGAAGCTCAGCAGCGTTTGACAACAAAGGCTAACATTTATTTCCTACTTGCTAGCCTAGCAAGATTCAGCAATACCTTGGCTTTCTTTCTATACCCTTTTATTTTAGTATTACATTCATTGATTGATTCCTTTCAAAAATACTCTTTCTGTTTAGTTTATTTTCATTTCAAATCTGTGCTTTCTCCCACAGTGTGCATTCCATTCACTGTGCAGGAAAGCATAGCATAATTATATTGCATATTATAATATAGAATCTATATAGGAAAACACATACATACATTTATATATTTTTATTTTATTTATTACATAAATACATACATACATCGCATAAATACACATACATACAATTACCTTATCTACATATATTACATAAATCTGATAGATAACACTACAGAAGAAGAAACAGATTTTCCAGCACACCAAGGCAAAGACAAGACACTATGAAACACACCATGAAGCGTGGTGGAAAGGCAACTGGCAATGCTTCATGGAGGGGCAGAAGAGGGGGTAGGGGGAGAGCTGTAAGTTCCTCCCCACCTCAAACTGAGAGGCAGTCTCTTTGTCACAACAAGCAGGTGTAAGGCTTCCACTAATGCAGGCAGCAAGGAGAGGGGAGCACTGCCAGTGCCACTGCCTGTGTGTGAGTCTGCATCCCCTTCAAGAGCACCAGCCATAATGCTGCCCCCCCACTACCACTATGACAATAAGCACCAGCACAATGATCTCCTCCATACCCTTATCACTTCCTGTGCTGAGCCTTCTAGTGCCAAAGGAAGAGCTGGAGCTGGAGCTGGAGCTGAGTGCCCTAGCAAGGGAAATTCTGGGGAAGAAGGTGGAATCATCTGAGTTTGTGCTCCACACCCCTCAAGTTTCCCCTAGAGCCAGGTCTCCTTCCCCAGAAGGCACTTCAGAGGAAGCTGAGGTAGAGGGCGCAGAGGCAAGCATTAGGGCTGTGTGAAGCTTTGGGTGGTGATTCTATTCAGGGGAGATTCAGCCCAATTTGGTGGCCAAATCTTTGAATCTTAATTGAATCAGGGGACCATTTCAAAGGTCCAAATCAAATCAAAGCTCTCCGAATCTTTGGAATCTTTGGAAAAGATTCGGAGAGCTTTGATGATTCGGGCAGTCCCCAGTGACTGCAGCAGGGAACTGCAGCTGATAAGTAGTAGGGGCGAGGGAAGGGGGTGCTGAGGGAAGGGACCACTCGGGGAGAGGACCATGGGGGGACCCCTGCCAGCCCCACCAATGCCTCAGTTCCCCCTGACCCACGCCCACTCCCCCAGCCCCACCATGGCTGCCTCTCCCCTGCCCGCCCCTTTTCCCAGTACTTTAAAGAAAAGCTCAGGTGCTCACTGGGTGCTGCCAGGGAGGGAGGTGATCCCTGTTGCCCCCCATTGCCCCACGCTGCATGGGAGGCTCTGCCACAAGCTCCCTGAATCCCCCACCTTCTGCCCCAGTCCCCCCACAGGCCAGCTCTGTCCCTTTAAGAAAAAAAAAACAAAGGAGAAAAGCCCCAGGACTCAGGGCTCCTGGTGCAGCCTTGGGGCTTCGGGGACTTGTGCAGAGCCCCCACCAGGTATAAAGCAGTGGGTGGGGGGCAGCAGGGATCACCTCCCACTGCCAGGAGCAGTGAGTTGGGGGGGCTTATTTTTATTTTTTTCTTAAAGGGCCGGAGCTGGCCCATGTGGGGCACCCATGGAAGGGCTGGGGGAGGAAGGGGGGAGATTGGAGGGCTCATGCAGAGTCCCCCATGCAGCATGGGGTAGTGGGGGGCAGCAGGGATTGCCACCCGCCCAGCAGCACCCGCTGAGTCAGAACGTTTTTTGGGTTTTTTTGTTTTGTTTTTTTTTACAAGTGCCAGGAGCTGGGGCAGCCATTGCTGGGCTAGGAGAGGGGCAAGGGATTGGCCTGGCCTGGCTGATTCAGAGATTTGGTTGCTGCTGAATCCCCAAATCAGATTTAGCCAAATCAAATCAGGACAGTGATTCAAATCACTGAATCAAATCACTGTCCCCCAAATCAGCTGAATCTGAATTTGCAGCAAATGCTAGATGCTTCGCAGAGGCCTAGCAAGCAGCTCAGCTGAGTCAGCTCCTCCTATTGCTGTGCCTCTGCCTGCTGAGGAGGGGAAAATTGCAGCATCCACACATGCACCTGCACCCCAGAAGCGAGTGGGTAATGTAGTCTGGGATCATTTTGAGCTGGTAGATGATTCCACATATGCTATCTGCCTGCACTGTCAAGCCAAAACCAGGTGGTGCAAGATAACAAAACATTAGCACCACGGGGATGCTGATGCACCTCCACAGGCTCCCCCCCACCCTTGCCCTTGCTTCTCAGCTTGGAGTGGGAGCATACCCAAAGGGAAGTCCCCCTCTCGCTCCAAAGCCCCTGTCCCCCACAAAGCAGAGGCAGGGCACCCTGGAACAGTGGGGGAAAGGCAGATGTGGGGGGTGCATTGCAAGGCAAGCAAGATCACCCAGAGCACTGGGGAGATGCTTGCTGTGGATGGCCAGCCCATCTCCTTGGTTAAACAGTCAGGGTTCAGACAGGTCATGGAGCTCATGGCCCCAACATACCAAGTGCCCATACATACCACCTTCATCAGGACAGTGGTGCCCTCCATGTGTGAGGCATGCAGGGAGTACTTGAGGAAGGAGCTGCACAAGGCAGGTCTACAGTTGGCCTTACACTTCACCTCAAACATCTGGAGCAGCCAGATGATCATGCATTCCTCTCCCTCATAGGTGTGACCAGTCAGGCCATCAGTGGGTTCTCCTTCAAGCCAAGGTGATGGATGAGTCCCACACAGCAACAGAGATCATGGGGTCCATGAATCACTTGGTGCAAGGTTGGCTTACTGGGCAGGGCGAGCTCACCTGTGAGTTCACAGTCATGGACAACGAGGCCAATTTGGTCAAGGCTGTCCGTAATGCCAACTTTGTTGGCATCCACTGTGTGGCACACAAGTTCCACCTCATTGCCAGGGATGGGGACAGGGCTGCCAGTGACAGTGTCAGCACCACCAGCAAGCTCATTTTGAAATGCAGGAAGGTGGCAGGCTACTTCCACTGGAGCAGTGAGGGGGACAAGATGCTGTGGGACAAACAAGCAGAGCTGAACATCCCGCACCACAAAATCATGCAGCATGTGGAGACTCAGAGGAACACCACATACCTGATGCTGAAGCGGCTGGTGGAGCAACAGAAGGCCATCCATGAAATGGCTTTGCTTGGGGAGATTGGGATCAGCAACCCCCTTATCAGAGCTGAGTGAGATACCTTCTCCCAGATCTTGGTGGTCTTCAATCCCTTCCTCTAGGCCACCAAGACCCTCAGCTCTGGCTATGCTCTCCTTAGCCAGGTGATCCCTGTAGTGAGGGGGTTTCGGAGCCAAAGGGAGAACTTCCAGAGGATCAGTGTTTCTGGCTGGGGCAAGTTGCTGTCACCAGATGTGCAGGTACTGGTGAGGCAGCTGGAGGAGGGCATCAGGAAATGGCTTGATCCCTTGCGGTCCAGTATGGTCCACATGCTGGCTGCCATGTGTGACCCGCGGGTGAAGGGCAGCATATGCAGCAGCCAAAGCCTATATCAGTGGATGGAGGTGCTGGTGAAGAGTCAAGGAGGCAGAAAGGCAGAGGCAGGGGGATGTGGAAGAGGGCAATTCACTGTCCCATGCCAGCATGCCATCCATTAGCCAGTCTCCTCCTTCACCACAGGTGCTGCCAGTGTGGGCCAAGGGCATGTCTTCCATGGTGGGGTCCAGAGGTACCAGACCCCACCATCAGGCAAGTAGCGCTCAGCCCTTGGTGGCTGCCTATCTTGCCGAGGATGTGCCGAGGATGTGGAGTCACTGCTGTGTGACCCCTTGGCCTACTGGTCAAGCCACAGCCAGATCTGGCCACAGTTGCCTGGGAACACCTGTCCTGTCCACTAACCAGTGTTCCAAGTGAGAGGGCGTTCAGCATTGCTAGGGATGTTGTGACAGCCCACCGCACCTCCTTAGATCCTGCTTTGGTGGAATAGCTGGTGTTCCTGAAGTTGAACCTCCCACTGCTGGGGTTCCCCAAGCTCCAGGTGCAGATGGAGTGAATGCCGCTGTCCTCATTCCATCTGCACCTATTTCTTGTTTTCATTTTTTAAAAAACATTTAATGCCCCGCTCTCAGAACTGGAGGGGGCACTCACTGCATGGAAGAACAACAGGGAAGAACATGTCCCTGCTAAGCTCCATGGCAGGATGAACTTGGAGGTACAGTAGACTCCCAACTTACACAAATATTGTGTTCCGGGGGAATTTCACATAAGTCGAATTTGTGTAAGTCAGGACTACTTTCCCCATAGGAAATAATAGAATAGTGAGGGGTTGCATACCCCAGACATACCTTAGTCATAGATAGGTTTTTGCCCCTTTTCTCGGTGGAATTGCCTTTAAGAGGCATGTCTAGCATCTCACCTCTGCATCTTGAGATGCCGCTACCACAATGGTGGCACAGCTCTGCTTGATTATACCTGCAAATCTTGTGAGGCATTCGCATATATACACAAATGTCACAAGCGTTCATGTATATACACAAATGACGCGAACCTCAAGGGGCATTTTCCAGTCTGGACCCTAATAAAAAAAATTGTGAAAACGGCTGACACGCGTATGTTGGAATCACATAAATCGGGGGTCTATAGTATGGGCTGGGGCTATGGGGAAGGCAGAAGCCCCAGCTCCTAGGCATGACCACTAAAACTGCACTCTGCCCAGGGTCGGAAGCCGTGCAGTCCCAGGAAATTCCAAGACCAAGGATCTCCTTGGTGAAAGGTGGGAAAGAGGCACCATACCCTCCAGCTACCACATGCATGCACAGTCCTGGCTGGGGAAAGCCCAGGCCCATCATGTCTTTGACAGGCCTGAGGCTTGTTGGTTGCAGTGGAGTTGAGGCTCCAGGTGAGATCAGCTAGCCTGCTTGGGATGCCAGCTTTTGGGTTAAAAAACCTATCGTCAGGCTGAGGAAGCACCTGAAGTTGGTATGTGTGTGCTGTTTCTGGATGGAAGGAATAGTAAACAAGCCAGAGAATGGCATGCAATGCAGGCAAGAAAGCCAGTCAGTTAAAATGGAAATGGAGGCGTCAGGGGGTGAGGGACAGGCTGGGGTGGGAGGGGAAGGGGAATGTAGCAACGCAGGTAAAAGTGGAGAGGTATTTATTTTAATGAATGTCCTATCATTTCATAGATTTCATAGATATTTGGGCTGGAAGGGACCCCAAAGGATCATCAAGTCCAGCCCCCTGCCCCAGGGGCAGGACGTCAGGAAGGATCATAGGATCCCAGCAAAATAAACATCCAAATGTGTCTTGAAGGCGTTCAAAGTGGGTGCTTAAACCACCTCTGGTGGCAGTCTATTCCAAACTTTGGGGGCTCGAACAGTAAGGAAGTTCTTCCTTATGTCCAGCCTGAATCGGTCATGGCGGAGTTTGTGACCATTCAATTGTGTCTTCCCTTGGGGTGCTCTGGTGAGCAGATGTTTCCCGAGATCCTGGTGAGCACCCCGATAAACTTATAGGTGGCCACCAGATCACCCGTGAGCCTGTACTTTTCCAGGCTGAAGAGTCCCATGGCTCTCAGCCTGTCGTCATAAGGTCTGTTTTCCTAACCTCTAATAATGCGCATGGCTCTCCTCTGCACTCTCTCAAGCTTCTCCACATCGTTTTTGAATTGTGGGGCCCAAAACTGGATGCAGTACTCCAGCTGTGGCCTCAACAAGGCCAAGTAAAACGGGAGAATGCTGTCCCAGGATGACTGCCATTGGAGGATGTTCAAGCACCCACTTTGAATGCCTTCAAGGCACATTTGGATGCTTATCTTCTGGGATCCTATGATCCCTGCTGACTTCCTGCCCATGCAGGGGGCTGGACTCAATGATCCTCCGGGGTCCCTTCCAGCCCTAATGTCTATGATAAGAAATCTATGATATGAAACCTGGAATTCTCGAGGCAGCTCTCAGAGGTGGTACGCTCAAGGGCCAAGGTTGTCAGTCATGGGTGACCTAAACTACCCTGACATCTGCTGGGAGGAGCAATCAGCTAGATTTGCCCATTCACATAAATTTCTCATCAGCACACAGGACATTCACCTAACGCAAGAGATAAATGGCTCCACTAGGGGAAATGCCCTACTGGACTTAGTGCTTGCTACACGAGATGACCTGGTGGGAGATCTGCAGATACAGAGTAACCTAGGGGATAGCGACCACCAATTGTTAGAATTCACTATCCAGTGAAAAGCTGGAAAGATAACTTGTAGGGCAGAAGTGCTAGACTTCAGAAAGGAGATTAGTAAGCGAGTCACTGAAGGGCAAGACAATTGGTGAGATGGGAGTCCAGGAAGGGTGGGTGTTCCTCAAGGGAATGATCCTTCAGGCACAAAAGGGGGACCATCCCAGTGCACATAAAGGGAGGCAAAAGGGCCAAGAAACCCTCTTGGCTGAACAGGGAAATCCAAGAAAGCCTAAGGAGGAAAAGAGAGGCAAGCACACTGTGAAGTAGGGGGTAGCCACCAAAGAGGAGTATATGTGCTTGGCTTGCACTTGCAGGGAGGCAGTTATGTAATGGCCAGAACCAAAGACATTAATAAGCAATAACTATGTGCTTCTTGGAGGCATTTGGAACTTTTGTCTAATATGAAGCTTGTATTTTTGTAACCCGCAAATGTAACTTGTAACTGTTTGTGGAACTGACTAGGCCTCAAAGACATAGCTATAGCTGTGAAATTAGCTGACCTAATAGTTCTCTCTTGCTCAGAATTTAGCCTTGATGATGATAAAAACTGGATTCAACTGTCCAGCTTATCTAGTACATTTCAAAAAGGACATCGCAAAAAAGCATAGTCAGAGAGCTTTGAAGGGGCTGGATTTAGGCAGGGTAATGTTAATTTTAAACCTGAAGATGTTGTGTTGCAATTTGCTTATTGGATAAACCCAAGCTTGGGCAGTAACTTATTATAATAATTTCTAACACCTTTTAACTCCATAGGATAACAGCTATAAAGCAATATTATGAATGGCTATATAACTAAAAATTAGCATAATTAGCATATAAAAGAACACACACATCATAGTAACTCTCAGGAAGGACGGAACAGAAGGGGCATTGCTGTCCCAGACCCCACGGATATCTCTTACTCCCTGTGAGAGTGAGACCAGATCCTGACTGAGGGGCTTCCACCGGTATCCTTCGAGCAGCCCAATTCAGAGACATCTGACTTTGCTGATTCAACTTGCCGTGCATCTTCTAACCGAGGGACTATTGATAAATTACTAACCAAGTGGGAACTCTTAGTTAATTTCTTCATCTGTTTTATTATCACTGTCAATTTTAGTCTGTATTGTTATGTTGTCTGCTTATTAACTTAACCTTTTTATTAACTATTATATATGCAAACTATATCTTGTCATAAGTAAAATTCATTCCTTTTTGTAAGTGAAATTTGTCATTTCTTTCCTTTCCAACATCACCTTCTCGATCCTGAACCAAAAAGCCCAGTGGCTAATAAAGTTGCAGTGCTCAGTCAGTCTGCAACTAAATTGATATACTCACAGTGCCCAGCTGGCCTGTGACACAGTTAGCAAGGCCAAAGCAGAAATGGAACTCAGGCTGGCAACAAAAATTAAAGACAACAAAAAGTCCTTCTTCGGGTACATAAGGAGCAAAAAGACTGCACATGGCAACATAGGACCCCTACAGGACAGACTAGGGCAATTGGTAACAGATAGGAGGGACAAAGCTGAGCTCCCAAATGAGTTCTTTGCATCTGTGTTCCTGAACATGGATAAAGACATATCTCCCAAAAGGGCTATAGATAGGCACAAGAGGGACTCCAACCCACCAACAGTTAATGCTGACCTAGTGAAGGGGCATTTGGAGTGGTTGGATGTGTTTACGTCAGCAGGCCCAAACGATCTTCATCCAAGAGTGCTGAAGAAATTGCCCAGTGTCATAGCAGAACCACTTGGGGCGGTTGTTTGAGCTCATGGCACTCAGGACAGGTCCCAGAGGACTGGAAAAGGCCCAATGTGGGCCCTATTTTCAAGAAGAGGAGAAAGGATGATCTGGGTAAATATAGGCCAGTTAGCCTCACCTCTATCCTTGAGAAAACCTTCGAAAAATTATTAAGGATCACATTTGTGGGAGTCTAGTAGGAAAAATAATGCTGAATGGCAACCAGCATGGCTTCATAGCAGGTAGATGCTGCCTGACTAACTTTGTTTCTTTTTATGACCAGGTCACAAATTGCTTAGATGCAGGAGTTGAGGTAGCTGTCATCTACTTAGATTTTAAAAAATGCCTTTAATACAGTGTCATATCCCATTCTTATAAATAAATTAAGTGGTTGCGATGTAGATTACTACATGATCAGGTGGGTGGAGAATTGGCTTATGGGGCGCACACAGAAGGTGGTGGTGGATGGGTCATTATCAACCTGGAAAATATGCACAGTGGAGTTGCCGAGAGTTCAGTCCTTGGACTAGTGCTGTTTAATATCTTCATCAGTGACTTGGATAAAGGTGTGGAAAGCACTCTGTCCAAATTTGTGGATGACACCAAATGATGGGGCAAAGTAAACACACTGGAGGGCAGGGAGTGGATTCAGGCAGATATGGACAGGTTGGGAACATGGGCAGAACAGAATAGGACGCAGTTTAACAAGGATAAGTGCAAAGTGTCGCATCTAGGGAGAAAGAATCACCAACACACTTTCTAAGCAGCACAGCAGCAGAAAGGGATCTCTGAGTCATAGTTGACTCCAAAATGAACATAAGTCGTCAATGTGACAAAATGATAAGTAGAGCCAACCGCACTCTTTCGTGCATTGGAAGGTGCATCATGAGCAGGTCCAGGGGGGTGATACTTGCCCTTTATGCGGCATTGATAAGACTGCAACTGGAGTACTGCATCCAGTTTTGGGCACTGCACTTCAAGAAGGATGTGGATAATCTTGAGAGGGTCCAGAGGAGGGCCACTCATATGGTTAGGGGCCTGCAGGTAAGATCCTATAAGAAGAGGTTGAAGGGCCTGAATCTCTTCAGCCTCCACGAAAGAAGGCTGAGAGGGGTTCTTGTAGCTGTCTACAAATTCATTGGGAGGGGGCAGCAAGGAATAGGAGATACTCTGCTTGCCAGGGCGCCCCTTGGGGTTACTAGGAACAATGACCATAAACTGATGGAGAGCAGATTTATATTAGACATTAGGAAAAATTTCTTTACGGTGAGGTTTGCCAAAATCTGGACTGGGCTTCCAAGGGAGGTTGTGTTCTCCCCTACCTTGGAGATCTTTAAGAGGAGACTAGGCAAGCACCTAGCACTCTTTCCTACCCAGGGCAGAGTATTGGACTCAATGATCTACTAAGGTCCCTTCCAACCTTAAAATCTAGGAAATCTATTTGCAATCCCTCCCAGTTTTGCTTCATCAGTGAGCTCTCTATTCCTGTATTCACACCATGAATAAAAATACTAAGTAGTCCTGGACCCAGAACAAATTCCTGTAGAACCTCATTTACTTTTGACACAAATCTCAGATGACATTTTCGTAAGCTTGCTAAAATACTTTGTGTCCTCTTCATATCCCTTATCCTCCTAACTATTTACCCTGCTTCTTTAGCTGGCTTCCTCAAGTACCTTGGATGGAATAAGTTTTGTCATTCAAATGTTGTCAAAAACTCTGTGATGTGTGTATAGTCTGCAACCTTTCAACTTGAGTTAATTTTATTAGCCATCTGGTTGCATTTTCTTTTTTTTTGTAAAGACTGAGGCTAAGTAGTCAATGAACAGAATAGCTTCTTTGTCTTTCTTCTGTCTGATATACCTGTAAAACTGTTTTCTTTACCTTCGATTGACAGTTGTATCTCACTTTTTGCCCTTGCTTCCCTGATTATTGTTCTTATGTTCTTTTTTTTTTACTTTGTTAGTGGTTTACCCTACCTTCCATTGTCTGTACGCTTCTTTCGATTTTTTTTTAGGTAGCTAAGCTTATGTAGTCTCCTGCTGCCTTATCTATTTGCCATGTTGGAAGAGCCTATTGAGTCTCCAATGCTATGTCCATGAGGAACTGCCAGTTCTCCTGGACCCCTCTGGACAGGAGTTGTCTTTTTTTCACAAAACATCGACCTATTGGTGAAGAATCCAAAGTGTTTTTACTGATACCACCTTTTGAATCACAAGTTAGCTTAATATGATCCAGAAATCCCCAGAGGCTTTCCTTTTCCTAAGAAAGAATGCACATTTTTTAAAATTCTAGGTTCTTCTTCAAGTAATGGTCCATGTTCGCATTCTCACTTGTGGGTGTCTCTTGCATCTTGTGCTTTGATTAGAGACTTGTTTGCTTTAGCAGTACTCAGAGTGCATCTTAACCCTGTCACTCATGTCCCTGGACTGAGGCATTACAGCAGTACACACATCCTGCTTGACTTGAGGTGAAGGTTGCATTATGTCCTAGTGGTCTGAGTCTTAAGAAATATTTTAGACCCATACTCTCTTATCATAGAATCATAGAATCATAGAAGTCGGGTCGGAAGGGACCTTATAGATCTTCAAGTCCGACCCCCTGCCAGGGCAGGAGAAAAAAAAACTGGGCTCAAATGATCCCAGCAAGGTAGGCATCAAGCCTCCTCTTAAAGAGCCCCAGGGTAGGAGCCAGCACCACTTCTCTTGGAAGCTGGTTCCAGATCCTAGCCACCCTGACTGTGAAGTAGTTCTTGCAGATGTCTAATCTAAACCTCCTCTCCAACAACTTATGGCCGTTATTCCTTGTCATGCCAGGGGGCGCTAGGGGAAACAAGGTCTCTCCCAAACCCTTCTGGTCCCCCCTAGTGAGTTTATAGACGGTCACCAGGTCCCCCCTCAGCCTTCTCTTGTGAAGGCTGAACAGGTTCAGGTCCCGCAGTCTCTCATTGTAGGGTCTGCCCTGTTGTTCCCAGATCATGTGGGTGGCCCTCCTCTAGACCCTCTCAGTGCTGTCCACATCCCTCCTGAAGTGTGGCGCACAGAACTGGACACAGTACTCCAGCTGTGGCCTGACCAGTGTTGCATAGAGGGGGAGGATCACCTCCTTGGCCCTGCTAGAGATGCACCTGTGGATGTACAACAAGACACTTATGTTCTCCCAACCCTTTTTTTTGCTCTGGAAAGTGTGTATGAGAGGTTTTTTTCTTCTTCTGGATCCTGCAGACTCCTTCGTGGCTCAGTGTCTTAATATTGGTACTGACCCCTTCCACTTCTTGTGACAGTATCACCAGCCACCATCTTGTGGCATTACTGACAATTTTCTTGATGCATTCACCCACCAACTGCCACTTGTTTCTGGGCTTTTGGCTGTGCCCTTACTGTGATGGCCTGATACTCGTATCTGACAACTACATACTCGGTGCCTGTTCTGCAAGGAGAAATTCACATTCCTGACAGCTGCTCATTCTGTCAAAATATTTCAAGCAGTACACTGAGGAAAGAGAATAGGTTTCAGCTATTTTTCTTCAACAAGTCACTTATCTCTGTGTCCAACCCAAGGTTGAGGGCCTTAGCTCAGCCTCAGTATTTCCCAGGTGCTAGTAGCAAAGCAATATCCTCCTCCCCAGTGCTGTCAGGATAAGCACCTCTGTACTGATCCCAGGCAAAATCTGGAAGCAGGTCTAAAAGAAATGGACAGAGCAAGTCTTCATTCTTATCCTCTTCATCATGGTACCAAAGACCCAGCACCTCTTCACCAGTAAAAAGGCCTTCACAAGGAAGATAAGACTTTGGCAACCTCTTGGCCCAGAGAGATCATGGAAGAGGTTCTTGATGACTACAGACCTCTGGTGCTTTCTTTTGGACCTGATATGTTGGTCCTGCAAAATCATAGGGAAAGCTTAAAGAGACCCAGAGATGGATGTGCCACCACTGTCCAGAACCAGTGCCCACAAATCAGGACATAAACATACAGGGAATAGTCTTGCTATGGGTCTGTAGGCAAGAGACTTATTGATGCCCTCATTACAAAGGGGAAGTAGAGTGTTCACTAAAGTCACTTAGAGCAATTAAGCTTAAATGATGTAAGGTAACATTTACCTCTCCGTGCTAAGGCAGTCTGTAGGCTTTGCTGCCTAGCCTTGCAGGCCTCCCAGACCCACTTCTGCACCTCAGCACCAGACTTGTCTATACTGGCAGTGGCACAGTCACCAGGGCTAGAACTGTCATCAGGTATGGATTTACTACTTCCCTTGGCATGGATCCTGGCCAAGTCGTTTTGGTTAGAATGCCAGTCCAGATTTTCTTTCCATGCCAGACAGCTACTACACCTTTAGTCCTGTTGCACCATATGCACTCACCAATAGATAAGGGCTGCACTGGCTGAGCCAAACGCCCCAATGTTTCAATACCGTGGCCTGTAGGATGCCCTCCAGTACTAGTATGTCCAGGCTGGCCTTGGAGCTTCCAGCAGTTCTTTCCACTTCCCTTCTTCAGAGGGTTATGCATCCTCTAGGGCACTAGCTAAGGTCAGGGCTTTAGTCATAAAATGAATGTGACCACATGCCCCAAAAGATTGTAGAACCATGTTTTGTGTATTGGACTATTTTCCTGTTCCTATGAGTGGAGGTTCAAATACCACTTGTACCAGACACAGAGGAGAGGTCTCACTTATCTGGGTCAATCACTGCATCACCTATGCTTCCTGCCCAGATTTTCACTAATAAAGGCATCCAACTGGATTTTGCTCTTCAACACATATCTTCTGCCCTTAAGCAATGGGCTTGGCAGGACACCTGAGAGATGCTGAACCCTGTACCATCTGTCTTCCCTTCTATAACCTCTTAGCCCAGTGGCAATGCATAGGGGGTGCACAGGGGTGCATGTGCACCCCCTAAGAACGCTGGTGCACCCCCTGACAACGCTGGTGCACCCCCTGACAAGTGTTGCTGGGCAGGGGCAGGGCAGGTGAGAGCACTGGCTGGGGAGTGCACCAGGAGAAGCGGTCCCCCCACAGCCAATTGCACTGACCTGGAAGTGCCAGTGGCATGCCCAGAAATGCCAGCGGTGCGCCACTGCCCATTGTGGATCAGTAGGATTGGCCGTGGGGGGATCCTCCACCATAGCCTGCAGGATCAGCCACAGAGGGACATGGCCCCCACCCCGGCCTCTGACTGTCCGCTGGGGGGGCAAGTGCCCCCCGACTCAGGAGGCACCAGTTGCCCATGTCTTAGCCTGTATTTATCTTTCATGGACCCATGTCATTTAAGGCTAGTGGGACCTGTATGTGGTAGCAAATCAGTATTCCATCCAGTTCAAATCATTATCCCTTTCCTCACTCCTTTCCAGAGATCCTTCCTTTGAGAGCTTGCTGTGGGGAAAAGTCTTTACTGGCAGCAGTGACCAGCAAACAAGTGTGCGCTCTGTCTTGTGGGAAGGGGGGGAGAGGATTTCTATGGGTTTTACTTCTAGGTTCTAAAGGGGAAAGCAAGGTTGGAAATCATTCTTGAATTTAAGATGTTCATTTGCAAGATCAGGTTCAAGATGGACTTTCATTATGAGGCAGCAGATCAATTTGCCAGTGTTTTACCTAAATCCCCAGTCCTTATGAGCAGAGGCTTTGCTGCATTCCATGGACGTTGAAAGAGCTTTGGCCTAATGCCTTCATAGAATCAAACCACTTAATTTCCATAGCTGCCATTTCTGTCAGTAGCCGAGATCCAAGGACACAGAGACATCAGCCCAATGGTTGTCCAACTGGACCTCAGTCTACATAAGATTATGATATGAGACTCTTATGGAGGGTCTGCCATTCCACAAGAGCCCAAGCAACTTTTGTATAGAGGTGCATCGAAACATCAGTCCATATTGTATCAGCACCTATAGAAGAAAAATTGACATTATCGGCAATCAGTTTTTTTGACTGATGTGGCCTATAACGTTGCTGATAAATGCCATGTTGCATGTGCACAGCTGCAGCACGCATGCAGCCATCCGGCAGCTTGGAGATCAACATCTGGCTGGTATGTCTTTTGAGAGGAAGGAGCAGGGGGGAGGGAACAGGTGTGGGGGGCAGATTGAGGCCCCCATGGTGAGAGAGGGAGTGGGTCTGGGGCTGGAGCAGGTACTGCCCAGCCAGGGCAGGGCACGGGATATAGTCGTGAGCAGCTCACCTGGGGGAGCAGCTCCCGCCACTGTGTGCACCCCCAAGGGACGCATAGGGAGGTGTGGCCCCCTGGATCTGTATGTGGGGCAAGGGTGGGATGCCACTGTGGGCTGGAGCTGGGGATGACACCAGGCTCTTCCCAGTGGGGAGGCTGGGTTGGGTCCTTGCTTAGGGCAGGTGGCAGCGGTGCTGGGTGGGGGGCTACAGGGGAGGACTGTGGCCACTCCATAATTCACCATAGCCCCACCCCCTGTATCTCCCCCTCCCTGCACCACCACTGCCTGCCCTGAGCACAGCCCCAGCCAGGGACCCAGCAAACAGGGACTGCAAACAGGGGAATCAGGTCGCAGACAGTTGCTGGAGGCAAGAGGAGGAAGGAGGAGAGAAGCCAGGCACCAGATCCTGCTCAGGAAAGGTAAGTGATCCAGCTGCCTGTACCTTTGGTTTTGCTGAGTGTTTATTTGGTGGGCTGTGTGTGTTTGAGGCATTTGCTCTGAAAAGTGGGGAGTGATTGCTGATTACTGATTGTTGTGGGATTGCTGACTGCTGTGTGATTGCTGCCTGGGCCTGACAGAAGCCCTAATGAAGGGGCTGAGTCAGCCTAGGCCCAGAAGGTATAAAAGGAGACTCCCCAGATGACCAGGGAGCCACTGAACAGGGACTGCAAACAGGGGAAGTAGTTTGCAGGCCTGTTCCTAGGCCAGTTCATGAGTAGGGATCCTGGTTTTCTCTGATTAAAAATCACAAATTCTCTGATTAAAAACCCCAAATCTGTGACAAAAAGTAAAGGCCCGCCACAGCCCACCCTCCAGTGCTGCTGGTGCCCCGCACTCCCCCACATAGTCTCAACAGTCCTTCTGATGCCCCTTGCAACAGCCTCCCAGACACTGACACCCACCCCAGCAGGTAAGTGTGTGTGAGGGGAAGGGACAGGGCAGGGTGGGAGAAAGGGAAGGTGCTAGGGAGGTAAATCAAGAAGAGGGGGAGTGTGCCCCTGTGCCCACTCCCAGGAGCAGGGCCAGGGGTTGAGGGCAGGGGTGCAACTCTGTGGGCCACACACATGCCGGCCAGCCTGACAGGAGGTTCGCACACGGAGGCTGCCACCCCAACTCAGGTGCTACCATCCCACAGCCACCTGCACAGCTTTGTGGACAAGTGGTGCAGGGCACGGCAGTGGTAGTGCTGTGGCAACCACCGTGTCCAAGTCACATATGTGCCGCCCGGCGGGGGGGGGGGGAGTGAAACAGGGGGCTTGCATGCAGTGGCATGCCCCATAAGCAGCTGCATGGCTCCATGGCGGTGCAGGGTAGTGGTGGCTGCATGCAGGGTTGTGGGGCTTTGCAGGCAAGTGCTGCCACCATAGAGCCATACGCTTTGCCCCTGGATCCTAGAGGTAAGTGGGACTTGGGGGCTATGGGGCCGGGCTGGGGAAGATGGTTTGGGGCTGAGGGAGTGGGGGGTGCTGCCAGCCCCAGGCAGCACATCGCAGCTGGGATCAGGGCCCAGGGGGTGAGGGCAGGGGTGCCTTGCAGGCAAGTGATGTGGGGTGCAGTGTGGTGGTGCCCACATGTGCTGCCCGGCTGCTTGCCCAGAGGAGGGGGAGAGGGAGGCTGGCATGGGGACGGAGCACAGCTCTGTGGCTAGCTGTGCAGCCACGGTGAGAGATGGGGGCGTGGGAGCAGGGGCTTGCATGGGGCAGTCACCACTGGCACAGGCGGTCACACAGGTAAGCAGTAGCAGCTGCCTGTGCCAGCGGTGACTGCTCCTGCCTACAAAACCTCTCGCTGCTGCCGTGGAGCCATGCTTGGAGCTGTGTGGCCAGTGGCAGCGGCACAATACAGGTTGGTGGTGGGGATGGCTGCGTGCTACCTGGCCACCACCACGCTGTTGCTGTTGCCGTTGCCTGGCTCCAGGCACGGCTCCGTGATGGCAGCAGGAGGTTTTGTATGCAGTGGCCATCACTGATGTCACCGGCCTCCAGGTAAGTGGCAGTGGCTGCTGCATTCAAGCCCAAGCCCCCACTCCACCCTTGCCCCTATCCCTTGCTGTGGCTACAGAGCCCTCCATGGAGTGGTGCTCTGGCCGCAAGCCAGCCTCCCTCTCCCCCGGGCAGCTGGGCAGGTGGCAAGTGTGTGGCCCACACATGGCAGCCACCACCACACTGCGCCCCTCATCGCTCGCCCACAAAGCCCCCCCTGCAGAGGGGCACCCCTGCCCTCACCCCCTGATCCTGCTTCCAGCTGCAAGGTGCTGCCTGGGGCCAGCAGCACCCCCCACTCCCTCAGCCCCCCAACCATCTTCCCCAGCACTGCCCCACTTACCTCTATGCTCCAGGGGTGAAGGGCGAGTCCGAGCCCAGCCTTGGCTGCCTCAGAGGCTCAGGCCACGCCCTCCCCCTCCAGCCAGGGCTGGGGGTTTCCCACCCTTTTTGCAATTGGCTCTTGTAGGCTGAAGCTATGCCAGGCTGCAAGAGCTCTTTGCAAAAGCAGAGAATCCAATAAAAACAGGGAATCTGTGGTTTTGTCTGTTTTTCCATGGGAAATGGAAAACCCGGATCCCTGTTCATGAGTAGTAACATAGCCTATTAGCACACGATGGTGGGGACATGTCATACCCTGCGGCTCCCCACCTCAGCCCCAGCTGGTGCTCCCTTCCCTTGCACCACTGAGGTCTCCACCCAGACGGAGCCCCTGGCACCAGGCTGCAGGGATTGCCTGGGACAACTGTCAACAACGGGAAATGGGAGCAGGGTCACCCCCACCTGTGGTGTATGCTCCTTGGTGAGGTCTCTGGAGTCCCAGGTGACTGAACTCCAGTCCCAGGTAGACAGACTTCATGCCATCAGGGCCCACAAGCAGAAGATTGATGACTACTACAGTCAGGTTCTTCTTCATTTTTCAGGAGAAGAGAAGGTGGCCAACAAGAAGGCTGGCCGAAAAGACCCACCCAGAGCTACCTGGAAGATTGTTGACCCAGGCTCCAGGACATGCAGGGCTAAGGCTGCCCCTCCCCTGGCACTGCACAACATGTATGCTCCCCTCGCCACACACGAGGAAGCTCCGATGGAGACACCAGAGGAGGAGGTGGGTAGTCAGCAAACTGCCACCACCAAGAGGTGGCAGGGTGGTAGTGGTGGGGTACTTCCTCCTGTGGGGGCACCAAGGGACCCATCTGCCATCCGGACCCCTGAGCCCATGAGGTCTGCTGCCTCCTTGGGGCCTGCATATGGAATGTTGCAGAGGATACCTAGGCTCATCTGGCCCTCTGACCACCATGCCATGCTCCTCATCCATGAATGACACAGCCAGGAGTAATCCAGACCTGGGGTAAGGGGTCAGGAGTTCAGGTAGTCTCTTTCTCTGTGCTCCCAGTTGCAGACCACAGACCTAGGAGGAAGGATGTGTCAAAGAAGTGAACCGACAACTTCAGCAGTGGTGCTACCAAAAGGGCTTCGGTTTCTTTGACCACAGCGCATACTTCAGGGAGAGAGGACTCCTGGGAAGGGATGATTCCTCCCCCTCCCACTCTCTGAATCTGACTTTTATTCCCTTACTCCAGGCACAGCTTACTAAACCTGACTTCCCCAAAAACCTAATTGAAACTATGAAATTATTGTCCTGATGAAATAAGGGATGATCTGAGTTCAAGGCATATGAGGGTGTTAGCCTGTCAATGCTAAATAACCCGGCCTGTTGATCTGTGTATATGTGCATACGTATGTTTGATTGATTCGGTGGTTGGAGGAACCCAGCCCCATTGAAATAGAGTCCTGCAAGATAGCTCCACTGGGGGGAGAGGACTTGCAGAAGGAAGAGATACAGCTCCAGATAGAAACACAAGTTAGACAAGCAGCACACTGATAGAATTACAGAGACCCCCAGAAACATACCCCTAATAAATGAGCACATCTCAAAGTGACAGGCAAGTCTGGTAACAACTCAGCTAAGTCAGATAGGTAGCTTTGCTTCCTGACCTGATTGAATAGCTCTACCCGACTCAGGAAATGCACGGGAGGCAATGCTTTCCTAGACCTGGTCTTGGCCAAAGATGACAATCTAGCGAGTGGCTTGAATATAAAGAGTAGTCTGGGTGACAGTGACCATGAATCCATCACATTCACTGTCTGTTGCAAGGCAGGCAAGGCAGGCAAATCAGGTAACAGGGTCAAAATTTTGGAGTTCAAAAAAGTGAATTTCAACAGGTTCAGGGCAATAGTAGGAGAAGTGCTGTGGGACTAGGGACTGAAAATGAAAGGTGTGCATGAAGAGTGGTCGTTCCTCAAGGACATGATCCTCAAATCACAAAAGAAGTCCATTACCATGTGGAGGAAAGGTAGCAGAAGGGCTGGTAAGCCCTCTTGGCTTAATAAGGATATCAAGGTCCTCTTGAAAAAGAAAAGAAGAGGTGTACGAACAATGGAAGCTTGGGATAGTCCCCAAGGTGGACTATACAACAACTATGCCTGTACATGTAGGGATCAGATTAGAAAGGCTAATGGGGCAACTGAATTTAAACTGGCAACAGAAATCAAGGACAATAAGATGTCCTTCATTAGGTATGTAGGGAACAGGAGAAAAACAAATGGAAGCATGGGGCCATTGCTTAACAAGTCAGATCACATGGTTACCAACACTCAGGAGAAAATTGAACTCCTGAATGACTACTTTGCTTTGGTATTTCACCTGACTAAGGGGAAAATCATACTAGATAAGGTTCAGAATGGGCATGATGGAAATGACAACCTTCCTACCGTTGACATTGAGCTACGTGATCAGTTAGAAAAGTTGGACATTTATAAAAAAAATCAGCAGGATCAGATGAACTTCATCCAAGAGTACTGAAGGAGCTGGGCAAAGTAATTGCAGGACCTCTGGCAAAACTTCCAAAACTCCTGGCACTTGGGGGAGGTCCCTGAAGACTGGAAGAGGGCCAATGTTATGCCTATCTTCAAGAAGGGGAAAAGATTGGGCAACTGTAGGCCAATTAGCCTAACTTGTACCCCAGGGAAAATACTGGAAAAATTAATCAAGGAGTCTGTGTGTGATACGCTTGCAGAAGGTAGGATTCTGAATGACAGCCAGCATGGCTTCATCATGGGCAGGTCTTGTCTTACCAATCTCATCTCCATCTATGACCAGGCAACTCGCCACCTGGATAAAGAGAGAAAAGGTTTACATTGCATATATAGACTTCCAAGAGGCCTTTGATCTGGTATCCCATGATGTTCTCACAGGAAAATTGTAGGATTGAAGGCTTAACTGCTTGACAGTTAGGTGCATAGGAAGCTGACTGTGGGGTAGGACCCAGAGAGTCTTAATGAATGGATCTGTGTTGTCCTAGCAAGAAGTGACCAGTGGTGTCCCTCAGGGGTCCATGCTTGGTCCAGTGCTTTTCAACATCTTTATCAATGATTTGGATGTGGGGGAGAAGAGCTCACTGGCCAAGTTTGTGGATGACACCAAGTTATGGGGGAGTGTGGTCATGCTTGAGAATAGGCGGCAGATAAAGGCAGACCTAGACAGGCTGGCAAGTTGGGCGGATTGGAACCAGATGAAGTTTAATATTGAGGAGAGCAAAGTTCTCCATCTGGGGACGAACAATCCCCAACATACTTACAGGCTTAGTGGCACCAAAATGACTAGCACCATGACTGAAAGGGACCTAGGGGTAATAATAGACCATAGTATAAGCATGAGCCATCAGTGCAATGCTGTAACCAGCAGGGCAAACAATACTCTGGTCTACATCAACTGATGCATCACAAGCAAAACCAAGGAAGTGATTCTCCGACTTAATTCAGCCATTGGTGAGACCACAGCTGGAGTACTGCTTCCAGTTCTGGGCACCCCATTCCAACAAGGATGTGGAAAGGCTTGAGAGAGTCCAGAGAAGAGCCACCTGTATGATCAGAGACTTGCAGGGCAAGCCATACGAGGAAAGGCTGAGGGATTTGGGTCTCTTTAGCCTGAAAAAAAGAAGACTGAGGGGGGACTTGCTAGCAGCTTACCACTATATCAGGGGAATATATCAAGGGCTTGGTGAACAACTGTTCACCAGGGCACCCTTGGGGAATACCAGGAGTAATAGTCACAAACTCCTGGAAAACAGTTTCAAGTTTAACACTAGGAAAAACTTCTTCACAATTAAGGTGTCCAGACCTGCCTAGTGCAAGGAGGCCCAACCCAATGATCTTACAAGGTCCCTTCCAGCCCTTTCAATCTATGAAACAGCCTTCTCATCAACTGAGAAAGTCTTCAAAATGTTCCTTCCAATGGACACTGTTGACTCCTCTTTTCTTGATCAGGTCTTCTCCATCCTTTGGTCTCAAAGGAGTTGGTCCCCAAGTGCTCAGATCATAGATGACTGGTGGCACTGAAAAAAAACAGTGCATATCATGGACATCAGCAAGATGTTGAATCTCCTTTGCCTTGGTTTTCCCACCATCTGTTCTTTGTATTGCGGGTCTTCCTTTGGACCCATGTCTTGGTTTTTTGGTGAGTCAGTTTCTTTTGCTTGGAGTTGGTGTCATTCTGCCAAGCACAAAAGAATTTATGCTTGCAGTCAAACAAATCTCCTGGTCATTCTCATCAAACCAGCTGTGGTGTTTTCTAGTAGAGAATCAAATCCAAGTGTCCCTTCTCACGTATAAGTGAGGCTTGACTCAAAGGCGCCCCCAGTGCTGCTGACATTCTCCCATTGTTGTGGATTGGAATTCACCAGTTTTTTGTTGAGATGCTGGTGAAAGAGGTCTTGCTTGACTGGATCCATAAGTCCTTCAGTGTTGACGTTCTGTTGGCATTGCTTCTGCTGCAGCCATCCTTTGGAGCCAGTTTAAGTGATGTAAGTAAGTGGAAGAGTCAGTGATTGGTCTAGCAGTTGTTAACTCCTAGCATAGCTTGAGTGACATGGACATCTTTGGAATCCCGGGCACAAATGATGGCATAGTTGATCAAGTGCCAATGCTTAGATTGCAGTTGTTGCCATGATATCTTGTGCCAATTTTTGTGGTGGAACAGGGTGTTGGTCATTGTTAGTCCATGTTCCACTCATTTGCTCAAGAGGAGGATGCCATTGGAGTTGACCTTTCTCACTTCTTCCTTGGTTTCATTCATGGTGTCAAGTTAGAGCATATGAATTCATGACAATGGCATACCATTTCCCTGCCAATTTGAGATGGATAGTCATTTGGTGCTCATTCATTTTGATAGGGAGCTCACTGCATTGATGTACAAGTTCATTCTTAATGTCAAAGCCAACTTTGTGAAGTTGGTTTTCTCCTTCTGGTTTACCCTTCTGGAAGAAGGTATAGTCACTTCCTTGCTCTTTGAGCTGCCGATCTCCCTCTCTCCTGATCTCTCTCAGTGCAGTGATGTCAATGCTGTGTCACTTGAGTTCTCAAGCCATGATTGTAGTGTGGTGCTCTGGGCATTCACTATTAGGACTGTCCATGACGGTCCTGATATTCCATGTCCCAGAACTGACTGTCTTGGTTGATTTCGACTGCAGTAAAGGTGATCCCACTGGACATGGTTATCCAGTCAGTAAAAAGGTAGGCAGACTGTCAGCTATGGGTGCTATAAGGCTTATGCCCCTTCTGGGATGATGTTTCCTCCCTTGCTTTACTTGGGCAAAGGGGTTTTATATTACCCCCAGACCACTCCCAGTTATTAGAATCTTTCCTGACACAACTTTGATGTTTTTAGTGAAATTATTTGGTGGGAGGATGGACCAAAAAAAAACCCACAAAAAAACCCACAAAAAAACCAAACAACAACTCCAAAAGCAGAAGAAAAGTTCCATGCTAACCTAGTGGTACTAAAAATGGGGCTTCACCATCCCCCACACCCCAGACTTACCCCTCCTCAGCCCTGATATACCTTTCAGGGCATACAAAGAAAAAACACAAAAGTCAAAATGAAAACAATTCCTCACTGCTCCAAGGGCTATAGTCTAGCTCCGATCTGCGATAGTTCGCTTGGAGTTACTTGACTTCGTGCCACTATTACTCGATCCTGCTTCTCAGCTGTCAATCCTCACTTACTTGGCTCCAGTGAGTCCCTGGTTTGTGCTGGGAGCTCACCCCTCCCATTCCTGCCTCTTCTGCCTTGGGGTTCCTCCAATCCCTATTCACCCTCTCTTCCGAACCAGTCTTCTGCCTCACCACCTGCACTGTTTCCCAACGCCAGGCTCTCCTTTGGGTCACCCCTCTCTGGGGCTGGAAGTAGGCAGTATGGTGTGTCGCGGACCAATCCAGAGCTGGCATTTGCACTGGAAGTGTGTTTTCCAGCCGTTTCTATCTCCTGTGGTCATTGGATCTTTCAAGGTAAGTGCCAGGAAAGGGGGTTTTCCTATGGGAGATCCCTTTCCCCAGCTTCTCTCTTCCTTACACAAACTGTTTAGGGCACCTTTTCTAGCTCCCTCCCATGAGGACTGAGCAGAGCAGATCCTGAAAAGGGCTGCTCAGCTGCACTTACAGCTGCCAGATCACACTTGTGTCTTGTCCAAGCATAAGATGACCTTCTTGTAACTGTTGCCTTCATGCCAGTTCATCACCAATGAGGCCTGGAAGCTTCTAGTCATGATCAACTGACATTAGCTCCTCTGGGCCAGCCACGTCATCTAATCACCTGGCTCCAGACTCCTGAAGTAAGTTTTATTTTCCCAGCTCAGTCAAGGCATACACTCAGGAGGATGGCAAAGAAAGTGCTTTAAGGATGTCCTCAAGGCCAACTTGAAAAAAAAAAAAATTGCAATTTCAGCACCAACTCATGGGAGACTACCACCCAGGACCACTCCAAATGGAACAGGTCCGCTGTAAGAACTTCAGTACTTTGAAACCCGATGATGAAAACAGGAGACAGAAAAGCAGGAGCCGCTGTGGCAGGCCATTAGGGGGCACTCCTGCATTGAGCCACGGCCTTGCTGTACCTGACCCAAAAGCCAAGTGTCCCTGCCTGGGGTGCCTACACCTGGCCAGCCTACTTCTTCGAGCACACCTGCAAGCCTGGGGTACTGCTGCCAGCACCTGGACTCAGCTCTTTGTCTGGACCCTGTGCTGCCTGGGGAACACAGGCCCTGTAGACCTTGGGATATTGGGGTGCTTCTATTAACCTGAAGCAGCCTCCTGTGCCAGAGTAAAGTAAAACAGTTGAGCCCACTTTAGCAGGTCCCTTCCCTCTTAAGCACACACAGTGAGGCGTGCTAAAACAGATAGATCTAAGAGGGATAGGATGGGGAAGGAATACCAATAGTAAAATATAGAAAGAAAACCAACCTTGAGCAAATCTAGGTGGCTTGTCAGCCTTTTGAAATGCGACTAGAGCACATTAAACTGAGTTTCTAGTTAGGTTTCTGCTAAGTTACTCACTTCTGCATCCCGAGTATGAGAGAGAGCTGAGAGGCCCACACTGCTGCATGTGTGTTCTGAAATGTCTGACTTCCTCCTTCCTGCAGGGACCCTCTTAAACAGCCCTCCTGACCTCACCACCTGGGCCCAGTCAGGGACAGGTGTTATTTGATGCTGGTCAATCAATCTGAAAAACATCACAGTTACCTAGAGGAGTGACATGGGCTTAAGCTCCTGTCCCCTTATTGTGAGGTCAGAGCTCCAAACAACACGGAGGTTAAATTCATACCCTCTTCCTTGAATTCAGTCACATACACAGTAACCGAGGGCAATCAGGTTGATAGACATGTGATAGGACAAAGAAAGAGGAAAGGAAAAAAAAGAGGAAGCTGGGAATGAAGTTCTTTCACAGTGGCAGAAACTGTATGTCACGCACTGAACCAAGAATCCAGCGCCACCCACCCCACGCAGAAACATGTGCCTGAGTTGCAATAGAATCTGTTGATCTTAGATTGACCTTGTCAGCCATCTTCAGATGCACAGATAAGGCAATCATGGAGGAATATCATATCTGACTGTGAGGGACGACTTCTGCTACTGATAATGGTGTCTGACCACAGTACGAGTCTATAAGGAACAACACTGTGCCAAGCAGAGAGCTCCAGGGGAGGATCCAGTGGGGTGCAGTTGCATCCCTCCCCTTTTGACTTCTGCTCCACCCAGTCTTTAAAACCAGCTGTTTGGGAGGGCAGCAGCATTTTCATTTAGGCACTGCTGAGAGAGTCATTTTATTTTATAACTCATTATCATCTCTCAGATTCTTGCTGATGCTCTCCATTCCACAGGTGCTAAGACCCTCTATCCTTTTTAATAGTCTTGATATTTTATTATT
The DNA here is from genome assembly GCF_052110815.1 of Crocodylus siamensis. NCBI lineage: Eukaryota > Metazoa > Chordata > Crocodylia > Crocodylidae > Crocodylus > Crocodylus siamensis. The sequence goes on along the minus strand of NC_143403.1, from coordinate 41,301,050 downwards.
CAAGCTATCTGTTCTCTTGCAAATTTGCTTTAGGCTAGCCATTCCTGGTGACGTATCTCATTTCCTTCACATCCCTGAAAACTGCTTTAGCTCTAACTTAAAACCTTAACTCAGGTATAGTAATATTAACTCAAATGAAGAAAAGACTGACAGTGAAGTATTGGGAATGCTGTCAAGACCCTCAAGAAGGCTAGATTTTGTTTTATGAATCTGAATAAGAGACGTACATTTGACTATAATGGCTGCAGAATTAATGAAACAATGTCTTTTTACTTCTATGCTCAGTTTGTTGTGCTTTTTTAAAGTTTATGTGTAAACGTGTAGCAAATTAGTGCATATTCTAATAGTTATGTTTGTCTTTGTTTTGTTCTGAATAATATAGCACTGCCCCCCTAGCATATTTGTAAAGCTTTTAATTTCTCTTTAACTGGAAAAAAGTTGTTATATGTGATGATGTGCCACATCATCCGTACCTCCTTTTAAAAACCCTAGATCTGCTCATGGAGATATCTAATTTAGTTTGTTCAGGGCTATCTTAGGTACTAGCAGCAGTGTAGTTGCATTAGTGCCATGTCCCATACAAGCTATTAGCCCAGGTGGTACCTTGTGGTTATGTAGCTGTATGGCTTGGGTATCTCTACACAGTCTGGGGTGACAGGCTCATACAGCTGCAAATCTCTTTCTTGTGATGCCTCTTCTGCTTGAGACCGTTGTTCTCATCATAAATGCACACCACCTCATGTTCACGAAGTAGCAGCTGCTCTTGGAAACTCACATCGGACTTTTTTGTTCCGCTCAATTTGTCTCTTTATACTTCTGTACAGTAACTGACATATAAATCCAACAGGGCAGCCATTTTTGTTTTTGGTTTTTTGTTGAATAAAATGTCAGTAGGTGGCATCATATACTTCACTGGGGCTTTGTTGGCTTTAATTTACCAACACTCTATCTGGAACTGCCTTACCCTGCAAACATTTTTAGTTAGTGCTTTATTATCTTGACATTGTTTTCCATCAACTCATTGAACTGGGGTTAATAGAAAATAGCGGTGATAAGGCTAAATCTGAACTTTACTCCAAGCTGTGTAAACTCATAAACACTAAACAGACCTGTTGTAGGGCAGGGGTCAACAACCACAGCCTGTGGGTCAGCTCTGGCCAATGAAGATATGTATCTGTCCTACAAAGGTCTGACCCAGCCTAAGGTGGCACAAGGAATCAAACAGAACACAGCTACACTGAGCCCCTTCGTTCCCTCCATAGCCTTTCCTTTGCAGCCCTCCTTGTTGCTCTCTCATGTCTGCACTTACTCTTGCTCCAGAGGATTTAGGTGTCTGTGGCAAGGATAATAAGCTCAGGTTTGGGTGCTTAGGAGGCAGGCAGAGATTTGCAGCCCCTCTCCAAAGGGGCCCAAGTTCTATGCCTGGCCTGGGACAACAAAAGATTGCCAACCTCTGCTGCAGGGAAGGATTATGTCAGATTTATCATGCAGACAGAAAATGTGATTTATGATGTTAGATCACTAGTTTAGCCGTGGTATGTTCTTGCAAAGAAGGAAACAAGAATATATATTTTGCAGGGACATAAATAACTCTTTATCTGTTTGTTCCAGGGGGGCCAATTTGTTTCTGTTGTCACCAAACGTTCTCTTTCACTTGACTTGATCTGTATTTTTGGTAAATTATGATATGCATCAACAGCTTCTTAAATGAGCAGAAAGAGGTAACTAGGTGCATTAGCCTGAAGTCAGGGTGGCACCTTAAAGACTAACTGATTTAGAGATGCATGAGTTTTCATCTGTTACCTCAGATGTTATGAAGTTACTGTTCATCTGAGACCAGCATAAATGTGTCACATCCTATTCTTAGATTTTTAAGATTTCTACCATTTTTCTCTAACACCTAAGAAATCACCATTCTGGCACCTTTAAAAAAATCTTATCTAGTACTAAGTGCTTCTCATCAAATTGAGAATAAGGGCCAGGAATATCCTGCTCTGGCTATTTTGTGTTAATAGCCCTACTTACTTTCTGCCAAGTCTCATTCTGAGCAGTATGTCTGGCAATCAAAATCCACGTTTAATCTGAGACTGGACATTTCTTTTTTTATTAACTGACATATGAATCTAACTCTTCTTGACTTTGAATCACTGTCACTTTGTCAAATAATCTAGAGAGTGTGCCTGCAAGTATCATGCTTCTTCCAGGTTTATGTTCAATTTGCAAATTATGTATTTGTAGTTGAAAAAAATAATGTCTATTTTAGAGAGGAGAGAGGAGAAGCCGCCAAGAGTCTTCTGGCAATGAATGTCTTATGATCAATTTTAGGTGACCTAAATAAAGACATTAGATTTTTTTAAACCTATGAGCTAAGGCCAAGGTCTACCTGAGAATTTTGATTTTCAGTTGTTCTTAGTGGCCATGATGCAAGCTACTGGTTTGCATTTTTTACCATGCCGTTGTGAGAAGAGTACATCAGAATACTCTTTGAGACCAACCTAATTTTGCACTTACTGTTAGAGTTCCTCTTTAACTAGTTCTTTCAATTTCCTCAGACTCTTTATTAAGCTTTGCACCCCTTGTCAATTGGACCTTTATATACAGTAATGCTCTTAGGTTGCTGTTAAGGGTGTTTAGATTAGGTAAAAAATGTCCTATATAGTTCCCAAGGATATTTATGCTCCTTCCTCGCTTACTGGACAGGCTGGTTGGTGATGGCTTCTGTCTTACTGGTATTCATCTGTACATCTTGCTGCTTTATCTTCTCCCCTGGGTATGGGAAGAATGTTTCCTTTATTTCCATGGTACAGACACTTCTATTTGTTCAGTTTTAGCTCTGCAGCTCAATGTCTAACTATAGCTGTTTGGAGTCTCTGGTCATGCTCTTGTACTATTTTTCTTTCTTTGTAGCCTTTTGGATTCTCTGTCATACCCACACTATCAAATCACTGTCCACTCTGCACAGTATCCAGTTTGGACTGGGTGAGCCCTTAGTTCTGGATCTTCAGCATACACTTGCTCCTTCTACTTCTCTCTCTGTCCCTCCCTCTCCCTCTGTGTCTCTCTGCCCCATCCCCCCACCCTCATTTTTCCCACTAACTTCCCCCAAATTGCAAAATTAGCTCTCCAGTCACCAGTCAGTCACAAACTCTTCTATGGTTTTATCCCCTTTTTGTACTCTCTGCTCAAAAACATATTGTTCATATGTTTCATATTTACAGGAAGTGCCATACACATCATTTCTGTCATAGTTTCATGGTTTGCCTCCTGCTTGAGCCAACTGCAATCTATTAAAAACATCAAGTGCTTCAGAACAAGCTTTTGCCAGAAATAAAGCTGCCTTCTAACTGCCTCCCTGTTTGTTGGCACCTGGTGCCTGCCAAGGGTGGAGCACTATTTAAACTTTCTCTGCTTTTCCTCCTAATTTCCAGAATTTCAGTTCTGATGGGGTATAGCAGCTCCATTCTTTCACTAGGGATTTACTCAGTTTGTTTTACCCCTGGAACTGTATGGGGTTCAAAAATCAGTCAGAAGCAAGGGGGAGCGCTATGTGGTAAGCCTTTACCTGATTCTATAGCTAGTCCCCCTGGCTCCTGCAATAGGGTGCACTGTCAAAGCTGCTTATGAAGGGTGCATTATTAGTGAATGGGTGCTTGTTTCTCCTCCCTGAGTAAATGGTTCTGTCAGGTTCACTGGCTGGTACCGGAAGTGTCGCTAGTGCTACCTGCAGGCCATAGCAGCAGGAAGGGAAACGCTACATTAGGTCCCACGGCAAAGCTTGGCTTCCTGATTTGGACGTCTGCTGTGTGCATTCCACCAGGACAAGTCAGCGACAGAGCCCTGGGCCTGGGATGGTGGGGAAAGGCACTGTGATGGGCTTGACTTGCCACCTGAGGGGAGGGGCCTGGGCAAGAAATGGGCTGCCCCAAAATGCAGATGGGTAAATGAAGAGCAGAACTCCTCTCCTGCTAAAAGAACTTTTTCTGCAGGTTACTGGAAGAATCAGCTGTCCCCGAAACTGTCCCGGGGAAGGTAATGGTACATGTGGGATACATATCCTAGATCCAACAGTGCAGGAAATACCAGCCTGATGGCCAGACCTCCTCGTTCCCAGAGGTGAGGCGAGGTGGGGGCTGGGGCTGGGAAAGTGCTCTGCTCCCACCTGGCTTGGCAATTGGCCGCGAGGGGACCCTGGGTGCACCCCCAGACCCAGGAGGCACCAGTCGCCAAGCTGGGGGTGGGGTGTCCCCCACACGCTCTGCAACAGACCCTGAAGTGGGCTGGAAATGCTTCTGGTCCATTTCCAGGTCTGGGGACTTGGTGCGCTCCTGTGAGATGCTCCATCTGTCCCACCATCTCAGCGTTCACAAGCCGCCTGGTACCTTGAGGTATGTAAAAAAAACATTTAAAGCTGTGACTATGCCTTAATCATCGAATCTCTCTGAATCAATTCGGAGGGTTCTGATTCGATTTGGAGAGATTAAAGGGTCTCCTGATTCAATTTGGATTCGGAGATCTGGCCGCCGAATCGAATCGGTGACCGAAGCTTCACACAGCCCTACTGCTCAGCTGCCCTGCCAGTGTTCTCGCCTGCCCCCCACCCCATCATGAAAGCAGGGCTTTCCAGGACCCCTGCCACATGGGCAGTGTCCCCCCCAACCCACGTCTCTGCCATGTGGGCAGTGTGAACTCACCACCCCTTTCGCCCCACCTTCAAACACCACTGCCCTGCCTTGTGACGCCGCTGTGCAGGCAGCACAAGTTCCTTTCTCCCTGCCCACAGCTCAGGCAGCATGGTTGCAAGTCCCGCTCCCACCAGGGCATGTTATCTCCTCACAGGCCAGATGCGGCCTGCAGGCTGCCAGTTGGACAGCTGTGGTTGAATGCAGTGCGCTGGCCAGGACAGTCTTCCAGAAGATCTAGGCACAGCCCCGGCCCCTCTCTGCTGGGCCCATGAAACGTGCGCATGTCCACACATACACATCACTGTGACCGAGCCTTAAGCAGCCTTTTCTGTACAGGCAGCAGAAACAACCTCTTCCTGGAATGACTCATGAAGCAAAGAGAAAATCTCCTCCTCCCAATCATGGCCAGACTTGTTTAGCTGGTGGTCTCTGCCTGAGCTGATCTTCCCAGCCAGTCTCCCCCGTGTGGGTACTGAGATGCACTGTGAGCTGTGGTTTAGTTCTGTGGAGACAGCAGTCCTTGTGGGGACTTCGCTTCCTGCCCGGCTGTCTCTGCTGCCTTCACACATAAAAAGGATCTGAAAACACATTGTTGCCTGCTCAGCTCCATCAGCCCAGAGACAAAGAATGGTTTGACTTTGCCATTTCTTCCCCTGCCACCCTCAGGATCAGAACGGAGAGCAGCTGTGGCCTTGCTTCCCCTCTCCTTGGGTGTGGAGCCAACACTCTTAGAGAGGAGTCGTATGAGAGGACCCCAAAGTGACTCCTCCTTGACAGCTCAGCCCCTGTCCTGAGCTAGGATCAAAAGAGAGGAGGGAAGAATTTCAAACTGTCCAAAGCCAGATGTCCTCTTTAAAACTCCCCAGTTTGTGCTTGTAAATGAGATTCTAGGAAGAATCCAAGCCAGGCCCCAAATCCAGCATAACCAAGCTTTGCAGGGTGTTGCAGCTGAGCCAGCTCTGAACTGGGATGCAGGCACTTGGGCCAATGTTTTAAAAGCTGGCCTGTGATTTGGTATAACCAGTTTCATGCCCCCTGAGCTTAATGGGCAGTGGTATTTGCCACCCACAACAGATAAAATCATCAAGAACAGGGGGTGCTCAGCCTTTTTGAAAACTGAGCCCAAACTATATCATGTGGGACACCCATAAACCCATGTCCTCCACCCTGTGCAATGGGTCAGTGAGAAATGTGTGGATAGTAGGAATGGCTGAGGGCAGATGTGCTTTTTTTGTGCTTTTCTGATGCCTTGGCAAGAATCTCCACCATAAAGCCAGCTTTGGAGCTAGAGAAAGAGAGGCTTTCAGAGGGATTCAAGGCTTGAAGCATGGAAAATTGTGTATGAGGTTCACTGTTTGAGATAGGGCTGGAGTCAGTAGAGGGATGAATGCATTGTATAAATGCTGCTGTTTTCTTTGGGCTACGACTGGAGGTGCTGCCAGCACAAATGCCCCCAGCTGCCCTTTGACAGGCAAATGCTTTTTTGGAAGCTGAGGTTAGGAAAAGTTGAAGAGGGAAGTGTTTTTCTTTGTCATGGATTTATATTGCAATGCAAAACCCTCAGGAGTCCAGAGAAGAGGCCAGTAATAAGAAATGTTCTCTTCTTCCCACTGGAGATCTTGGCTGTGGGCTGAGAAAGGAGAAGGAGGGTTGGACCCCTTCCATATGGGAAATATTCACATGAAAGAACATGACCTGCTTTGACAGTATCATCAGTCTCCATCAAAAAATCACCATTTGCAGAGCTGGGAGAGAGCCCAAGGTTGGGGTAGCAGGGGACTGAGAGTTGGGTTGAGGGGCACCAGTGGATCTGCAGGGGTTTCCAGGAGTGGAGTAGCTTGTGGACAGTGGTTGAGATTGTTGGTGCAGTCACAGATCTCTGCATGTGGAATGGGAGCTCAGGCCGAGAGCAGCAGTTGGGAAGAGGAAACTATAAGTGAGATCACAATGAAAGGAAATAACCAGTTCCCCATTTGATCAGAGCACTACTCTGCCTTTTCTGCTGAATTTGTCCTCACAGGCTGGTCTCATCTGTCACCTGGCTCTTTTGCATGGCACCATCCTGTCAGGTAAACTTGTGTCAGTGCAGATGCTCATGGCTCCACCATGTCTGTGTGGGTGGCTGGTGTTGTCAGTTTCACTTCACTGCCTCTGTGTGCTCAGTAAATCTTGCCTGACGGGAGGAAGAGGCACCTTGAGGTAGGAGGGGGAGGGAGGAGATGCAGAGCAGAGACTCTGTTGGTTGGCAAGTAACCTTATTGCTTCCTCTGAGCAGGGCGTTTCATTCTGAGTGGAGGCTGTGTAGATGGATGCTGCTTGGGTAGTTGTCTGCTCCAATCTGGGCTAGGCTCCAGCAGGCCCCAGAGATGGCTGTCTCCCTGGGAGCGATCCCAAGTGAGGTGCAAGGTAAGCAACAACCTTCTCTGTGCTGTGCCAGATGCAGAGGCCATGCAGAAAATGCTGAGATGATGGCCCATGGCTTTGCTTTCGCTGCCTGCTTTATTGTTAGGGATGATCACATGGGAACTGGGTCATTTCTTCTGCATCTCCAGTTGCTAAGGTTCTTGGAACTGCATCAGGCGACTGGGATTCAGTACTCCTGAGCTCTTTGTTAGCTGTGATATTGATTTGCCAATGAGCTTGGAAAAATGGATTAGGCCCAAAGTGTCCCATAACTGCGGATACTCATCTTGAAGCCTGATTTTCAGAAGTTTTGTATATCCATAGCTCCCAGTGGCTCTAACAATGTGTGCAGGTTTTGGTACCTCAGAAAACAAGGCTCTGGGAGTCCCAAGTGGGCACTCAGAAGGGATGATCCTCCCAGAGCCCCTCAGGCTCCAGCATAGCCACTTTAGCAGTAACTGGCCAAGCAAAACAAAGCCCTTCCTTTAACTAGATGGCATTTCTGCTTGCCTGCAGCACAATGACTAGGAGCATTGCATCTGGCCTCTTCCAAAACCTCATAGAATGTTTTAGACATTCATGGGGGCCCTACTTTTTTATGGTGAAAGCGGTGGGGGGAAAAAGTGGGGGATACACCAAGTCCTTGGGACCTGGTTAGCACATCCATCTGCTTTAATCTGGTCTGTAGACCCAATAGGGGTTTTCAGCTCTCCCTCTCCCTGGTTTAATTTCTCGATGGTATTGGTCAACATGGCAACCAGCACAGTGGCAGCTTTCCCAAATTGTCCTGGAAGCAGGTGGTGCTGAAGAGAAACTAGAGAGGGTGAGATTCCCTACCCACTACTACATTTGCCAGGCCTTGGAGGTCTGAGAAATCTTCCAATGGGAACAGAAAGGGACTGCAGACTGCTAAACAAAACCATTCACAAATTTCAGGGATATTTTGATCTGTATGCAGAAAACCCAGGTGAGACTATTCTGTTCCAGTCAAATGAAATCAAGCTAGTGAATTCAAACAGTTAGCAGTGAACTAATTGTATCACTCGTGGTGTAACTGATAGCCAAGTCATAGCAGGAAATTGACTTGACATTGCAATTATCTATAGGTTTTTTTGCAAGACTGGTCAAAACTATTTTTTTGGAATGACAATTGAATTGTAGCTAATGAAAACACTCAGCAAAGTGGAGGACAGGAGAGAAAAGGCAGATGATGGTAAGAATTGTTAGCACACATTTTTTAATCTATCAATGCAATTGTGCAACATATTGATGTATCTGATACAAGTAGTATCATATAAAAACAACTGCTCTGCAAGTTTACTGTTTTCAACTGAAAGGAATATGGAAGCAAAATACAATCTGGCTGAAGGACAAAGCTCTGATGAAAAAGGAAAAATGGGTTCTGTGTTGGGATCCTTCTTGCTAAATATTCAAAGTAAGCATTTGTATCAAATCACTGTCTGATGTTAAAAACATACAAACAACAACCAACTGAATAATAGATAACAAAATCAAATATGATGTAATATGGTTAGAGAGTACAGAAAAATTAATGACTGCTCAATGTCAAAATGAAAAACTAAGCTTGTTTGAGAGAGAGGAGTCACTTGATGAGCCCATGTGGAAAAGCCACATGGAGTAGAGCATCTGCATGAGTAGGGATTCTATGTAGGAGAGCTTGAAATAGTGACACAGGACGTCAAATGTATAAGCAACAGCTAGCAGTGCAAGAGAAAGAAAAAGCAGCAGATAGTGACCAGACAGTAAAATTGAGTGCCTTTAAGCTAGGAGCCCAACTGACACTGTTAACAGTATGCTCACAAATTGCACGTGAGTGCAACCACACAGTTGTGGAAGACATCTGTGCAGGAGCCTTGGGAGGCCAAACTTGATGCAGGAAGTGCCAACTGCTGAGCTTCTAACTTCTCTTTTAGCAGACATATGTTCCAGAGTTTTCCCTGTAGAGCTGTGTCTGTGCCTGTCTGCCAAAACATCATGTGTCTAATCTATGAATCTAGATGAAGCAGAAGTCATCTGTGATGATCTAAATGATCTGGGGAAAAAACAATTGGCAATCCCAGGATGCATAGTGCCCTGCAGTGTGGCAAGGGGAAGAGACTTACATGGAACAAGAAAGGCTCCTGGGTGGTCTGCATGAGATTCATTACAAAGAACACGCACTTGGGACAGGTGTTTACCTGGCTCAGAGAAAGTGAAAGCAATTGTGCAAATGGAAAGAATCCAAACAAAGAGACATCAAAGAGCCAGAGCTACTCAGTTACCATATCTGAGCATGTCAGCCAGTTCAACCCTAATTTGAAAGGGAAAAACTCTGCTTGAGGAGAGCATGTAAAGCTGAAAGGTGACAGCAAGAGAGAAGAGGTTTTGGGAGCTAAAGATATTTTTTTTTTACAGCAGGCAAGGTTTTTTGGGTAGATGTGATCTCTTTCATTAGACCAACTAAATAGTTGGAAGAAAGTTCTTTGCAAGCTTTTGGGCACAAATACCTTCTTCAGGCATTCTAGCACTATGAAAGAGCCTAAGATCTGCTTTGTTTTGAAAACAAGAAATGGGTATGCGATCAGAAAGCCATTGGTGTTTAGAGAGAGTTTCTCTCCTATCACACCTCCTCAAATAAGATACATACCTTGTTTTTGGGTCACTGTGATGTAAAATGAATCCTCCTGGAAACACAGAGTTCAGGAAGTGTGGTCTTGCCAGGTGATTGTCTGAATGAGGCAGCCAAAAATTCCTTGTGTGGCAGAACAGCAACAAAACTGAGGCCCAGAGCTTTGCAGGGGCAGTAGCAAGACTGCTACTTCTTTCCTATAAAACAAGGGAAGTCCTGCAGGCCACATCCAGCCCACAGAACCCTATCATTCAGCCCTCAGTGCTGCCCCTGAGTATAACCTGACCCACATGGGGCTCACCTGATGGGCACTGCACACAGGGTTCAGGATATGCTGCATGTGGTGCTAGGTCCAAGACCTGCACCTGCCCCAGCTGGTCCAAGACTGTGCTGCATGGGGCGCCTGCTCCGGTTGGTCTGGGATCTGTGCTACAGGTGGTACTCCTCCCAGCCAGTCCAGGATGCATGCCACACTTGGTGCAGTCCTGGACCAACGCCTTGGCCCCTCATGCAGCATGGGTTACAGACCAGTTGGAGTGGACACCACATACAGTGTGGATCTCAGAGTGGGCATTGCGGGCGCTGGATCTGGCATGGGGATGGAGTTGGGTTGTGGGCCCCGTCCGGCCTGCGGGTTGGCCCCATGCCATTCATCCAGCTCCCAGGGCCAGACAAGTTTGATGCTCCTTCTATAAATAATTCTTTATATAAGTCATTGTAAATAATAAAGTGTGGTGTTTTTACACCACAAGACTCATCAAGGTACAACAGACTGTACACAGCAGCTCACTTGTCCTGTGGCAGCTCAGTTGCTGCTTCAGGCATGAGCTACAGAGCTCAGCCAATAGCAGCTGTGTGAGGATTAACACAGGATTTCTCCCCTTCTGCTTGTCAGAGAGAATTAGCAGCCATTAGAACACAGTGGGTACATCTACATGTGCAGTTAAGGCAGAGTAATAAACTCCGGCACAATTCATGCCGGAGTCAACTACTCCCAGATGCAGCATCTACACATGTGCCCGGGACCGTAGTACTTTGAGTTGAGGTGGAGCAGCCCTGGGCTGGCAGGAGGTCTGGCAGGGGTCAGCCCTGTGCTCTGGGTGGTTGTGTTGGGCAGTGGAGGGGCTGGCTGAGGCTGCCCCCACACTTTAGCCCCCCAACTAGCCCCTATCACTGTCTACACATGCATTTCAGTGCATGTAAGTACTCTGCTGTAAAATAGTACTGTCCCTGACAATACTGTCTTATGACAGAGTTAGCTATTTTACTGCACCCTAATACCGGCACATGCATAGATGGTGATACTTTACTGGGGAGCTAATTAGTCTACTCCGCCCCCCCCTCCCCCGCTAAAGTGCACATGTAGATGCACCCAGTGTCTTCCAGCTGTTATTCTTCCCTGATTCTGTTTTAGCAAAGAAAATCAGGTTCCCTGCTTAAGACATGAAACCTAATTTTGGACCACTGATTTTGGGAAAAAGCGTATGTGGTATAAAGTAAAATATGATAAGAGACAGCCAGTAAAAGGAGGTGGTCCTCTCATCTGTCCATTGTTAGGACAATTCCCCTGAAGACTTCCTGGAGGTCTCCCAACTATGCCATCATTATCCCGTCTAATGATTATGTCTGGCCAATAATTAGGCCTGTGCAAAGAGGCTACTATTTGCTTCAGATTCAGCTGATTCAGGGGATAGTGATTCAATTTGGTGATTCAAATCACTGTCCCAATTAAATGCTGCCAAATCACCAAATCAGCCAGGCCAGGCCCATCCCTTGCCCCTCTCCCAGCCTGGCAATGACTGCCCCAGCTCCTGGCACTTGTTTTTTAAAAAAAAAAGCCCCAACTCAGTGAGTGCTGCCAGGCAGGGTACAATCTCTGCTGCCTCCCACTGCCCCATACTGCATGGAGGGGCTCTGCACAAGCTGCCCCCCTCTCACTCTCCCAGCCCTTCCACAGGTGCTCAGATCTCACAGGTCTCTGAATGGATTTGAGGAACCTCCCTGCTCCTACTGTCTCACTTGTTTCGGGTGTTGGTCTTTTCAGAAAGCATCACAGCCTTCCTGGGGACAAAGGAATGTGTCCTGGTCAAGAGTGTACAGCTGCAGATCAAATCCAAGTATGAAGACTACACCTTGGTACGTGCTGGCAACTCTGGTACTTCATCTCACTGCTTCCAGTAACCAAATCCATGATCCCTGTGCCAGGCTCATGAACACTATACCAGCTGATGGGCATGCCCTGCCTCATGGGCTACATCACACCTGGGTTTATTCTCCCACCATGGCTTATTGTTATACTGGGTTTTACCCACGGAGATGGCACTCAGTGGTTTCCATAGGATCTAGGGCAACTCTGCTGGCATGTCTTCTGTGGGGCTTCTCCTCCTCTGCACCCCATCCCTTTCCATTGCAGTGTTTAGTATTGGCTGGATGACACTCAGGTTCAGTGACAGGGCTCTCTTCTCCTGCACTAAGGCCCAGTGATGAGGATGGGTGCAGGGGGTCTGGCTGCAGTTCTGTATGCTTGCAAAAATAACAAAATAATGACAATTCAACTAAAATAGATTGGATGGAGTGGTGGGCAGAGCAACAAAGCTCCCACACTGAGCACTTTCCTTCAGTGTGTGGGGGTCTTGGTGCCCAATGCACCCTTCTCCCATAGATTCTTAAGTTAGCAATGCCCCTTTCTGGGCATGCTTTCTGGTCCAGGTTAGGAACAGCTGGTGAACTCGGAGATGGATGGGGCAGGTGGCATTGGTGGAAGGAGGAAAAAAAATTGTGGGGGAGATGGTGGGGCTGAACACATGTGCACATACATGCATGCACACCCCCCTGCAGGAAAGTCTGTGGAGGGAGTGGGAGGGAGAAGGGCCATGGGAGGGAATGAAGCTGGGACCAGGCAGGGATTGGAGCACAGCTGGGGCCAGGGTCCACTGCACCCATCCCTCCCCCTGCGTCCAGAGTAATTGCCCGGCTCTGGTGGCCCTTGTAAATTTTCCACCTGGCCCTGGCCCCAGCCCCACACCACCTGGGGTGGCCCAGAAGGGGGCCAGCCTCGGCTGCGCTGCTGGGCCAGAGGGGATGGAGCCTGTGGGACCCCTGTGCCCATCCCACATTGTCCCTGGGAAGAGCCCAATGTCTTCTCCAGGGGCATGGCACCGGGCAGCCAAGGGGGGCCTGTGGCCTCTCACTCTTTGTAGGGTGCATGGACAGGCTACAGCTGCAAGCTGCGCTCTGCCTGCTCCATGCCTCACTGCTGCCTTTGAAAGCAGTGTGGTCCCATGCGAGTCCTGCCACTGGGCAGGCTGGGCAGCGAGGCACATGATGTGGCGCCATGCCACTTTCAAAGGCAGCAGCAAGGCATAGAGCAGGCAGAACACAGCTCACAGCTACAGCCCACCTGTGCCTCATGCAAAGACTGGGGGCCCACAGGGCCCCCTTGGCTGCCCAGCATGTCCCTGGAGGAGCTGCCAGGCTCTGATTGTCCCATGTCCAGGCCTGGCTGATGCCCCATTCACTATGAATGGATCCCCAGCCAGCCAGGTTGTGGGGCAATCAGAGCCAGGTGGGCCATCCTGGGGCTGGTGTGTGGGGGCCAAAGGGGGGAAATCTCCCCCAGCTCCCCTGTGGTGCACGCAGCAGCAAGGAGACGGCTCTCCCCCTCCCCTGGACAAGCCACACATGGCCCTGTCTTGCTCCCTGCTGGGGCCCTGCAGCCGCACACTGTGGCCCCAGCCCCAAGCCCAACCCCGCCCAGCTCCCTCCCTACAGGGGCCTCAATCCCCTTCTCCCTTTGAACTTCCTTGCTGGAGTTGCTCTGCAGGCTGCCTGGGGCCAGTGCATGTCTCTACACATAGCGCCCCCTATCTTCCGCCTTCTTCCCAACAGCTCTTTCCCCAGGCTGGGGCATCAGTACAGGCACCACACTGCCTGCTTAAACAAGTAGCTAATTCGTTTATTCAAACTGGTCAAGTGTTTCCACTGCACATGCACCATTAGGGCGGTAAGGAGATTGCCCTAAGGTGCCTTACTGTGCATATGTGTAGTGGACTGGACCAGCCTGCATAATCATGACATGATTGATTGTGTTGTTTTGAAACTGGTGGGGCAGCACCTGAGTTCCCACTTTTGATCAGCCACCACTGTTCTGGGTTCTGCCTGGCCAGGTACTGTAATGCTGCAGGATGCATCCTTCCACACCTGCACAATGCTCACAGTTCCACCAGTCCCCTGCTGGGATGCTCTGGGTCCATGGACACTAAGCCAGGATGTATGGTGCCAGCGGGGTCCTGTGCTGGGTTCTCCCATTGGCAGGCTCTGACAGTGCCCACTGGGCCACCCGCTCCCTGCTCCAGTTGACCTGCACTTTGTCCTGCAGGGGTCATTGCAGGTGCTGGAGAGCGGTGTTGGGTTTGAGCCACTTGGTCCGCCAGCTGTGACAATCAGGCTGACACCTGATTAATCCACTGTGCCCCCAGGTGATCCAAGCTTCCAGGTTTTGTTCAGGGAACTTAGCTTTGGGGAGAGCGACCAGCTTCCTGCTGGCTATATGGCTTGTGTCTGGATCCTCCCTGGACACTGGTGGTGGGACGGGCACATGCTGCCCCTCTGGACATGCTGGCCCAGCAAAGATGCTCTGGGTCCCTTCTGGCTACAGGGAAAGCATCCAGCTCCACTGCTGGTGCTTCCACATGTTTCTCCCCTGGCTCTGTTTCTGGATTTCCTTTAAGCCCAAAGCCTTCGGGCACTGGACCAATTGTTGGAGCTCCTTCCAGTTATGTGGTGCTGGCCGCCAGCTCACTTGCAGACCAGCCCCAGCCATGTCAATGCTGGCACTGTGGTGAGTAGGGATGGTGCCTGTCACATACTCCCTGCCTGATTGATGCCTAGGCTGCCTCTGACCAATTGGTCTCCTCTAGACTCGAGGTCGTGACTTGGATGTACATGAATGCTCAGTACTTCCCTGTCTTCATGTCAGCAGGAAAGGAAACCCACCACCACATGCTTCTTTCCAGGCTGGTGGTGTACTGTGAAGTAAAAGGGTTGCAGAGCTAATGCCCACCGCATGATCCAGGCATTGTCAGTTTCTGCTTAGTATTTTTACCAATGTGACGGGCCAACCCAACAAATAATACCAGAATAGCTCCATTGCCCATTTTATGGCCAGACATTCCCACTCAATAGTGGAGTACCAGCATTCATGAAGGAGCAACTTACAACTAGCATAGGCTATTGGTTGCTGCTCAGATTCTTTTCCCTGTGTTAAGACTGCTTCCACTGCAGTTCCTGAGGCATCAGTCTGTAAAACAAAGGGTTAGTTAAAATCTGGAGTATACAAGATGGGACTCTGGTGCACAGATAGTTTGACCCTGCTGCTCCTAGTACTCCTGTACTATATTGAGCAGGCCCCGTGCCTGATACCCATAAGTAAGCTCAAAAGGTGAAAACCCCAAGGAGATTTGGGAGGCATCTTGGATAGTAAACATCAAGGCTACCAGCCTTTCGTCCCACTTCTTGGGGTCCCCCTGTATACGTTTCCTTAACATCAGCTTTAAGGTGCAGTTGAACTGCTAGACCAACCTGTCAGTCTGGGGATGATAAACTGACATTTTGAGGCACTTCACTTGGAGAACCTTGCAGAGTCCCCTCGTTACCTTAGCCATAAAATTTGTGCCTTGGTCAGAATTTCTTTAGGTATTCCCACCCTTGCTATCCATTTAAGCAGCTCACCTGTGATCTTTGGGATCGTCATTGAGTGGAGTGGTATGGCTTCTGGGAAATGGCTGGCATAGGCCATTATTACCAGGACATACTGATTAAACCATACTGCTCTTCAGGAAGGGACCCATGATATCCATAGTGATCTGCTTAAATGGCTTAAATGGATTCCACAATGGGCATGGGGACCGTGGGAGGTACAGTGGGTGTATCAGTTGTGGACACCTGGCATACTAGGCACATTTGATAGTAGCGCTTGACCTCCTTATAGACCCCTGGCCAAAGGAACTGCGGCAACAGGTGGGCCTGTTTTATCCCTGGCCAGGTGGCTGCCCATGGACCCATCTTGGGCCAACCTGACTAGGAGGGCCCTGTACCATTGTGGCACCAGCAACTAGTCTATCTTCTGTTTTGGCCCTTTCCCTTTAGCAATACAATACAAGAGGTCATTTCTTACCTTAAAACGTGGGACTTGGGTGGCCTGGGTTTGGTGTAGCAACTCATCATTACAGAGCACTAAACCTTAATCACAGGCATGCCAGAATGCGGGGTTGTTAAGCTGGTCCACCTGAAATGGTCAGGAACCAATGACATCCTCCAGGTCAGGGGGGTCCCCCACATCCTCCAGGGGTGGGCCCTCTATGTCCTCTCCAGTTAACATGTTTACTATTCCTGTGTCTTTGTCCTCAGTAGTCCTTGTGAGGGTGGTCTGCAGTACCTATGCTAGGTATGGCCAGTCATGGCCGAGTGGAATGGGGCAGGGTGGTCACATGAGATTCCGATGGTCATTCCCTAAGTCCTACCCGGGACGGTCACTGGCAGTTGGTGTTGCTCATAAGTCTGTTGTCTGCTGTGCATGCAGACCAGTGTTTTGCCTGTGGCTGGAGTGCTGGCCTGTGTGGGTAAGGCAGTTGCATGGACTAGGGTCTGTGCTCATTAGGCCTGTGCGAATTGGCAGTGATCTGATCTGGCTTTGGATCCAGCCACTTCAGATGGCAGTGATCTGATTCAGAGCTCGAGACTGGGTTTCCGTCTCAATCTGGCCAAAGCGGTTCCGAAGCTTCGGAGCTGCCTCGGAGATCCGGCCATAGGGTATAATGGGGGAATCAATGAAATATCTATAACTTTGTTGTTTTTTGTCTGATTTGGATTAAACTTGCCAGGATGGTAGCCTCTGCTGACAGCATGAAACTTATCAAGTTTCAAGGAGATCAGTGCAGGGGTTTTGGAGGAACTGTACCTTAAATTCTTGAAAGCAAAACTCCTGTCATGTCTATGTGTTACACCACAGGGGGGTCAAAACTGCAGGAGTGGTAGCTCTTACTGAGGCCACAAAGCTTGCCAAATTTCAAGAAGATTGGTGCAGGAGTTTGGGGGGAACTGCCCTTCAAGCTGCGGACAAGCAAAACTCATGACATGGGTGACCCTGTGTGTGTTAAGGCGCAGCGGGGTGAAAGCTGCAGGGATGGTGGCCCCTGCTATGGCCACAACACCTACCAGCTGTCAAGGAGCAAGGGGGTTCTGGAGCCCTGCACCGTTAGCTGCTGACGGACAAAACTCATGCCACAGATGATTGTGGGACTGACGGTGTCTGTCCTGGGGCAGTTGATTGTATTGATTCTTTCCTCTCCTTAGTCTGGTTTTGTAGGTGCTAATTGATGGCAATTAACTGGCTACATTAGTTAGGTCCTGTATTGAGCTGGTCCCTGAGTGAATCATGATTGATTGGTAACTGGTAACACAGTAGCTTAGCAGTCAGGCCTGCACTAGTGTCTCCCATGCCCCACGACAGACACGGTCAGTCCTACAAGCACCCATGGCGTAAATTTTGCCTGTCAGCAGCTAGGGGTGCAGGGCCCCAGAACCCCCTGCACCAATCTCCTCAAGAGCTGGCAGGCTTTGTGGCTGCAACAGGGGCTCCACCCCTGCAGCTTTCACCCCGCTGCGCCTTAAAACACACAGTGTCACCCATGGCACAAGTTTTGGTTGTCCACAGCTTGAGGTGCAATTTCCCCCAAACCCTCGCACTGACCTTTTTGAAACTTGGCAGGCTTTGTGGCCTCAGCATAGGCTACCACCCCTAAAGTTTTCACCCCCCTATGTTGTAACACCTAGATGTGACATGAGTTTTACTTTCAAGAATTTGGGGTGCAGTTCCCCCCAAACCATTGTCTACCACCCCTGAAAATGTAATCCAAATAGGACAAAAAACAATAAAGTTATACATATTTTATTCTTTCCCCATTATACCCTATGGCCACATCTCTGAGGTGGCTCCAAAGCGCTTCGGAAGCTCCAAACTGCTTTGGGAAGCCTAACAAGGCCAGTGCTTTGACCTGGGCATGCTGCTTCAGACCCCGAAGTGTCTGAAACTTCTCCAGTTCCAAAGCTCTGTCCGAAGCCTCACACAGCCCTAGTGCTCATCCAGTGTCCATCACGGGTATAAGAGTGCATCCTCGGACTTGGGCATCCTCTCAGCAGGCTTCAGCCACCTCACCCCAACATTTGTGCCAACAGCCAGGGCTGCCAATGTTTTTTGATCTGTTTGCCTCAGAACTGTTTCCTGTAATGCTCTGGGGATATCTCTGGTTGGTACAGTATGGTGTCTTTGACAGTTTGATAGTCCAAGGCCTCTGTGTTCGAGAGCGTGCGGTATGTGGTTTGGGCCAGGCCCATTAGAAGTGGCCCCATCAAGTGACGCACCAGTCCATATCCTGGCCTGCTGCTGTGGCCAGGCATTCAAATGATTCTAGGCAGGCTTCAGGGTCATCCTTTTTGACCATCCTGAGCATATGGAAACCCTCACCTTCAGCCACTTGGGCCCTGGCTAGCTGCTCTGCCAAGTGTCCCTGGCTAGCTGCTGGGAGAACAAGGCTCCATGGGCCTCCATCTCCCAGGACTTTGCCTTCATGAGCTCCTGTAACAGCTGCAGGATCATCTCCTGTATCTGCTGCCAGGTCTCATCTGGCTCCATGGCCCCCATCTTGTCCGTGGTCAGTTGGTCCGTGATTCATGGTTGTTGGTAACTACCATTCACCTTGTTTTCCTGGCACTTGCATTAGTGTGACGGGCTCATGACCACCATATCAGCTGGTGGGTGTGCCCCACTTCCTGGACTACATTGCACCTGGGTCTATTTTACTGCCACGACTCGTTGTTTTACTGGGTTTTACCTACAGAGGTGGCTCTTAGTGGTTCCCATAGGACCCAGGGCAGCTCTGCTGGCATGTCTTCTGTGAGGCTTCTCCTCTCCTATGCCCCACCCCTTTCCACTTGGGTGTTTAGGATCAGCATGGATGGTACTCAGCTTCAATGATGGGCTTCTATCCTATGTTAAGGACCAATGACGGCTGCAGGGACTCTGGCTGCAGTCCTGTATGCTTGTGAAAATTAAAAGATAATGACAATTCAACTAAAATAACTTGGATGGTGTGGGGGCAAGACAATGATGCTGAGCACTTTCCTTTAGTGTGTGGGTGTCTCTGTGCTGGGTGCACCCTTCTTCCACAGATTCTTAAGTTAGCAATGCCCCTTGCTGGGCATGCTTTCTGGTCTGGGTTCTGCCTGTTCAGGTACTGTAATGCTTCAAGACATGTCCCTCCATGCCTGCACAATGCTCACATTTCTGCCAGTCCCCTGCCAGGGCACTCTGTGTCTGCAGACACTCAGCTGGGATGTGCGGTGCCAGGGGTGTCCTATGCCAGGTTCTCCCCTTGGCAAGCTTCAGCCGTGCCCAATGGGCTGCCCTTTCCCCACCCCAGTTGACTTACGTATTCCTGCGAGGGCTTTTATAGATTCCAGAGAGTGGTGTTGGGTCTGGGCCACTTGTCTCACCAGCTGTGTTAATCAGGGTGGCACTTGGTTGAATCCTCAGTGTCCCGGGGCCGTCTGGGTTTTTGGGGGGAACTTATCCCTGGGGAGAGTGACCGGCTTCCTGCCAGCTATATGGCATGTGTCCGGATAGTCCCCAGATGCTCTTGTGGTAGGATGGGTATGTGCTGCCCCTGCACAGATGCACCAGGACCCTTCTGACCACGGGGAGAGTGTCCAGCTCTTCTGCCGGGGCTTCCGCATTTTTCTCCCCCGGCTCTGCTTCTGGGCTTCCTTTAAAGCCAGATTCTTCGGTCACTGGACCCAACTGGCCATGTGGATGCCAGCACCATAGTAAGTAGAGCTGGAGCCTGTTGCAATCCCCAGTCTCGTGTTGTCAGTGTCCTGGAGTTGCAGAATGGCAAAAATTGCTGTTTAATCACCTGCTTCCCTGTTCCTTCAGGAACGTGATACTGCAGTTTCATGTGCAAATACAAAAGTGGCACAACAGACCAAAAATAGTGATTAGATGATAAAATCAATAGATGATTGTATGTAGAAAAAACTATTTGGCACACGCTGTGTGATTTGATGAGTATGAGTCTGAACCCATTATTTCCAATCTGGGGTTTCTGCACTGTGCTGCGCTTGAGGAGGGGCAGTATAGTATAGCTGCAGTATAGTTTAATTACATATTTATCTGCTTATCTGCAGAAATGCATCCCCTGGCCATTTTTTTCAGCCTGTCAGGTAACATTTAGGAGCAACTAAAAAAGTTGCTGCTAATAATGGACCCTGTTACCAGTTCTTAAATCTAGCTCCTGTCTGTTAGTCTGAAGATGGACTGGATGTTTCCTCTTGATCCCAGATGTGATTCTGATTTCTCTTCTGTGCAGGTCCTGACCCCCTGGAGGGCATATGTGCTGCAAGTAATACTCCCAATCAGGGTAAGTGCTTTTTTTATATTATTCTGGATTTGTCACTAAAAGCAAGTTTTGCTATTCCCCATGCAATAGTGTTATGCTTCTCCCAAACTTGAAAAACAAAAGAGAAGAAAAGCCATCTCTAGGGCACAGCCTGTGGGGTGGTTATGGAGGCATGGGGGTGATAACTCCTTTTGAAAAGTGAGGAAGATATTTAGATATTAATTTTCCAAGATGCAGTCCACTCCTACTCTTGCCAGACTGATATGGCCAAAATGTTGGGAGAAGTCACTTAGGATACATAAAGTTGGTGCATATATACAGCCTGGACTCATGACTTCCTTGGGATTTGGCTTTAACAGCAGCTGAAGTGACAGCAAGGCAAAGTGAACATCAGCCTGAGCTTGGCCCTTCCCTGTAGAACCTTTTCTGTCCCAGAACTTCATTTCCTCTTGCACTTCCCAACATCCTGGTAAATTTAATGAGCAACTCCTGGTGCACTGAGCCAGTGCTTCCCACCCAAGCAATTTTAGGCATATGTGTGAGCCAGGGTGATAACTTATCTTGGCCAGGCTGTCCCTGAGCTGTCCCCTTCCCACTCACTACCTTACACATGCTTCAAACCCAGAATTATACTGGTGATAAAATTCTGGTGATGAAGGGGCATCCCTCTGCGTTTGCTCTTGATGCTTTGGTTTCCGTGCCTGACTCTTGGAGATGCCTTTGGAGCGTCTTCATTGACATAGCTCTGGGCTTGGAGCATGCCAGCTAGAGCACTCAGCAGGGCAGGACATGATTAATGTCATTCGGACTGGGGCAAGCTGCTGCTGTGGTGTAGCTGGGGAGGAGAGAAGGGGAAGAAGGAGTGGGAAGGAGTACTGGCAGCCACCTCTTCTCCTATAGCCCTCTTAAGAAAAACAGTAACTACCACTGCATTTTGGGTGGAGTCAGATGGTGTAGGAAAGCTCTGGAAACACCCAGGACTGGTTCAACCATAGGGTGAACTAGGCGGTTGTCTACTGCACCAAAATTTGGGGGGCGCCAAAATTATATGCAGAACAAAATAACAGGAACATCATTCTAAATAACAGTCCTGGCCACCTGTTATAATTGTGTTAGGGTTAATGAAAAGTGTGAAACAATCAATAAAAAAAATAGTTTTTATTGTTTTATTGTGCATTTTAAATATCAAATAAGTACATGTAAAAGTTAATTCTAGACTTCTTATTTTCCTCTGTATTGGAAGTGGTGGGGTGCCAAGGTACACAGTTTGCCTAGGGCGCCAATTACCCTTGGACCGGCCCTGGAAACACCTGCTGCCTCACGCTCCTCAGGGAACTGGGTGATTACTTAATTCCTAGATTCAGATAAGGCTTTGGGGTGAGATAGACACCAAGCTGCTTCACAGAATCATAGGGAATTTGGTTGGAAAGGACCTCAGGAGGGACAACCTCTCAGGGCTTTGTCAAGCTGGACCTTAAAAAACCTCCAAGGATGGAGATTCCACCAGCTCTCTAGGTAACTTGTTCCAGTGCTTCACCACCCTCCTAAGTGAGAGTTTTTCCTAGTATTCAACCTAGACCTCCCTTGCTGCAACTTGAGATCATCGCTCCTTGTTCTGTCACTACTCAGAAGAGTCCAGCTCCATCCTCTTTGGAACCCCCCCTCAGGTAGTTAAAGTCTGCTATCAAATCCCCCTCTCGGTCTTCTTTTCTCCAAACTAAATAAACCCAGTTCAGTCTTGTCAAGAGAGAAGTGCTTCTGGATAGGTGCTGAGGCAGATCATGAAAGCTCTTTGGGGCTTCATGGTTCAGAAACCTTGTGATTCTGACTGTGGTTCTACCGTTGTCTGATATACCTCTCTCTTGTGAGGAAATGGATGCTAGCTATGGAGCTGTGCAGTATCTTCTCTCCCAGCCTGAGACACTGACATAGTTGCTTTCTCTGACAGTTCCCCCCCCACTTCTAAGGGGAATAGATAAAGGAGGAATCGCTGGCAGAATCTGTCATTCACAAACTGGCTTTGGGCAGACTGTGCATCTGCGAGCAGATAGGAGAGCTTATGTTTGTGTATACCCGTGTGTGAATAGGTATGCCCACAAGTACCTGTGTGCACATGCATGTGAAACATTGCCAGGCACATAAGAGTGAAGCTGGAGCTGCAACCCTGCTACTTTGGTATTTCTGGCCTGGCCAACCACTCATCAGACCCATTGCCTGTAGCTGGAATGACGAGTGCTCAGGTCCTCTGGGAACCAGATCTGGGCCTTCAATGCACTCTTAATGCTGTAAAAGTGGCAGTTGCCTTTGGCATAGAGCATGGACTCAGGATAAAGCTTGTGGGGGAGACCTGGGCTGTGAGGCAGGAGAATGAGGCTGAGAGGTAGGGGCAAAATTCACGCTGAGGAAGGCTGGACAAGGGGGGTCCATCAGTGGATGCAAGGGGCTGGGCCTCTGCTGTGGGGTGCCAGCTTAGGCTGAGTGTATGCACTGGGGGGGGGGGGCTGGAGTTAGGGTTTCTGGAAGAAGGACAAGTTGTGCACACTGGGAGCAGGGTTCATAGGGATTCACCGTCTCTGCTGCTCTCCGAGCCAGAGCAAGCCCTGCTGCCTGCTCCTGGGTGCCAGGACTTGGGCTGCAGGTGATGATGGCACCATGGTATGATGTGGGATGCAGCCTCTCTGAGGCAGGAAGTGGGCAGCATAAGGCGGAAGTTGCCTGCTGGTGACTGAGTCTGTCTTTTCAGGTGCGGAGCAGCTTCAGCTTCCTGGAGGTGCGAGAGATTGTAGTCCGTGAGCCTAGCCTGGTGAGTGCAAGCACAGCAGAGAGCTTCTTCTCCTCAGGGGCCTGCCTTGGAGCTCCTGAGCAGGCCTGGCCTTGGCCCTGGCATTGTCTAGGTGCACTGGTACAGCCTGGTCAGCTGTGCACAATGCCCTCTCTTGGCGAGTTGAGAGGTCCTGGAGGGAAACTGAATGCCTCTAGGATGTGTGGTACAAACACCCAGCATTGGGAAAGCAAGGTTTGTTTGGCAGTACTTTTTACTAGGCTTAGCAAAGAATTAGGAGAGAGATTAGACCAGCTTTTGGGTACAAAATGGAGGCTCATTCCAACTCCCTACTAGCAGATGAGTGATCCTTAGCAGAGCTGAGATCAACCTGGGGAGACAGTGTGACTCTTATTTACTTATGATGATTTTATATGGTGTCAGGAGTCCTGTGCTAGATGTTGCACACATGCTGAGTGGAAAGACAGCAGCACAATGCCCACTGGGGTCTTCTGTACCAACCCTGAGCCTTATTTAACTGATCTGTACTGCCAGGGTCATATCGACATGTTTGACTCCCTAGGCTCCCTTATTCGGTCAAAATAAATGCAATAAAACTATTGCCAGCTCTGCTGCTGACCTGCACTGTGACCTGGGAAGAGTCATGTTACATCCCTGGGTCTGTTCCCCCCATTTTAAAATGTGGGCAATATCTACTGAGCTTTAAAATCTACAGTAGTTGTTTACTACTTTTCCTCAGTGAACTAACAAAATTCTCTTATGGAAAGACTAGAATTATCCTAGGGATATTGCCAGCAGGAGCCAGGAGAAAGATCTATAAATCTAGAATCACCCATAGTCACACTATGACAGGATAGGTCTGAGTCACAGAATTGGCTTTGTTTGGATCCCCTAACATTATTTTCTATTGGAGAGCAAAATGCAGATTGACAAATGCTGCAATTCCATGTTGTACTTCTCAGTCCAGCGTATTAAATGCACTACCATACGTTGCAGATCACATCGTTGTAAACATTCTAGCAGGAAAGATAATACAGTACAACAGTGGTTCTCAAACTTTTTTTTTCATGGACCACATGAAAATTGCCGAGTGTCTCAGCGGACCACTTAATCAACTTTTTTTTGTTCTACAAATCAAAGCACACAACTCATTTTAATATCGGTAATCTTACCTTACAAGTACAGATCTTCTCTATTGTTCCGCAACCTTTCTGCAGACCACCTGAAGGAGCTTGCAGACCAGTGGTGGTACATGGACCACAGTTTGAGAACCTCTGCAGTACAAAATTTGACAAGTCCATTGCTTTCTTTCATATTTCAGTAATAATTCATGCTTTGCAGGGACCTGGTGAATGCAAGGTGATAAACTGCACTTAGCTTACAGTCACATCCAAATTTAGCAGAAGGGAATTTAAAACTCTGTAAATCCTCTTATGGAGAAGATTATGTATATGGCAAACCTAACTGTTAGGGTGACCCATAAAAATGCTGATATAGAACATGCCATTCTGAGTATGAACTGGGTCAAACTTAACCTGGATTTCTTATGTATTTGCTTAATTGACTAACTTATATTTCTCTTGCCATTGAAAACTATAGCCTAGAACTTGAAATACAGTATCTGATGTTTGAAGCTATGGAAACAGTCTGATTTTTTTTTTTATTGTGCTAGAGCAGGGGTAGGCAACGTTTTTTTGGCCAGAGTGGCGAAAACCCCAGCACAGCGGGGAGCATTGCAAGTGTGCCGCCTCCCCGGAGCCTGGGGCCGGGGCTGGGGCTGGGAGGCAACTGGGGCCAGGACTGGGACAGAGGCAGCAGATGTTTGCAGCTGGCCCAGGTTCTGGGTAGCTGCTGCTAGCCATGGAGCTTGGGCTTCTTGCAGCAGGGCTGCCACAGGAGCAGCCCAGGCTCTGTGGCCATCAGCAGCTACCCCAAGCCGGGGCCGGCTGCAGTCAGGAGGCTACAAACAGCTGCTGCCCTCCCGGCCCCGGGCTCCGGGAAGGCAGCAGGTGCTGGTACCGCGCCTGCTGGGGCTGGGAGCAGGGAGGCAGCAGCTGTTTGTAGCCTCTTGGCTGCAGCCGGCCCCGGCTCAGGGTAGCTGCTGATAGCCACGGAGTCCAGGCTGCTCCCAGCAGGGCTTGCAGCATCCCCGCTGTCTGCTGGGAGCAGCCTGGGCTCCCAGCTGGCAACAGCTCCCCAGAGCCGGGGCTGGCTGCCGCCTCTCCAGCCCCCACGCGTGCTGAGGAAAATGGCCTCACGTGCCATGCTTGGCATGGTGCCAGGGGTTGCCCGCCCCTGTGCTAGAGCATTGTGTGTGGAATATCAAGTGGGAAAATTTATTACAAGAGTCAAAGGTTGAATTAAAGAAAAATTGCTAGGGATGATATGAAAAGCCCTGTTATTCATGAAGGTATTCAGGGAGGAGGAGCTCAGGTGGATTGAAATATGTTATGTAAGCTGGAAGATCGGCTTTAGTCAAATACAAGCCTTTACGCTGAGTACACGGCTGACTTGGTGAATTCTTATTGTCCGTGTTACCTGGGAGTTCAAATGAAACCTATGATTTTATCTGGTGTGAAGCTCTGAAAAAAAAATTAATTGGGCAAATTTCAGACCTAGCCTATGTAGGTGTAAATGCAGTGACTTCATGGGGGCTGCCCCTATTTCCAGCAGGTGAGAAGTTGGCAAGGCAGTAGGGAAAAAATGGAGTTTGCTTGTTTTATGGACTACCATGAGAGCTCACCTGGCATGGAATCTGCTGCCCATTTTTACCTTGTCAATGGTGATTTAGGATGGAGGTACCATTTGCAGTGCCATAATTAAGGCTGATTTGAGTTTTGCACTTTATCATCGATTAGTTAAAAAGTTAAAATTAATTTTAAAATGTGTCCTTTAGAAATGTAGCTTTCTGCACTTGACCTTTTCTCCATTTGTTTTAAACTTTAATAAAACAGACTGCATGGAGTGCCCCCATGCCTTTAAAACAATATAATTAATCTGAGATCACAAATACTAAAATATCATCACATGGTTATGCTATGGTGTTAGTATAGAGCATAGCTAAGGGTATTTCTGTCCTTAAGTTGTATGTTTTTTGCACTTTATTGGGGTTTGGCTTCTTTAACTTCATCCTTAACGTGGAATTTCTTGGGCTTGTAATGCTTTGTTTTTTCAAATAATTACACTATTGTTTATATTGTTCCCTGAATTACTGAGATTACTCTCATCCTCAACTCCATTTGAACATAGTTTTCATCTATCATCATATGCAATAGTGCTAAGACTTTTTCATACCTCTGTAAACTGTCTCTTAGCTTATGGCTTTTCTCGTTTGCTGTCATTACTGAAATATCTGAGAATTTTTATAACACTTTCCTTTTGCTCATTTCCTCAAATGTCATTCGTCTCTCACTTTTTCTTGTCCCTACAGGTTGTCATAGAAACCGATACGTCTTCTTATGCCTTTAGGCTGATGTCATTTGATGATTTGGAGCAGATTGTCATCCACATCACCATGGCGCTTAAAAAGGTCTTTCCAGATTCTTCACCTGGGTAAGGCTAGTCCATATACATTTGCTCATCAGGGCCTGAGGTGCTTTACATGCAGTGGGGCAGACTGGTAGAGTTCTGCAGAAAGCCCCGCAATTCCCCTACTTAAGACCTACGCTATCTTGCATGCACACAATTTCAATTTGAGGGCAAATGGATATGTATTTCTGTGTTCCTTCAGTATAATGGAAGAGTCATCACAAAGGGGCATAGGGAGTAGCAAGGCAAATAAATCCAAAGGTTTCCTATTGAAGCAAGCAGTGGGGTTTTTCTGGGTCTGTATGTAGCATGAGCCACTACACGTGGCTGAAGACACTTTCTGCCTTTTGCTTTTTCTTTGCCTAACCTTGGGTTATTTTCTTAGGAAACTGCTCAAGCACTCTCCCCCCAATTTGTACGAGAGAATCCGAAAGAAAATAGACTCCCTGGAGGAAATGCTGCAGAACAACCAAGGGCCTTGTGGTAACCAACTTTTTTTTGTGGACATATATCAGAAGAAAACAAAAAATTCTATAAATAACCCTCTAAGATTGAAAGACTTGGGCCTAGCCAGGAGCTGTATGGTGTCAGCCTCTGTGCAAATATAAGACATGACACACAATGCACATAAAGTATAAGTTGTTGGCACAAGTTAATATAATTCCAAAATCTCAGAAACTGTGGGCTAGTGGAGGGTATAGGGAGGTGGACTGAGTGGACTTTCTTTTTCTAGCCATTGCCATAGGCTGAAGAACATGTATAAATGCTATTGGTACCAGTTGTGGAGGCATTTCTTCTTATGTGCTTAACTTCATTCACATCATTAGTCCCTTTGAAGTCAAGTGTGCATATAAGGCAGAAATCCTGTGGAACACAGTTGTAGGTAATAATGTATGTGACAGCAGTGTAACTGTGGGGTGGAGGGGAAGTGGTCCTGGGCCTCTGAGGGTGGGACATAAAACTTGCTGCTCTGCTACACTTCTGGTATGTGATAGGATTGTCTTATGTTGTATATGCATAAAGGGGCGATTTAAAGTTTGCTGAGTCACCCTGATTCTGGTACTTGCTAAATTTTTATGGCTCAGGTTTGTAATTCTAAGATAGATTAAGTATAGCTTTTTGTATGTTTTAGTAGATGTATATAACATTGATTTAAAAAAATATATTTAAAAAAGGTAAATGATAATGTTATGGTCCAAGCATCCTACTTTAATAAAAGAGTTTTGGCCTGAGAAAGTTGTGTGTTATATATGATGTCTTGGTCCATGTTCCTTCTTTCACAGAGGGTATGTGTGTAGTGTTTTCATATCACTCTTGAGAGGAGTGCTGAGAAGCACAGTCCTGCCCACTTCTTCCTCCTCCACACACCCCAGACCCAGAAAGGAGGTGGGGAAGTATCAGTGAGAGTGTCACTGTCTGCCCTGCTGCTCTCAAGATCTGGCATGCTTGAGAGTGGCAGTGGAGGCCTTCTTAGGAGCAGGCTTCATTGTCCCCTCTCCAGGTCTGGAATGTGCAGAGTGAGTGCAGCCAGGCAGACCATGTTTCTCAGGGCATGTTCCTGTGTCTAGGAAGCTGGGAAAGTGGAATACATGCACACTGAAGGAGTCAATATCAGACAGGGAGAGGTTCTCAAGTCCTGATTCGGGATTAGTTGGGGAAACGCCTTATATGTCCTTTCTCCTGCCTTTCCTTCAGGGGCTTCTGATAATGTTTCTGTTGTTAATGTTGTCTTCCATTCATAGGTGGGTTTTCGGAGACATATGCTGCTTTATGTGATTACAACGGCTTTGCCTTCAGGGAAGAGATCCAGTGGGTAAGCTTATATGAAGAGTTGAAAGGAGAAGTAGGATACTTATCAGTTAGCTTGTTCCAGGTGCCTTGAATGAAGTAATACATGCAATTTCTTCAATTATTTCTAAATATTCCTTTGGGTCATCTGCACTCAGAGGCTTCTTGCTGGCAGGCTTTGCAAAGAAGCCAGGGGTTGACTTGGTCTTGGAGAGCCACCACCATCTTCTTCCCTTTGAGGTCATTTCCTAGAGTTAAAGCAAATTAGTGGAGACTTGAAGTGTTGGTGTGAGGAAGCCTATTCAGCTCCTGTCTGTGTGGCATTTGATCAATGTTTAATGGGGAGTCTTTAGTCTCTAGGGCTAAATATTTGGCGCATGATGCTAGCACTGAATTCACTGAGAAAGAGGGAGAAGTGATTGTTGATGGTCTGTACCAGTCCTGCCTGGTCAGTAACTAGGTATATGGCCTGATGCTGTAGGGCTTGACCCTGCACTTGCTTGCACCTGTGCTGTCCTATACTGTGGCTCTCACTGGGGTAACAGAAAGCTCTTTCCTGAGGTTCTATGAAAGGTGCTTCTGGTTACTTGATGTTGTAGTGGCCTTCTGTGGGCACAGAGCAGCGATTTTCAGACTTCTTTGGCCGTGCACCCTTTTGCCTGAAAAACATTGCTGAAAAATATTGCTGCTTATGCATGTTCACTGATGTGCATGTCCATGTACCATTACTCATTGTTAAAATTTAGGTACATGCCTTTGGCAAAGTGCTGCACACCCCAGGGGGTACATGTACCTTAGTTTGAAAACTGCTGCTGTAGAGCTAACAGGGAAGGTTGGGCTCTGATGGAGCTTTTCCAAGTATACAGCACAGAGTGTGAAATGGCAAATAGGCTGGTTGCTCCTGCACAGTCCCCCAGATGATAAAGTGAGTGCTTGATTCTCAGGAGAGGAGCTGTCCATTAGCCTTTTGGCAGGGCTTGTCCTGGCCCTTGTGGCCTGGCAGACTGCAAGAAAACTACCTGGGAGAGAGGGGGGAACAGGACCCATCTCTCAAGGAATGCCCTCCTTCTTTGAGGCAGGGTCAGTGCTCTCCCATTACCCCACTCCTCTATTTATGTCCCCCTTCCCTCCTTTCTCCAGAGCACTGAGCTGTAGCTTACCCACTCCCTTGTTCTTCTGTTGCTGGGGGAGGCTGGTTATATTAACTCATTTGGAAACATATAGGGTTCTGCTGACTGTGACAGCTCCTTGCATGGTTTTGGCATGTAGCTGGGATATGGGATAGATTGGTCCCTGGTCCAAGTAAGTTAGGGAAGGAACTTGTGAGATTCTGGGTCTCACATCTCTCTTGTTTTGCTCTTTGAAGGGTCTTGCAGAAAAGGAACATTTTTGATATCCTGAAAACTTACTTGGAATGGGAAACCCATTTCCTACCTAGCACTACCCACAGAGCTTCAAAGCTATTAACATCCAGCTGGGTGGGTCAGAGTTGTTATGAGAATTAATCTTACTTGTCTACCTAATTTCATCCCAGCAAAGCTCAGGAATCCGCAGTGAGAGCAGTCAAGCTACAACAAAATTGGACTCCTTGACCTGGGCTGGATAAACTCAATGCAGTCAGTAATTTGCTTTGGGCACTAGATGGATGACTTATGACTTTTCTGTTAATGTATGGGACATCCATTGTGGACTTAGCTTTGGTAGTTCTCCTCACCCATGATGTTTCTTTTTGCTGCTGGCTGCCTTTTCATGGGATGGCTGGTGATGGGCTCATCTCCTGGGAAGTATTATGCCTTCTCACCTGCTAAATCCTCTCTTAGAAAGCCTACCATGTACCCCAGCCATGCACAGGAGCTCTGTCTCATACTGTCCTCTGACTTATAAATAAGCCATATTTGTTCTGTTCTCTCTCCTTTTCCTATAAGCATTAACTTCTGCTCTGGATGACGTGATCACAGAGAGCTTGCTCCAGTGGCAAGCCTGCAGCCAAGCTGACAGCTCTGCTGCCCCCAGATCATTCGGGGAAGGACTACCTTGCAGTGAAGTTCCTAATCCAGTTTCATAGTTTCTAGGGGTCAGAAGGGACCTGAACAGATCATCAGGTCTGACCCCCTGCCCTGGGCAGGAACGAGTGCTGGGATCATAATACCCCAGCCAGAAATCTATCCAACTTCCTCTTGAAGACCCCCAAGGTAGGGGAGAGCACCACCTCCCTTGGGAGCCCCTTCCAGAGCCTGGCAGCCCTAACCATAAAGTAATGCCTCATGATATCAAGCCTGAACCTACTTTCAATCAATTCGTGGCTGTTATTCCTTGTTATCCCAGGTGGTGCCCGGGGGAATAGAGCCTCACCTATTTCCCACTGGTCCCCCCAGTGAGTTTATAGACGGCCACCAGATCCCCTTTCAGTCTTCTCTTGTGGAGACTGAATAGATTCAGGCCCTTTAATCTATCTTTGTAGGGCCTGGCCTGCTACCCCCTGACCATGCGAGTGGGCCTTCTCTGGACCCTGTCAATGCTAGCCACATCCCTCTTGAAGTGAGGTGCCCAGAACTGGATGCAGTATTCCAGCCAGTGCTGTAAAGAGAGGGGAAGGATCACCTCCTTGGACCTGCTTGTGATACATCTGTAGATGCACGACAAGGTGCAGTTAGCCTTACTGACAGCTTCCTCACATTGGCGGCTCATGTCCATCCTGGAGTCAACAATGACTCCAAAATTCCTTTCAGCCACTGTGTTGTTGAGAAGGGAGTTCCCCAGCCTGTAGGTATGTTGTAGGTTCCTTCTCCCTAGATGCAGCACCTTGCACTTGTCCGCGTTGAATTCCATCCTATTCTCATCTGCCCACCTCTGTAACCTGTCTAAATCTAGTTGGATTCTGTCCCTCCCTTCCAGTGTGCCCACTTTTCTCCACATCTTTGTGTCATCAGTGAATTTGGACAGTGTGCTTTCCATGCCCACCTCCAAGTCACTGATAAAGATGTTGAATAGCACAGGACCGAGCCCTGGGGAATTCCACTGCCCACATCCCTCCAGATCAAAAACGGCTTGTCCACCACCACTGTCTGGGTACAACCATCGAGCCAATTTGCCACCCATCTGACTATGTAGGCATCGGTGCTGCAGTCGCCTAGTTTTTATGAGAATGAGGTAAGAAACAGTGTCAAAAGCCTTCTTGAAGTCCAGGTAGATGACATCTACCTCAACATCTGCATCCAAGGACTTTGTAACCTGGAGGGTGACCAGTTATCTAGGAGGATGTTGGAAATGTTCCTTCTTCATTAGCTTGCTATGTCTTGTGAATTCAGACAATTTAAAACTGACTGTGTGGTGGTTCTCCACTGTAAGCCCATTGAGTAGTGTAGATGAAAGGAACTTCTCTGTGATAATGTGCTGATTTGTCTTTCTGGCAGGATGTGGACAATATTTACAACAGCCAAGACTGCCGAGAGTTCAACCTGTTGGACTTTAGCCACCTTGAGAGCAGGTAAGACTTCATGTAATTCTGTCATCAGATGGTTAGGATTACTCAAGATGGAGAGGGCGGGCAAACTACATTCTGCCTATAGCCACCCTGAAAATATCTCTAGACATAGAGGCCTGGTCCATTTCTGGCTAAACCTTACTGCAAGGGAGTATTTAAAGTGAACTGTGCTCTGAAGAGTGACACTATAATGGCCTCTTCATGCTCTGTGGACTGGCTTCTATGTGGATCAGAATTAGGTCTACTGGTTTCAGTGACCAGGGGCAAGCTTATGCACAAACTGGCACCAAAATAAAGGAAGCAGTTTTAGTTCCCACGTTTTATTTCAGGTTAATTTATTCTATCTGAAATCTTTTTTTTTCTCTTTTGCTAACAGGCTCAGTTAAAACAAGGGTGAAATTATATGTTACACCAAGACCATACTAAGGGCACTTAAAATGCAAGAATCTGCATGTTAATGAGTGATAACTGTGCTAAGTGCCCTCTGAGCAGCTCAGAGTTACACCACTTCAGGCAAGGGTTAACTCTGGGCTGTGCTACCTACCTCATGTTAGAGTAACTTCAGTCTGCTCCACAGAGATAAACCAAGCAATCTGCAGTCCTCCAGTATCCCAGGGTGCTCCATTTCTGCTCCCCTGCCCTCTGAGTGGGGATGGAACTCAGGTGTCTTGGCTTCTAGCCATGCCCCTGGTCACCAGCCCTCTAGTAGCAAGTCAGAGGTCTGAGGCAAGAAACGGTATTAATCATTATCATGCAACTGCTCACAGCACAATCTAACCTCAACATTGCTTAACATTCCACAGATTTAGTATGGTCTAAGTGTAAAGTGTAACTTTACCCTAAGACTCTCCAGAATGAAGGTGTGCATGCACAAAACTGCACCAGATAACATCAATGAATTGCAAGTGATTAAGCTATTTTGATGCAGGTGGTTTCTGCTTTTCCTCCTGGGGTGCCCTGCAGAACTATAACTTAACCAGTGGCCAGGTATTTAGAGCACTGTGCTGGGGAGATGCAGGTTCAAACCCACTGAAGGGGTGAAGGCTAGAACCGGCATCAGCTGTCCCTTAACTACTAGGTTGCTGGAGTAAAACATATGTGATCCTCTCCTGATTTTTGTCAGGCTACAGTTTTGAGAAGTATGGTCGGGTACATGTGTACAGAGTAGTGTACCTGCTGGGACAGGAAGCAACCTACTGCTCATACTCAATAACCACCTGAACACTTTTGTACCCATGCTGCACATAGAATGGGATAAATAACTAGGCATAAGTGCTAAAAATGCTGGTTATGTGGCTGGGTAATTACTGTTTGGGTGAGTATGGAGAAATAAGATTCTGCCCATATGCTCAACATCCCTCCCCCTTCCCACATGACAGGGACCTAGAACTGGCATTTACTTCTTGGGCTGTCCTTCACTGCTCATCACCTAACACCCACTGGGCATGAGTTTTTGCCCTGCTACAGTTTTGAGATTTATACTCAAGTAGGCATGTACAGAGCTGCATACCTGCCAAGCCAAAGTGCTACCTACTGATCATCTACAGTGACAACATAAGTGCCATAGGGGTCAGACCCTTTGGTCCATCTAGCCCTGTATCCTGTCTCGGACAGGGCAGAAGTGGATGCTATACAATGGGAGCATCAAACTGGGTATTTCTAGAGTGATCTACTTAACTCCTTCCCCAGCATCTACAATTCATTGGGTTAGAGATGCCAGAGGAAACATCTCTAACCATTCTGTTCAACAGCTATTCATAGATCAATAACCATGAA
Source organism: Crocodylus siamensis (assembly GCF_052110815.1). Taxonomy (NCBI): domain Eukaryota; kingdom Metazoa; phylum Chordata; order Crocodylia; family Crocodylidae; genus Crocodylus; species Crocodylus siamensis. Next base: position 41,267,524 of record NC_143403.1, on the reverse strand, counting down.
TGTATCCAGTCCCTTTGTGAACCTGCCTGTGCTATCTGTTTCCACCACCTTCTGTGGCAACAAATCCCATAAATTAACTGTGTGTTACATAAAAAATACTTTATCTTGTTTGTTTTAAACCTGTCACTTGTAACTGCAGCAGGTGCTCCCTATTTTTACTATTCTGGGACTTGGTGAACAATAGTTCCCTGTTCATTTGGTCCATACCAGTCATGATTTTACAGACCTTTGTTGTGCCCCTCTTAGCCTTCTCTTTTTGAAACTGAAGAGTCCTAGCTTTTTTAGTCTTTTCTGGTATGACAACTGCTCCAGGCACCTGTTCATTTTGGCTGCCCTTCTCTGTCACTTTTCTAATTCTACTACATCCTTTTTTGATGTGAGGACCAGAACTGCACACAGTATTCAAGAAATGGGCTTACCATAGTTTTGTTATAATGGCATGATGATGTTCTCTGCTTTGTTTTCAATTCCCTTCTTAATGGGTACATCTACATGTACAATTAGCATACATGAATAAAGACCAGAACTTATTGCTCTGGAGTTTTTTGCTCCCAGGTGCTATTTGAAAGTGCTCCAGAGAGCAGTTAATTCCAGAGCAACCAGCTCCAGCATTTATTCATGTGCAGTATATGGAGCCTCGTCAGAGCAGCCCTGCTTAGCAGGGGACCCTGGGGGTCAGCCTGCCGGCCCAGGGCTGCTCTGACCAGGCTTAATGTGCTGTGGACCAGCTAGCTGGGGCACAAAGGTACTTTAGTGTTGGGGCTAGCCAGCAGGCAGCCCCCACACTGAAGCACCCTTGTGCTCCAGCCAGCTGGGTCAGTGTCAACATGTGCTTTGTTATGCATGAAAAAACTCCACAGCAGGATAGTACTTTTATTTACAAGGGTTTATTAGTTTCCTGTGCCCTAACAGGGGTGTGCGTGTAGACATTGAGACATTTACTGCAGAGCTAATTAGTCAGCTCTGCAGTAAATGTCTCACATACATGGATCCTATGATGCCCAATATTTTATTGGCTTTTTTAGTTGCTGCTGAATACCAAGCTGATATTTTTTAGGAACTATCTACAGTGACTTCAAGGTCCCTTTCCTGAGTCATAAAACCTAGTTCAGAACCCAGTACTGTGTATACATAGTTGAGGTTATTTTTCCCCGGTGCATTACCTTGTACTTCTTGACACTGAAGTTCAGTGGCCACTTTTTGCCCGCTCACTTAGCTTGGTGAGATCTTTCTGCAGCTCCTGTATGTCAGCTTGGGACTTGACTACCTGGAATAATTTGGTACCATCTGCAAACCTAGAGACTTTACTGTGCACCCCCATTTCCAGATCATTGATGAAAATGTTGAACAAAATAGGGCCTGGCACAAATCCTTGCAAGACCCCACTTTTGGTGGAGTTGGAGGGCCAGGACTTGGGGACCATCCAGGAGTGTGTGTGTAGGTGTGGATGGATGGGTGTGTGTGGGGGTGGGAGGGGTGCCTGCTGGCACTGTGGAAAGGTGGCCGGGCACCAAGGCTGCATCAGGGCAGGGTGGGGGAGGGGGCAAGGGGAGGCACCTGCCCCTCTAGTGGGGGAAGAAGATGGCAGGAGGATTCTTTGGGGGTAGCGGGGAGCTGTGTGCCTGGGCCGGCAACATCGGGGCCAGCGCCTGTACTTGCAGGGGTGGGGTGGCTGGGAGATGTTGTTTGGGAAGGTGGGTGGGGCTGTGAGTAGGCTGCCTGGCATGGTCCAGGAGCCTTAGCCCAGGGCAGAGGGTGCCACAGGCCTTCTGTTCTCTTCCCTCTGGCCTGTGCCAGGACTGGACTCATTCCGCTGCTGCCCGCATGAGCTGGAGCTGCTGCAGCTATCCCACTCCAGCCCAAGTGGGATAGGGAGCAGCTAGGTCCCACCCCCACCAGCAGGCTGAGGGGGGCAGGGAGCTGTGGGTTGGAAGTGAGTGTATCAGGTAAGAATTTTATGCTATGGTTAAATTGGTAAGGACTGTGGGGGGGGGGGGGGTTGCTGTCTTCTATAGTGGGGGGCATAGTTCTCTTCTTTGGATCTCTCCAGCGAATTTTAACAAGCCTTGCAGCAGAAGGACATTGGTCACCGTGGTCCGTCTGCTTTAGCTGTGGCAGGTTAGGGTGTTGTGTCTTGTGTTGTGTCAAGGCTGACTGTGTAGTTTAGCTAATAGGATAGACAATAGATTTGCATAGGACAGTTTGTATAGTGCTGATCCTGCCTCAGGCAGGGGGTTAGACTAGATGAACTCTAAAGGTCCTTTCTAACCTGACTTTTCTATGATTCTGTGAGTAACAAGCCATTGTGGGCATGTCCAGACAAGTGCACATGTGCCCCTTACAGCATCTCATAGCCCCTTGAGCCACTGCAAGAGGCACGTGCGGGAACAAAAAACATTCCCTGCACTGCAAATTTGCACCATGGGGGCAAAATTAGACCCCTGGATATCCAGTGGGCAAAAAATACCCCAGGCAAAAAAAAGTGGGGCAGGCAACTGGAGGCTCGGGTCCTCCACATCTGGTAGCCAGCCAGAACATCGCTATGGCTGGCCCTTGCCCCACTGCTGAAGCATGCTGCTTGCCCATGCAAAGCAGGCAGTGTGCCAGCCACAGGAAGCTGGACTGGGACTTCATGCTGGCAAGCAGGGGGTGGGAAGGGCTGGGGGAGGGGACCATGGGGGGACCCCTGCCAGCCCCATCCCCACCTGTTCTTTGAGCCCCCCAGATCGCTGCGCCACCTGGCCCCATCCCTTGCCAGCTCCTTAAGCCTCCCCGCTTGCTGCCTCACCCAGTCCCATCCCTGGCCTGCCTCCCCCGCCCGCCGAGTGCTGTCAAGGAACATGGATTTTGGGGTATTTTACAGAGTACTTTGGGATTTTTTTAATTGGGGATTTTTCAGTTTTCAAATAGGGAACACCAGAATTCCATCCCATAAGTATAGGGGGTGTCTATGAAACTATGGGCTTGCCTATAGACCTTTGTGTTGATCTGGCTCCTTGCCTTCCCCCACCAGCACCCTCACAGTGGTGAGGATGCTGTCCAAATCTCCCCAGCGGTCCAAGGTGAGCTGTGCCTTGCTGGCAGACCACCAAGTATAGTCGCGGTCAAGAAATGCAAATAGCTTACACCTGGGGATCACCAGGACCGAGAGGTCCACAGGCTTCATGAAGCCTGCCGGTCCTCAGGTGTCCTTCTTCTGGTCCTGGAGCTCAGCGGGCTCCTTAGGCACCATCTGAACCTCCCCATCCACTAAGACCACAGACTCTGGCTGGGATTGGGACAGCTCTGCAGCCCTTTGGGACAGGGATGGGGGTAAGGGTGGGGGCAGGGTTCTCTCAAGCTTGCAGAGCAGAGCTGGAACCCCAGGGGTTCTGCACAGAGTCCCTGACAAGATCGGACTGTTGGTCTGGAGACCCCAGCCCGACCCCCTCTGGTGTGGGACCATTGGGCAGGCTAGTAGTGGGGGTTTGACTGGGAGGGAGAAGGAGGAGACCCATCTGCCACCAGGGTGGCATCAGTGCTTGTCTTGGGAGAGGGGACTTCCCTCCTCAGAATTCACCAGAGTGAGCCCCAGGGCCCTCATCTTCCCCAGATCTTTGGAGGGGGAGGGCTGCTGTGATGGACCTTCCATTGGGTCGGCTTCAGTCTCAGCCTCAGCGTCCGTGGTCTCAGGGGATAGGCCCTGACCAGTGGAGTGAGGGTCCTCCTCCATAGGCTCCTGCTCAGGGCTGTCCAGCAGCCTCAAAACCTCCTCCATAGGGATCACCTGTTTGATCTTTTCTCAGGGGTGGGGTGTCAGGCACAGCTGGGGAGGCCCTCAGAAGCTGGGCCGCTCCTTCCCCCATGTGGTGGCGTTGGGAGTGGGGGGGAGGAGTCCTCCATGTCCAAGGGCTCCAGCTGCGCCCAGGCCTTCCTCTTGGCTTTGTGCCTGGAGGGGACCTGCACCCGTTCAGCCATGGAGTGGTCTGGTGGACAGGGTCCAGTAGGAAAAGATGAGGGTTGGAGTGGGGCAGCTACAGTGGAGGCATGACTAGGGGCAAGGGGGCCCTGCTCCCTCTCTCCCTTTGGCTGCTTCTGCCCTCCCCGGGACCCTGCCAAACTTGGTTTGGGGGCAGGGTCCCCTGAGCTCACAGGGGGGCTGTATGATGTTGCTGGGATGCCAGGGGGGCCTGAGGGGGAAGGGGTACCAGTGGCAGGGGCACCCCTCTTGCCAGTGGGACCTGCGGATGCCCTCCTCCCCCTGGCCCATGGGGCACTTGTGACAGAAGTGCCCCAGGGCGCAGCACCAGAAGCATCACAGGTCCCCCAGCATATAGAAAACCCTCAACAGGGCCCCCTGAAAAGGAACCATGAGGCACCCCTCAGCCTTTAGCCGCGTTCCTGCCACCAGCTGGATCGTAACCTGGTAATGGAAGGAATGCATGTGGCAGAGGCTGGGGTCTTGGCACCCCAGCGAGAGGGCTAACACCAGAGAGATAACCCTCCCCAGGGTTTGGAGCTGGGGGAGCAGAGCCCAATTATAGGGAGGGACAGAGCTGAGGACCACCAGGGAGATGTAACTTACCCTCTGCCACAAGCCCCCTCTCCACTGCCTTTTGTGTGGAGGCCTCAGAGGCAAGGAAAGAGACCCCCCTTGCCCTGAAAGCAGGAGGCTGCCATGATCTTGGGGGGGCCCCCAGTACCCGAGCCAGGGCCTGCACCCAGGTCTCAAAGTGCAAGTTCTTCCTCTTGGGCAGTTAGCAACTTCACCCCATGCATGCGGGTGAGTGCTGGAAAGGGGGCCTTGCCACCCAAGCTGGAAGGGCCAGTGGTGGAGGGTCCAGGCCCTGCAGCTTCAGGTTGCCTTGCAGCTGGCTATGTATAGCTGTGGTTCCCCTGCTGGGGTGCCTCACTGATAGGGCCAGAGACGGGCTGAGTGGGTGTGCCAGCTGGTGTCCTGTACCTGGTCCCCTCAGGTGCTGGTGGTCTAGGCTTGGGGGCAGGGCCCTTGCCCTTCCCACTGCCAGCTGTGAAGGAGGCTGAAGAGGAGCCCTTCCCACAGCCCTTGCTTGCCCTTGGCCCCTGATGGTTGGGAAGGGGGCTTGGGAGCCCCTCAGGGGGGCTGTCTAGGGGAGACCCCATGGCCCTGTTGGCTCCCTGCCTGCCCCTTCAGCAGAGGTTGCAGGCTTCTCCGCCCCAAAGGAGGTTGGTTGGACTCTGCCTCTGGGGTGGGGGCTGAAGGGGTATGCATGGGGGCTTGGCTGGGATCTGCCCCCAAAGTGGGGGCTGCAGGGAGTTCTGTGGGGGGCATCTGTCCTCCCCCCCCACCAAAGGTTCCTGCCCTGCCATTGCTTCACATCAGGGGAGGGGAAAACAGTAAAGAAAAACAAAATATACTAAAGAAAACCAAAATCTAATAGGGGCAGACTGGGGTTGTGTGGGAAAGGGGCTGAAGCTCACTGAACTACAGCTCCACAGGAAAAAAAACCCAAACAAACAGGAGGGCTATGCTTCAGGAATGTAGGGGAGGGGTGAACACACGTACACAGGCAGAAAAAATAAACAAACAAACAAAAAAAACCACAACACACAAGGAAGGCTGCTGAGGCAGATGTAAGAGATCTGTCTAGAAGCCCCTTAGACCTCCAGCCAGGCACTCGGCAGCAGAGCAGTAGGCATGAAAACAAAGCAGGATCAGATGCAGTGAGGCGGCTGTCGGGGAGGGCAGGAGCAATTAGTCAATTAGGGCATAATCCAGGGCAGGTGTGGTGTTGAGTAGTGTGAGGTAGTGCAGCAGGAAGTCTCCTTCTCTCCTGAGAGGGGGCAGCAGCAGAACAGATGGCAGTAGCCACCACAGCAACAGCAGCAGTGATGGTAGCAGCAACCGTCCAGTTCAGCCACTCAGCGTATGCTTCTGGTGAAAGTGGAGGTAAAGGTGGGGGGTGGCCTGCCAAGGCAGCTGGGACAGGCAAGGCACCTTTAACCTCTGGCAGTGATGGTGGGGGAGGGGCCCACCAGCAGCACAGGCTCTATCCCCAGGCTGTCCCTCAACTGTGGCTTGGCGGCAGGCTGCGCAGCAGGCCAGAATAGGGGTGCAGAATCGGAGGTGCGGTGGGCCCCTCCCAAGGGGGGGCAGTGGCATGCAGCAGAGGATCCCACCCTGTGGGGGCAGGGGGCAGCAGCAGCCCAAGGCAGAAAGGGGTACAGCCACCTTACCCCCAAACATTCTTAGAGCATGCCAGCAATAGCCAGAGGCTGGAAGGGGCCTGGCCATCTTCTCCCTAGAAGCTCCTGAGACCAAGCTTGCAGCAGCCTGGGACAGGAAGGGGCATAGCCAGCTTCTTCCCAGAGGATCCTCCCCCTGTAAGTTCCTGAGGACAAGTAGCTCTGAGCTGCTGCTCAGGGCAGGTTTTTATACTGCTGAGGCCAGCACAGCTCCCCCTGGCTGCAGATCTGGGAGGAGCCAGGCAGGGTTATTTTGCCCCAAGTGGCACAACTTGCACCACACCAAAGTGCATGTCTGGGCACATGTGCTGAGGCAAAAAGCTCCTGCTCAATTTTGCACTGTTTCTGTTTGAGCTGCTGCAAGTGCATGTGCCTGCAGGTGTGGATGTGCCTCATGAGGTTATCAGTTCTCTTAGCATTTCTTCTACATTTCCCCCCCTGCACATAAGCCTGAGAGAGAACACACTTTTTCTGTAGGCATTTTGTAAATGTGTTTGTTGTTATTTCTGGTTATGGCTTCTGAGGGACTAATTTCAAACTTCAAAAGCAAAGGCCTGAGGTTGTTCCTTGAGGGTCTCTTAAACCACTTTACTTGTCTTTAGAAAGAAGGAATGTGCATATGGCATAGCATAGTTAAACTCAGAAATGTGGTCCCCTGTGTTCCTTTGGCCTTTGGGTCTTGTAGAGGCAGCACTGCCATGGGGGCAAGGTGCTGTAATCTTTTTTGTCTCGTGCATCATCAGCAGAATTGCTTACTAAATGCTCATCAGCTATCCCATATTCAGCCCCATTTAAGAGAAGAAGACAGGGCCTTGCAGGCAGAGCTCAGCTCTCAGAACCTTCATTGCCATTAGCAACACAGGAGAAGGAAAGAGCTCAGCTTGATGCTCCAGTCCCAGGATGAACCTAAGGGGCTGGCAGCACTCCGAATAAGCAGTCTTACCTGTGAACTGAGCCCTTCTGGACTGGACTCAGGAGGTGGTGATAATGTTGGGGCATAGGGGTCCAGCTTTACAGAACCACTTTGCACAGCAGAACTGCATTTGAAGAGTAACATTAGAACACTCTCAGAGAACAAACTGGGTCATCCTTCAGAGCTAGTATGCCTGAAATAACTAGGGAGACATCCTTGAATCCAGATTGCCATTTAAATACTGAAAAGCAATGTAATCAGTGTCAGAAGCAAAAACTGAAGGACCAGCCTGCACTCTGCACAGTGTCTTGTTATGTGTTTTTATATGCATAAAAAAAGATCAAAGGCCTGACTGAGCCTTTTGGCCCAATCCAGCGAATTCACTTAAAGCAAGCCAGTTTCTATGGCCAACAGCACACAAGGGAGTGATGCGACTAGTAGCGCATCTATCCACTTCGCCTCTCCAGCTTGAGTGACCAGGTGCCTATTTACAGCTAGTTCAAAGGAGCAGGATATTTTAAAATGAAAAAAAGGCATTTGAATTTTTAAAAATGATACATTTCTGACTCCTAGATTTTTTTTTTTGTACATGAAACGTGACCAATTTTGTGGATCATTTTTATGTTAGGAAACTTGCTTTTTATTTTTATTTTTTTTTAACCACAAAACTGTTCATATGAAAAATTTCTCCCTACTCTCTACCCATGGCATATATGCAACCTGGCTCCTTTAATGTAATAATTACCATGTTGCTAATTACAGGCACCCTTTCCATTACTCCACTCATGTTCTATCCCTTTGTCCTACTGCAGAGATGTTGCCCTTAGTGTTGCCGCATTGTCCTTCAACCTGTGGTTCACAAAGCTGTACTGTAAGGACTTCAGGCTGGTAAGTATAGAGCCATGTTATTAAGTGTTGTCCTATATGAAAGTTATTAAGTGTTGTCCTGTAAATGACACTGTTTTCCTCTCCCATAGAATCTGGAGATTTCAGAACAGCTGTTGTATATGCTCAGCAAATCGATGACACTGGAAGAGCTGGTACTAGAAAACAGTGGGTTAAAATAGTAAGGAAAATTTTCTATTTTCTTTCCTTGCCATGTTCTTTAAATGTAGTTGATTTCAGTTTATAAAAGTGACCCCTTGCCTTTATTTCCTGCCTCTTTTCACTAGCAGCTCTGTACATCATACATCCTCAGCTCCCCAGTGTTAAAAAGGCAAAAATGCAGAATTTGGGTTACTGTCTCTATATTAAATGCTCAAGTGATGCTGAACCAGCTCTAGGATGCCCTTGCCTAGTGGTCACCCTCAACAGGATGATTTTTAAATGGCTAGAAATGAGGGAAAATGGAAGAACCCCACAATCTCCTAGTGTAGTAATATTAGGACACAAAGGGCATTTTTACATGTGTTCTGAGACTGGGGGGGATGGGGGTGCTTTAATTAGAGTGGCTCCAAGAGCTTTAGTTAAAGTACCCCCGCTGCCATTTTAAAGCACAGGGACACTGATACATGAGATGTGGAGGCTGGCTGGAGTACAGTAATTAACACGTTCCAGCAGACTTGATTAATTGAGTCTGCTCCAATGTGCTGTAATTACAGTACATTGGAGCAGCCCCCCGGCTTGTGTGTAAGTATCCACTTCAAAAGTTCCTAAGGGAGTGAGACACCCAGATCCCATTACTAGTCAATGGGATTAGCAGAACTCAAGTCCCATATGGAAAAGTCATTTAACAACTTTGGGCCCAGCTATGTATGCGGATACCTTTGGAGAGCTGGTCTGGTGTCTGGCAGGGGTCATAGACATACCAGAATGTACTGGGCCTGCTATGAACAGTGTAGTATGCTCAGTGTAGGTAGCAGAGCAATGCTTCCTTATTAGTTTCCTGCCAATGGAGTGTTTAAATCCATAAATTTTAGTTTTGCATGAACAAATTATTTTCTAACTGTAATTCAGAGAGGGGAAAGACAGTGTCTATGTTCTATGGCATTTCTAGGGCTCAGCCCAGGCCTTGAATTTCACACCTCCACAGCAGGAATGGGACATGCAGGTGCATATTCATCCTTTTGCTCTTTGCCTGAGACAGTGGTCTGCTTTGCCATGTTCAAGGAGAACCACAGCCTGCCTACCGGAAAGGCAGTGGGACCATGTCTATGATCATGTCCCTTAGCCCTTTGCGCATCAGCCAGTGCTGGGATGGTCATGTGGCTAGAAAAACTGGTAAAGCAAGAACCACTGTTCAGCACAATTCCCATAGCACCTCAGAAGCCTAATGTATCCATGCAGTTGTGCACAGGTGTGCATTTGCTCCCCTCTTACCCCCAGCATGCAGACATGATTTGGCTGAGGTGCTATTTTCTTTAGCATGGGCTGAAATCTCTTTGCAAATGGTTGGGAGGCACAGTGGGGATATCTCTTTAGAGGCCTGCACTACGGTAGTGCCAGTTCTCTGCAATATGGGATGTATTATAAAGTGTGCTCCTTTTCCTTGCAGTGAATTTGCTCAGAGGATGGCCCAGGCATTAAGCAGGCACCCAGACTCTGCTCTTAGCACAATCAGTCTAGCTGGCAACCAGCTGGAGGACAGAGGTACCTCATGCCCCCATCCTAATAGATTGGGTCCCTTTACTGGGCACTAAATGAATCAGAATAACAGCTTTTGTCATGTACACAGTAAGAGAAACTGGGCAGAGTGTTCCCTAGCATGGTGGGAGACAACGTAGACTGGGGGTGGCCAGCCTGTGGCATGTGTACCACTAGTGGCATGAGCAGTCTGTGTATGGCATGTGGCAGATCAGGAAGGGGACAGGCAGCACAGTAGCAGACAGGCCAGGGGCCAGAAAGCAGAGCAGCAGATCAGGAAGGGAGCAGAGAGTAGGAAGCAGAAAGCAGAGCAGCAGATTGGGCAGAGGAAGGGGATGGGAGTGGCAGTCAGGGAGGATGCAAGACTAATTTATGGCACATCTGCCAAAAAGGCCGCCCTCCCATTAATGTAGACTGTACCTTTATATATTTAAGGGCCCTATAAATCCACAAGAAGAGCTGGGGGGAAGCAAGGAATAGAGCTCAGGCAAGCAAAGGGAACTGTGCCAACAGCTGACAGCCAGTGCTTTGCACTCAGCTGTGACATGTCTTATCCCTTGGGCTGTAGCCTGCTAGCTCTTCACCAGGACAGACAGAGCCTGTGCCAAGTGTTTTTTGGGTGCCCTTCAAGGAAGAACAGTGGATGGGGTCAGTTGGTGTGACCCTGCCAGGACCTTGGGCAAGCAGCTGGTCTCCCTTCTGAGTTCAGCTAAACTTCTCTTAAGTGAAATTGAAAAGCCCACCTTTTCCCCAGTGTGTGGGATGGGAGGGAAATGAGAGCAAGAATGGGGCCCCTTGAATTATTTTAGGGCTATTGCATTGCTGTCTTGTGATTTTCATTTTGTTTTGCATATTTAATACAAGATCTGCAGGTGGGAACTGGAGTTCAAAATCAAATAACATTCAAGTTACTGCTCATGAACCAAAGGACTTCCTCCATAGCTAGTCACAAAATAATTTGCCCCTTAGTGCAGACTTAGCACAGGGCTTTATAAAGCTTCTCCATGAGCAGGAGCAAACCTGCTGTTGTACAAACCAGCCATCAACCTTAGCATCTAGTCTTTTTCAGGGCTCAATACAAGCCTTTTCCATCAATATGAATGAAGGGAGCTGCTGCATCTGAGCACAGCATTATTTCATCAGGCTCAGGATCCTTGCTTCTGGCAGGTGGCTTGAATCTGGTGTTCACTGGTAAGGCAGATTTGCCTTGAGAATTGCCAGCCTGGTCAGGTTAGTTTGGGGAGCAAGCTGCTTTTCCTTTGCTTACTGCTCCAGATGCCCAGTGTTTGCTGATAAATGATAATGTTCTGAGTATGTTCTTGAATAAATGGCCAAGCTAGTGGGATCAGGATGTCACCTGTTGCCTCCTTGCTGTAGTGACTTAGTAGACTGCCATGCATAGTCCCAGGGGTAACTCTGCTCTTTCCTCAGGGATAATTGCTTTCAGCCGTCACTTGGAGAAACGGTCAAAGGGCCTGCAGAGCCTGAACTTCTCCAGGACCTCACTGACTGCAAAAGGTATCTGGTTTTCTTGGGGTCTGGGAATGGGGCTCAGAGATCCTCTGTACCACCTTTGAAGGCTCAGGCAAGCAAAGGGAACTGTGCCAACTTTGAGAACATCTGTAGAGGCCACTTGCTCTATGCTAGTGCTGGCAACCTGTCCAAACTGGGCAGGGACTGGCAGCAGCCAGAAGAGCTGGCCTTAAAGGAACAGGAGTGTAAAGTGGGGTACAGCAGGGGCTGTTCTGGCTTGTATTTCCCCTTATGATGTTCATGGAAGAGTGATGAGGCTTCAGTACTTGCCAGGCAATATAATTTAAAGGCATAGTCTAGTCTAGTCTAAATGATGCAATGAATTCTCATTGTCCTGGGACAGCTTTGCCCCCTTGGCTGGCTTGGGATCTTTGAGTGGGTGTTGCAGAGAGAGATATTTTCAATGTCAAGAAGCCAGAGGGCTCTGCTGGGCACTCTGCTACTGGATTCTTGGAGCATGTGAGGGCTGACAATTTAAAAGTGTTTCTTTATCCCAATGGGGAGAGCTGTAGGACAGAAAACAAGCTGCCAGGGAAATTGTTGAATCCAATGGTTTTCATGCTGTCTGGGATTGTTTAGGAGCAGTGAATCCTGCCTTTGTGCAAGGGGGCTGGACTAGATGACCTTCAAGGTCCCTATCAATTTTATGGCTCTAAGTCCAAGGTGCCTTGGAGGTTACCACAGATTGTTAAGGAGAGAATCCTCTATGGAATTGTACCAAACATGGGAAATCACTTCTTCACTGATCTTCCCAGATTTCCCAGCTTCACCAAGCCACAGTCCAAGCCAAGGGAGGCTGCACTAGGGCATTCTGAGACAGCAAGGCTCTGGAATACTGCTCTTGCTCTCTCTGTGTCCGTTAGCTGTGAGTCCACTCGCTTGCCTGCCACACAGGTTACTTTCTGATTTCTTCTTCCTCCCCTCTCACAGGAATGAGTACTTTATGCCAGTCCCTTGCAGCGAATGGTGTCTTCAGTACTTCGCTTCATCACCTGGATCTCTCTGGAAACCCTGGCATTCTTGCCACAGAGGATGCCAGTGTAAGTATGAAGAGTGCGTAGAGGGCAGGATGGTCTTAGCCAGAGAAACGTTGATAATACCTGAGCAGATTTAGAGATCCAGTACTTTTCTCTCATGCTGGCTTGCCTGTGGAAGTAGGTGCCCACACATACCCATGCATGGGTTCTTTTCTCATGTGTACACCACATTTTGGTATTTTCTGGAAGATTAAAGATTTAGGTAGGGGGAAATTTGGCCCTTCAGATTGGCCTGCTGCTGCAAGGTTTGGGCAAGATTTTCAGCTATCCATATTGTCCTTAATGCCAAAATGTTTGGAAGTTGCTGCTGGTTTGGGGTGCCCAGCCTGAGACTACATGAACTCAACTCTGAGGTGCCCATCACACTCCATGCATGTTGACTTCAGTGGGAATTCTGGATGCTCAGTGTTTCTAAAAATCTGGTGCTGAGGCCCCTGATTATCCTTAGAATCACAGGCAGGTTATCAAATGTGGTCACAGGTCGCTTTGCTCCATAGTTGCCAGTACTGAGAATCATACTTGGCTGCCTCCTTTTTGGTCTCTCTCACCTTGCTCTGATGCATGAGGAAAGGGCCTGAGCAGCCACCTGGAGGCCTGTACAAGAAGGAAGAGGAGCCCTTGCCCAGGGGGGTGTACTAAATCCTGGTGGCTGCCAGGCCCCAGGCATGAGTAACTGGTGCCTCTTGAATCTGGGGGGGGCACCTGCAGAAGCCATCAATGGAGGTGGTCCTGTCGGGGGGGGCACCAGCCCTACCAACAGCATCAGTGTTGGCTGTCAGGGGGCACTGGCCCCGTCAGGGGTGGTATGTTCACCCCCATGCCCCCATGCACCCCCTACCAGTCGTCTATGGCCCCAGGTAACAGTGGAGACTCCCTATGGCCCAGGCCCCAGATCACCATCTGCAGCCAAGAATATCTCACATTTGACTCCCTTTGGGAATAGATGCTGCCTTTGGAGACCCGCCTAGGAACTACTTAAACCCATGTCTTTTTCTTGCAGAGTTTGCATAGTTTCCTCAGCTGCTCCAACTCATTGTCTCACCTTAACCTGTCTGGGACAGACTGCGCTTTGGATGCAGTAAGTGACCAGCCACTTCTCCACACTGACCACAGCACTCATACAAACTTTACATGGCTCAGGAAGCCCTTGCTGTACAGCAGCATGGCACTGCTGTCATCACTGGGGCTTGTGCCTGGGTGTTGCAAACCTTAGGTATGCTGTCCAATCAAAGAGTCAGTATTCTGCATGCCAGTGCAGCCCACCCCACCCACACCACATCCTCTTGCAGATACGCTAACACAGACTGCATCTCACCTGGTGAGGAGTCCTTCTTGCAGAGAGAAGTAGCAGCTTCACACGGTATGCTGCATGTCTCATGCACCAATGATCAAAAGTGAAAGCCTGGATGCAGCAGTTCATTAAATATCAGAAGTAAGTCTCTGCTCCAGCATCCAGGCTTGGCTCAGCTTTGGCACTGAGCACTGCATTTGGAGCTCAACCTTGAATTACATCAGTTCTCTGAACCTGCAGCTGACTTGTTCAGCCAAAGTCAGGGTTCCAGATGAGCCCGCTGCCTCCTGATGCTCCCAATGCTGTCACTGCTATGTGTAAGTCTTCCTATCACCTTCACTGACAGAAAAATCCTAAAAGGCTGTTCTAGCCTGGAGTATCACTGTCCTCCTCTCTCTGACTCCATCTCAGGTTGCTCATTTACAAACCAAAAGTGTCCCTCCCCCACCTCCTTTATCCCAAACAGCCAGCCCTGCCAGCTCCCTATGGTCTGAGAGTCAGCTGGCTCCTTTCTCCCTTGTGTGTCATCATCACCAATAAGTGTCTGCAAGGGCTCTTATGCTTTTGGTGATACCCTGTGGCCCCACTGCTCTTTCTGGCTTGCGGCTGTGCAGCTGGTGGTGGCCTGATATTAACTAGGAGCTGCAGGTGCTGACAGGTCTGAAAATCAGGTCTTTAATAAATATGTCTGTTGGTGGGAAAGAAGGAACAGAAACCCCCTCCCCCACAGCGGGACTTGTTCTGCAGAGCTCCTTGGATTAGTAAACAGCACTTGGTCATTCTGCTCAGCAGATGTCACTGAGCCACCAGGGGAGCCATTTTGATTGCACTTTCATAGCAGAATAATGCCTTGAAGACCTCAGGTAGTGTCTGTGTAAAACAAGCAACAAACCCATTGTAAAGAGCTGTCATTAGTGTTAATGAGGAGGCATGGCCCAGTTGTGAGTGAGCATGGCAGACATGGGTTCAGGTCTCTGCTGTTCCACGGATTTCCTACATAACCTGAGCAAGTCATTTAGCTTTCCTGGGCCTTGTGTCTCCTGCCTACAGCAGGTCACAGCAGGAGGGATAAGTCCCTGATCCCACAGCCTGGCTGAGCAGGTGGAGGCTCCCTCTCAGGGCAGTGTGCAGGGAGGGGTTCAGTTCTTCCAAGGTGGCAGCAGCATTTCTGCTTCAGAAACATGGACGCTGTGGTCTGTGGTGAAAGGTGTTTGAAGAGGGATTTGATGTGGGAGCATGATTGTCTTGCAGTCCAGGAGCAACAGGGTAGCATAGGAAGCCACTGAGGCCAGGGAAGGATGGGGAATGAAGGGGTGAAATGAAGAGTGAACTGGGTGGCCCTTTCCTCGTTTTACAGTTCTTCCTTTCTTTTTTAAGCTTTTTGCAGCATTAGCCAAGGGATGCCATGCTAACCTTGTGCACCTGGATCTCTCCAAAAACATCTATTCACACAAGTAAGCTCAAGGATTTCCCCCCCTTATCTCTGTATCTGTGTCTAGCTGCTGGGGCTCAGAGGTGTGCTTGTGTTCAGTATGCTGTCACTTGTGTGCTTGGAGGTGCTTCTCACTGCTTTGTTAGTGCAGTAGCTGTGATCGCCACAGGTGCACTTCCAGGAATGAATTCATGGCACTTTGCTCCCTCTCCTCTAGGCAAGATTGTTGAACATGGGCCCAAGCAGCCAATCGGGTGACCTAGTAGTTATTCCAGTGTTGTCTTTCTGCTTTGTGTATCCATCACACTGCTGCATTCCTTGTAGCAAAGTCTCACAGCCTGTCCAGAAACTCTCCTGGGAGTGACTTAATCCTGGTTGCTCCCAAATTATTTTTCTCCTAGAGTTGCTATTTTTACTTTGGGAGAAAAAGCCTAAACATCTGTATACTTGTGGTTTCTCCTGAGAAAGCAGTGACTTTTCTGGGAGAAATTAAATGTCTATATGAAGCCTCTGTCCTTAACACTTCTTGAGGAGAACTCTCTGTGCTGTTGTGATCAAATGTTTAGTTATGAATTTCAAGAAAACAAGGAAACAAAAACCGTCTCCCTCCAGCTGTCTGAATGGGGACAGCATTCAGAATGAACACACCGTGGACACGGATATTTCCATTATTTTTTGTTTGGCTTAAACCTCATCAACAGGACATCCTTTGCTGTGACATGTCTGCAGGGCTATTTTGTACCAATTGAACAAGCAGGTTTGCAGTCGGACTTGAACTTAGACTGGTGCAGCTTTCTTATGAAAGCAAAACTCTCAAGCTGTAAGCACTTTATGGCAGGGAGCATTTTTTTTCTTCAGTAATAAAGTGATATGTGACTATATGGTTCTGTAATGGGTAGAAGGTGGGATACTTAGTAAAACCAAGGTGGTGTGGTCAGGGGATCTGTGTTCTGTGCTCAGCATTGATGCTGACCTCCTAGGTGACATTGATTTTTTCAGTTTTCTTTTTACATTGTTATTCGTCAGTTTCACCTGCTGAAAAATGAGGATAATACATTATTTTGCAGGGGGCAGGGAGGATCAGTTAATTTAAAATGCTTACTACATGCTCTGAGAGTTTCAAATGGAAAAGCAAAGCAAAGTGTAGAAATGCAAATGATTATAAATAATAATAGAGTCCTTTATGATAACAGTTGAGCAGAATCTCAAAGATCATTTGAAATAGTCTTGTTACATTTATATTTATTGTGCTTTGATTTTTCATGCCCTGGTTGCTGCTTGTACATGTGGTCTATTGGCATTACAGGCATTGTCTGTATTCTTAACCTGGTTTGTCTCTCATATAAAGGAAGTTTTCATGATTGTCACAGATGAGAAGCAGGAGGGTTCTGTGCTCCCCTGTCAGAGACTTAGGTACTGTTTTTAGCCTGGACCTCTCCCCTCCAGAATCTTGCAGTTTGTAGATAAGAATACATCCTCCTTGTTAAAGATTTGTATATCTGGTGGTGTAGCATGAGGCTCAGTACTTCTGCTATTTTAAGAGGAGGTAGACTACAGATGAAGCAGTCTGCAGGTGCTGCTGGAGGCAATTGGGAGTCACATGACCCAAAAGGGGGCTGGGTTTACAGGATATAAGCCCAGAGCCTGAGCTGGGGTTGTGGCCTGAACCTGGCAGCTGAGATGCAAAGAACTCATGAGCAGCTGTAGCAAGGCTCCTGGCAAACATCTGGGCTGGGATCAGTAGGCTAGTGGTCTGAGAATTAAGACAAAGGGTGGTGGTGGTCTTAGGTGGCCTGAGGGTGGGGCCAGGGCCCAAAAGATAGGAGCCAAGGTTGAAGAGTAGGGCCACAGCTGAAGGCTTAAACCTCAAGTTTTAAGTGAAAGCATGGAGGGTCAGGGACCTTTAGCCTGCAAGGGGTGAGAGGCAGAGTCAGTGACTCATAACCCAGGCAGGGCACACAGGGCCAGGGAACCCAGAGGTCTCAACTGGCCTAGGAGGAGCCAAAGGTCAAGGAGGTGCTACAGCCAGAGACTACCTGGGCCAGGGAGCCTGTAGATCTCAACTGGCCCAAGAGCAGAGCAAGGAGAGGCCATAGCCAGAAACCGACAGGGTCAGGGACCTGCAGCCCAGAGAGAGGCTGAGTTAGGGCCAGAGGCCCAGTGCCCTAGGCGTAGTGGAATCAGGGTCAGGGACCCAAGACCACACCCAGGAGTAGCCAAGATGGGTGAAGTCCCCAGGTGTGGGCAGAAAGAGACAGCTTGAGGGTGAACGGTAACATCTGTGAGGCATGGGCATGGTGTAAGGGGCAGTTGAGCCATATATAAGCCCTTAAAGCAAAGTAGAGACACCTGAATACCAGCTTGGGATAAGGAATCCCTGGAGCAGCCTCCTTTTTTCAAAGATTTAGAATAACAAGGTGTGGCAGGTTAGGTGAAGTGGAACAAACCTGAGGTGTGAGGGCAGAACAGGGGCTGAGTGACCACCAGTGAGCATTACGGCCACCTCTGGGAGGAGCGCTTGTTACAGAAGGTTTCTCCTGAAAGATGTTGCAGCTATTCTAAAGCATTGGGTTCAGTGATGTGTGATGAGTGTGCTGTGTGCGTTGCTACTAGCAGAGGGATGCAGAGAATTTCTGGTAAAAATCAGCATTCCAGGAAGAGGAGGGGAGAATAGGTTGGGATATGATGCCTTTTTTGTTTCTTTTAGAAGGGTGAAAGATGTCACTCCTGCTATCAAGCAGTTCTTCAGCAAGGCCTCTGTCCTCAAGTATGTTTCATTGGCCGGAACCAAGCTGCCTCCAGATGTTCTCCGGTAAGGAAATAGTGCACTGGCATGACTCCTACAGACTCTCAGAGCCAGATCCACTAGGAGCCTGCCCCTTGCAGTCAGTAGAGACCCTGCCACTGACTCAGTATGCTTTGGGCCAGGCCTGGCATTTGTTTAGTGAAATGCATGGTTGGTGTTTGAGGCTGTTCCAAGGAACAGTAGGCCAGATTTTCAATGGCTTGCCTTGCCCTATCAGAGCTGTGATAAACGAATGTAAGTGTCCTGTGTGTGTGTGTGTGTGTGTGTGTGTGTGTGTGTGTGTGTGTGTGTGCACACATGCATATGCATATACATATGCATATGCATATGTGATATAAAAACATGGTCCTCTAGAACAGTGGTGCTCAATCTCTTACCCCTGTGGGCTGGATGGGGAGTGCCTGGTGGCCCCAATCTGTTACCTGGGACAGGTGTGATGGCTATGTGGAGAGGTGCAAAGAGCAGGCTGGCCTTGATCCAGATTCATGGGGAGAAGGGGGTGTGGTCCTTTCCCGATCCAGCTGTGTAGGAAGAAGGGGGTGTCGCCCAGCCTTGATCCTGCTGCACAAGGAGAAGAGTGCCTGGCCTGACCCCATCTGACTATAGAGGAAAGTGGGTGTGATAATCTGGTAAAAGGTGAGGGAGGTGACATTAATGGTCCCTCCTCCCCTGCCACTGAACTTCCTAACCCATGGGGAGTCCCATGGGCCAGATGTGGCTCCACAGGCTGCATTTGGCCCATAGGCTAGAGGTTGAGCACCCCTGCTGTAAAGAGTACCACCACCTTTTTTCAATGGCGACAGCAAATGGTGAGAATGAGGAGCTTGAGCCCTGGGCTTCTTGTGAGGGCTTGTTGGCTGTGTAGGCCTGGTCAAATGAATGAGAGAGGACTACACTGGTCTGTAGGCAGGTACGGTCTGAATCCTTTGGATCATGGAAAACTTGGTGCTGAGACCCTGACAGACTGTTCAGGGACTCCCTTAGTGCAAAGCCCAGTTAATATTAATTTCTAGCTGTCCTCTGTGGCAGTAGGTTTCCTGTGTGTCCAGACTAGGTGGTCTTTGGGCCCAGTCTGTTCCTAACTGATCCTTACCTAATTTGTATCCCTGTGGGAAGCCAGGGCAGGCCTTTAGGAGTGAGCCTCCTACTGCATAGCAAAGGACAGCAGAGGGACCCCAAAGTGCATGTGGTGCCAGATGCTCCATGGAGTCCAGAAGAATCTTAATCAGAGACTCAATTAGGTGGAAGGTGCTCTTACACTGTGGTGGTGGGCAGCAAGTCAGTGCTGTAAGGGAGTGACACAGAGTGGGTAGTGATGAAGCTTGTTATTGGGCTCCAGAGCAGTCTGGATGCACTGCCCATCTGTAGGCTCGGGGAACAAACACCAGGACTGCTTATGCAGCCAGGATTTTATAGTAACACTGATAGCACGTTACCTAGCCATCATCTCTGGGCATATGCTTCTCCTTGAAGGGTGAGTGGGAGCAATGTTACTAATAGATCTTGAAAGGTTCCCCTGGGGCGACAAGGAGTGTATCCTGCATCCTCTGCTCTATGTCCCACAGCAGTTGTGCAGTGGCTTTCCCACCCTTTCCTTCTCTTTCATTTTCAGGGCCTTGCTCCAGGGTCTGGCATATAACAGTCAGATCAGTGACCTGCACCTGGACCTTAGTAACTGTGAGGTAAGGACATAACTATGGGGAGGCGGGGCTGAGCAGTGGAATGAGACCTACCCTGCAGTGACACAACTACTCTCCTTTTAAAGTGGAGCCAAAGCTGACTGACAGCCAAAGTCAGCTGGTGCTTTTGATCTGAGCATCTGTGGGTGCACAGCCCAAGTTGCTCCCACTAAAGAACATCGAGGTTGGGCAGAGCCATGTAGTGGTGCTGAATTACTCTTCTGTCCACTGGGGAAGTTGGCAACTGTCTACTGCTGTTTGATTATGATTTTGTGCATTTTTATAAGCTGTTCCTGTGCAAAAAATGTAAAACCAGGGAGTGTATCCAGCATAAAGTCACTGACACTGATAAAGCAGGAGGGGTCCTAAATGAAATCCCTGGCATTTGTACTATGCTTTTAATAATATAAAGCAACTTAGTAGCACCCTGCAGCTCCTGAGTACTGTGCAATTTGCTCGGCACCCTGAGAAGCAGCTAAGTATTATGGTGCCCATTTTGCATATGAATGCTCATTTGGGAGATTCAGTGAGCCAGCCCCATGCTCTTCCTGCTGGAGCCCGAACATTAGTGTTGTTCTCTGAGGATTATGCAGTGTTTTATAGATATCTTTAATTAACAGCACCTTCTGAAGTGATCCTGTGGGCAGTTAAGGCTCTGGGATGGGAGACGGGCATCATGATCAATTTCTAAGCATTATTGAGGGTTTTATGGGTGGGATGAAAGTTTCACAAGTGCTTAAATGGGTCAAGGACAAAAGTCCTCTGGGAAGTCAATGGGACCAAGACTACTAAGTGGCTTTTGAGGCTGGAGCTTGAGCTCTTAAGTCACTTGGGTCTTTTGAAAATGCTCTCTTAATCCCTTTGCCTTCCCATCCACAAAATGTGGATAGTGATGCCTGTGGTCTTCTGTGAAGTGCTTTGTGTGTCCCATGACTAAAACATGTTGTCTCAGTGCTCTGGGATACTGCTTCCTCTACACACAGCATCTCTCAAGCACTTTCACTGATGGTTCTACTTCTGTTTCCCGTTGCAATAAATTCATCTTGTAATAAAAGAAAACACTCAGCAGGTAGTTTTTAGTGGGTGGAATGTTTGCCCCGTATTTCAGAATGATTCTAGCTCTGTTTATCCTTGACTGGACTTTCCCACTACCAAATGTTTGTTTATAGAAGTGAAAATGTTCCTTTTTATGGGTTTTTATGTTTTGTTTGTTTATTTGAAGCTGAGATCTGCAGGTGCCCAGGTGATCCAGGATCTGATTTTTGATGCCAATTCAATTAGTGATTTGGATTTATCAGACAATGGTAAGTGTATGGGGGTTTTTTTCTTATTCACAACGGCTGGAAATGACTGTATTCATCTCACTTCGGCACAAAGCTGCATGCTATTGCTCAGCAAAAAAACAAGATAGACTACCTGCCACAATGGTCACTAAGGCAGGTGTCCATGAACTCAGTAAAATAACCATATAAAAGTTAGCAGAGCATATTTTTCCAAAGTGAGGTGGCCCCCTGAGCTGTCCATGCATTGTGTGGTATTACAGGGATCTAAGAACTAGCTTGTGTGAATACCACCTAGTCATAGGTTTGTTTCTCTCTTTCTTTGGGATCCCTCTTCCTATGACAGAAAAATCCCACTGCTGTTATTTGGTGCTTAACTTTTGCTTCTGTCTCTATTAATTCATGTCAAAAGCAGGAGCAAGCATGGTATGTATGGCTTGTGGGTACACTGTCACTGTGTTGCAGGTTGGGCTGGTTGATGGTATGGGCTGCCACTGAGGAACAGGGAGACCTGCTGATTTTGATGAAAATTCATTTAAAGGAAAAAACTGAAACAAAGCATTATTTGATAATTGATATTGTGAGAACAATACATTTTGCTTTTTCCTTTGAAATGGGTTTTTGTTCCAAAATGTTTTGCCTTCTAACTTTTATAATCAGATGAGCAGTTGAAAGAGGAATTGTCCAAATTCCTTTGTTTTGTTCCAGTTCAGGATGAAAATGAATTTGATATCGTGGGGTTTCTGATGGTTCCTGCAAAGCTCTAGTTGTCATATTGCACATAGACATTTCTGTTGCTGTGCTCTGCTGGAAGCCTTAAGATCACAGGACAATTATGTCTGGTGCCTGGCCTACAATTAGGAAGGTAGATTTTGGTATTTAAAAAGGGTGGAGCTGGATAGATCAGAACAATCAGACTTGATTTTGGATGATTCTTGTCACTCTGTTTCCTATAGGTTTTGATTCTGATATGGTCACTTTGGTGCTGTCTATTGGGAGAAGCAAATCCATTAGGCATGTCTCTTTAGGAAAGAATTTTAGCATCAAATCCAAGTGAGTATAACATGACATATATTTGCTTGTACCTAGGTAGGACTCTGATAGGCATGATCATAATACCTGTTTTCTATAAATATAGAAATATGTTAAGTAAGTGGTAAAATTACATTTGTTTATTAAATTGCAGCTCCAAATATCATTATCCTTTGTTAATAACCACTCAGCTTTCTGCTTACTGCACCTTTTTTATATTGTGTTGTTCCTATAAATTAGAACCATGATCAACAACTCGGCCATGATACTGCAGCCCCTACTGTATTGTCATTTGCTGTCACAGTTCCCCAAGGCCTGTTGTGCTGGGATAGGTAGCTAGTGCAAGCATGCATGGGCAGGGCCACTTGCTTTTTGCATTCATGTGCACTTGCCCTAATGCAGATGTGATGGAAATGTGACTGAAGTGGGGCTGGGGCCTGAGAGAGGGAGAGCTGTCCACTCTGTGACCAATAAGTGGAGAGGGTGCATTAAATATCTCTGAAGAAATTACAGCTACCTGCAGGTTGGGGAAAAAACATTCTGTTGTGCTACCTGTTGGCAGTAGTATTAAGCCAAAACAGAATGGTCCTCAACTAGGAGTCAACATGAACGCACCTTCAAGCTTCTTGGCCCTAGGTTGAAGATTATAACTGACAGCTCTGACCCTCTTCCCTAGGGACAGTCTTGCTGATGTTCTTCACCGAATTGTTCAGCTCACACAGGAGGATGATTGTGTAAGTACTTGCTGTGATGCACATCGTCATATTATTGAACCAAGAGGATGAGGTGAATGAGTGCAAGGCTTTGCTCTGTGGCAACAGCCTCTGTGCACAGCATTGCCTTATGGTGAGTGACAGCTGGGCCATGGAAGATTCTCTTCTCTTCCTCTGAGAAGGTCAGTGATCCACCATCTCTATTCTCCATGGAGACACATTTGTTCTTTCTTTGTTGTTTTTCTTAATCTGGAATGAATGATGTAAGTGCTTCCCAGTGTTAATAAAGGAATCAAGCGCTTGCAGAGTCTGTCTGTCAATTCAAGGAGCAGTGGAGACGCATCAAAACATGGAGGGATTGAAGAGCAGCCCAGAAGGAAGGTGGTGGGACTCTTATTTTGTGTAGAAGGACCTAATATCATAGAGTCTATTCTCAAGGAGCTAAGTAGGCAGTTGAGGCTTATTTAGATGAGACAGGGACTAGATCCTCATGTCATCATGCCTGGCAAAGAGAAAAATACCTGGCTCAGTTCTTTTCTGCTTTACAAAGACATACTTATTCATACCATCTAATGAAGTAGGTGGTTGCCTATGAAATCTTATGCCTCTTTCAGTGAATTAGTCTCTAAGGTGCCATTCTGCCCTGCCTTCTACCTTAAATATAAGGGATATCAAGCCAAGTCTTCCCTGTTTTGTGGAAGGTTTACTCTTAGGCCCAGAGAACTGAAACATGATTGGAATATACCACACTTAATTAAAATGTTGATGTTTTTGCAAAGAGATCTTTTCTCCTAACTGGTTGTCAGGCATTGAGTTTGAAACAAACAAACACTAATAATAACAACAAAAGGAAGAAATGTTGATTTAAACATTCTTTCCATGTCAGGTGCTTAGTTTTCAGTCTCGTTACTTAGGTTGTCATAAGCCTGTTAGTCTTCCAGTCATTCATGGAGTCTTCTGTGGAGTACAGCTTAGCCCCAGCTGGAAATTTAATGTAAAGAAATCCCTTTCAAACCATTTCAAATAGTAAAAGCAGCACAAAAAAAGAAAAAAGGGGCAAAGGTGCAGATGCACACATAACTTTATCTTTGCAGTTAAGACCTAAAGGAAAATCTGTAAAGATTGCATAGTGCATTAAACAGCTGTGACCAAAGGCAAAACTAGTCTGTTTAGCCCAGATCTCATTAGATTAGTTTCCCCTCTTCTGACCCTGCCTGACTGCCAGGCTTTTATAGTGTGTACACAGTGGCTTTGTCCTACAGAATTCCCTCCTGCCCAAGCTGGGCTTCACGTCAAGTCAGGTGCAGCCCTGCTCTTGTTCATCTACTGCCTTTCCCTTGAATCGTTGTCCTGTGTTTTTTCTTCCTGGTTTCTTTGTGTACTATGGATCAAAGGAATGCATATCTGTTAGGATACTTACCTGCCCCACCTCCTCCCAAAGATTACAGATGAGCACCTAATTATTATTAGTGTAATTATCTTTGCTACAGCCCTGTGCACTAGGGCAGTGCTATCCATAGTGTGTGTTGCGAAATGCCGGATTAGAGACTCTGACGCTGCTTGGTGAGCCGCGGACTTTACGGAGCGAACGTGTACGCGGCTTGTGGGGCGGGATAAGAGGTGGCTCGTCGACCGCCCTCGAGGTTTGCCTTACTGGCGCAAGTAGGCGAAATGCTATACGCTTTCAAAATTTATAGTAAAAGGGTTTATTCAACTCACCTGGCCTCACCCTCTTACGAATAAGAGGGAAGACCGGCTGGAGTGAAGTTGCAGCTAAAGTATAAGCACGGAGGTATGGTAGAAGCGGGTATGCGGTCTAAGCTACGCTGAGAGGCTGATGTTCGTTGTTGGGTTTTCGAGGCCTTTGATGGGTTTTCGCTGGGATACGCCCAGACGGGAGGCTGAGGACCGGCAACAGGGTGATCAAGCCTGAGGTTTATCCAGTTGTCGTCTCTGCCGTTTCCTGCTTCTTTGCCTCTTTATTGATGTTGGTTGGACCGCCTCTATGACACTAACTATGACATAAGCTAAGCGTGCAGGGATAGGATAGTTTCTTTTACATGGGTGTTGCTAGGCAGATTTTTATATAGGTTGTGTTTCTGCAAAAGCGAAGCTTACAGGATAGAAAAGAAACTTACAAAGTACGCATGCGCAACTTGATACAAAATTCGCGCACGCGGCAGATACAAAATACTTGGATAGGATAGGATTTCGGTTATAGGAATTTCGGTTCCTAGGATTTCGGTTATAGCTATTACTAAACAAACATTTTGGTTTGGGCTGACTCAAAAGATAAGACTACAAAGTTACATAAATGTGAAAAATGCCACATGGCAGTTATGAAATAAAACATGTACAGTGTGCAGAAGGGGAAACTGTGCAGACTAAGTAACCTGCCTCCATCCTCATTCTCTACCTGTTATGACTGCTTGCACCAATAGTAGCAGTCACGTGAGCAGGTGAGGATGATCCCATCATGGGGGAGGTAACTCTCCTGGGAACTTTTAAAGGTTCTAGCTGGACTGCAAGGGAGTATATCCTATTCATGCCGCCTGGGAGGCTCTGCAGCCCAGAGCAAATCGATTTTGGAGAGAACCATGCTTAGCAGCAAAATGAAGCAGTTCTACAACTGACTTAGTTACAGAAGAAGCTCAAAGGAGCTGGGATTAGTTTTTTGGGGGGAAAGGATGACAGAAGGGGAGGGTGATGTGTGGAGCTGTTTGCGGTCTCTAAATTGTAGAACAGGGTAGAGGATATCTGGGGTTTTTTTAAAGTTTCTGGGCTCTGCTGGTTACACATGGAACCAGGAAGAAATCTTCCCCCTCCAGTTGCTATAGCTGTTGGGGATTGTTTTGCTTTCCTCAGAAGCACTGGATGTAAGTAAGGGCTGGGGATTTTGCACTAAAAGCTAGAGATATTGTCTGGGATGTACCGATGCTTCTGTTGGGACTAAAACCTAGAGGTTCCTGGTTAGAGGGCCTTGCCCCTCTACTTGGAGGCAGACTGATCACCATATTTGAGGTCAAGAAGAATTCTATCCCATAGTTGTACTGGTATAGACTATAGGGAGTTTTTGTCTTCCTCTGTAGCAGGGGGCATGGTCCTCTTCCTTGGGTATCTTGAGTATATTTAACAATCCTTGCATTGGCAGGTCATTGACAGTGCTCTGCTCTGTTCCTCTGGCATTACCTGTGAAAGGTTGGGGGTGTTCATGGTATCTTTGGGCTATGTGTCTTGTAATTGTATGATAGACTTGTTTGTATAGTTTTAAGAACAGGTTAGACAAGGATTTGTATAGAATGGTTTGGATAGGGATGGTCTTGCTTTGAGTAGAGGATGACACTAGACAATCTCCAGAAGTTCAGGATTTCCTATGATGCTATGGGGGTTTCTCACTCATACCTGTCCTCCTTATGAGAGAGACTTCCAGTTGCTACATCCAGGTTCTGGTGAGATGTGATATCTTGATCTGGCTCAAATTTGCTCTCATTATTATTTTCCCTTGCAGTTAGTGACTGCCAAGGCCCATATCACAATGAAACTACAAAGCAGCACACTGAGACCCAGCATGCAGCTTGAAGATCAAAAAGCATGTGGAGGGCAATGGATGCTTCAGAAGGAACTTTTTGGGGGAACTCTGCCATTCACTGGCTTTCTCCTTTCTGCACAGGGGGTTTGGGGGAGGAAAGGGACCTACAAATCTTACTGTACTGGCAGCCACCAGGTTTCCATCTGTGCAGTGAGATCATGCACATGTGAGAGAAACCAGGATCCTGCATTACCAGGCACGCCTAGACACTTCTCCCTATTTTATTTTATTTCCAGCCTCTTCAGTCCCTGTCAGTAGCTGACTCACGGCTGAAATTAGGAACCAATGTCCTTCTGAATGCCCTGGGCAGTAACACTAGCCTTACCAAGTTGGACATCAGCGGGAACACAATGGGTGACACAGGAGCCAGGATGCTAGCCAAGGCCCTGCAGATCAACACAAAGCTCAGGTAAAAGGATCTGGACCCCCTACTTCCTTTGTTGCTCTCTGGGCATGTGTAGGGGTGTGGTGTGCCCTGGCACTGTCCTGGCTACAGTGAAAGTGCTGCATGAGGCTTCCACAGCTAATGAAGTGGATGCCAACTTGGGGGGGCTTGGATAAGAAGAAAGAGTGAAGGTCTCTGGAAGGGCCACAGAGCTCCTGGATTGAATGGGACAGTCTGAGTGCTGGATCACTTTCTGTGTGCTTTCAGTAACCAAGTGGAATCAATCAAATTCATGGTAGATTCCTTCCCTCTTCCCTCCTACTTAGCACTCCCCCCCATTCTTCTTCTTACCTTGGACTCCCTGTGCCTAACACTGCTTCCTTGTGGGTCAGCTGAGAGAAACTTCTCCTCATTTCCTTCCCTTTTTTCCTGTCCCTCTGTGACTATCTCATCTTCTGCTTGCCAAGTCAGATGCTTCATTCACCTTGGGAAGGCCTCTTCTCTCCAGAAATCCTTACGGTTGCTTTAAGTAGTGCTGCTTCATGAGCATGGAGCCGCCTCCCTCTAAGTTCCCAGTGCCTCATCTGCACTGACACTTCTGCCAGCAGCATGGATGTGCCAATGTAGTTGGAGAATTAGGGTTTGCCCCAGGACTGCAAGAGCAGCAGAAGTCTCCATGCAGATAAGTCTGGAGCCACTTCTGTTCAAACTCTGTCTTAAAGAATCATGAGCTGGAACCCAGGATAGGCTCTACAGCTAATCACAAGTCCTTTCACACCTCCCCAGCCAAGCCACCTCGATCTTATCCACACTCCCTTTCCTTCCACCCCATACCATATCTTCTCCCCTTACAGTGATTAGTCGATAAAGACTCTTATTATTAGCATCTTTAGTTCTTCTAAATACCCTCTCCTGGGTTCTGATTGTGCTCCTTCTCTATGTGCCCAAGATATTTGTCTTGTGTCTCACTGTAGTGTCTGGGCACTTTCCAATCCTTGAAGCATCCTTACCACCTCCCTGCCGCAGGTCCATGCCATTGTATAGATGGAAAAGCTGAGGCACTGAAAGGATCAGTGACTTGTTTAGCACAGGGGTGTTACAATTTGTGCCCTGAGCTGGATCCAAACTTCAGGACTCCTTACAGACTAGATCTAGCCTGGGACTCAGGATGGTGGTGTTGATTACCAAGGCAGCCACCACAGTAGCTGTGGGGCAAGCAGCTGCTGGCTGGATAGTAGAGGTATGCAAGCAGTGGCAGGCCAGATGGTTAACCAAGGCTGTGGTGCACTGTCTTCACGCAGCTCCCTGATGCTGATGGCCATGTCCACTGGGGCTTCAGGGCCCCTGATTCTGTAGCAGTTTATGACCACTGTTCGCCGCACTCCCAGATTCCCAGGCCTACCATTAGATATCAGTAGGCAATCCCTTCTTCCAAGTGCTCCCATTCCTTGCCCCACCCCTGAGGTGTCCCTTCAGAGTCTAGGAGCAGGTGCTGGAAGTGGGGGACCTATGGATGCTGCTATTGTCAGCCCTGCCCAGCCCTCCCTGCAGCTGGAGCCCTTGGGCCAGGGGGGAAATGTGGTGGGGGAGGGGGGACAGGGACTCAACCTGGCCACCACTGCTGAGTTGGCACCTCCATTCAGCTGCTCCCCACAGTCCCCAGCTAGAGCAGGTCAGGAGTGGTCCTAGGGCTTCCCACACCCTGGTTCAGCTGGGGACAGCAGCTCCTGCTTCCTCACTTGCTGCCTGCTTGGTCTCCCCAGATGTCTCACTCCAGGCCAGGGCTCCAGCAGTGCCTCAGGCACCACAGGAGACCAGGCACAGTGAAGTGGAGAAGCTGGCATATGACCTTTGTTATGGAAAGGAGGTGTGACCATCCCAAAGCAGCTCCCCTGGATCTACCTCTGAGCCTGTGTTTGTTTCCAATGACTAGTTGATGCTTATAAAGATTTAGTATGTATTCTACTTTATGCCAGTCTCTAGATAGACTATCATTCCTGTTAAGCACATTCTCAGTTATCAGCTGGTCCTAAATAAGCATGTCTTAAAATTCTATGTGCTAGTGATGCATGGATGATGTAATGGCTAAGCCTCCATAGCAGGTGTCTGTTACTCTACAACTGCATCTCCATGCCAGTGCCTATCAGCACAAATTATCCCATTACCTGGCAGCCCTCTGCATGCACTTCAAGCAGCATCATGGACAGGGTAGGAACCAGGGCTATGAATTCAGGGTTTGTAGCTTCTAAAGGGAAACCCTGTGATTGTTGGTATGTCTGTCTCCCTGTTAGGCACTATGGGTAGGCAGCTGGGAGAAGGTGAGAGCTGTTGGATCCATCAGCCCCTTGGAACATAGAAAGGGACCTGGCCTGACATCCGGTATGTCAAAGGTGTATGAGAATGGCACTGTCCATCCCACAGGGCTCCTGGTTAGTCCTGTGCTGCCCTTACCCAAACTGCTATTGGTGGAGTGGGGCATTTCTCCTGCACCACTGTCACTGATTGGCTCCAAGCCCCTTCAGCAGTGAGATGGGCCTGAGGAGGGGAATTCCTACTGCCATTGTCTTGTGCTTTGCTTGGGAAGTTGTTCTGCTTTGAGAGGGAAAGAATGGCTGCTCCTTGACTCCTCTCAGCTCAGACCAAGTCATAGTGCAAGTCTGGACAGCTGTGCCCCTTAGCACCCTTCCACATAACACAGAAGGAAGTGGGGCAACCCAGATGCTTTACCCTAGCCCTGCTACTTTCCCCAGAGTTGCTTGGGTTACTGAGGTGTAACCACTCTTTTGGGTGCCTATACACAAGCTCAGGGTTGGGGGTGGGGGAGCATTTTAATTAGAATGGTTGCTGGAGAGCTGCTTTAATTAAAATGCCACAGTGCCACATGTATTAAGCCCCCATACATTTTAAATGGCTATGGGATGCTTTAACTAAAGCTCATTTGAGAAGCTTTAGTTAAAGCGCCCCAGTGGTCATTTTTAAAACCCGTAGGGGCTTATACATGATGCTTTGGTGATGCTAGAGTGTTCTAATTAGAATGAGGAGCAGACTCGATTAATTCTCAGTCTTGTGCTTAATGGGGCTGTTTGCATAATGAGAACCTGAAAAAACGCCTTCTCTCAGCATGGGAGCCTCACTGCTCTGAATAGTGTTAGTAAATTGACTAGCAAACCACACAGGTGAGTTGCTGGGTTCATTTTTTCTCTGACTGAAGGTAATTGCAGTTCCACTGGCTTTTTACACTATCCAGAGCCACAGTAGGGCAAGAAGTGTTTGGGCACTACTCCTCTCAGCCCTATTCAAATACACCTCAGTAAGAAGTTGTGGGTTGATTTGCGGTTTTTATAACATCCCTTGCAGTAGAGAAGAGGCAAGCCTGGGCTGCATATAAAGGGCATCTTTCATTGAGGCTACTGGGAACAGACAGAGCCTGTGGTTCTTTCCAACTCCCAGATGACTAATGCTGCTTGTGCTTCCTAAAATTGCCTGCAGGATCTCTTCAAATCCTGTCCTGGATTTAGAAGCCCTGGAAGGGAGTGCTTTTCCAGCCATTGGCTGAAATGGCCCAGTTTGGGTCCAGGGTAGGCTAGTGCTAGGACCCCTCCACTGCTGCTTCTCCCAGTTGCCCAGTTTGGGCCCAGTTTGGGCCCAGCATGGGAAAGTTCCCAGGTACCCAGCCACAGAGCAATGCAGGACAGGCAAAGCTCCTGCTACCAAACACCTGTGAAGCCCAAGCTGCGTGGCCCAGATCCAGTGGTTCCTTGGACTGGATCCAGTCCAGGTGGTTGTAAGTTGGCAACCCTGCAGTGGAGAATATAATCCTCTGTCCCCTTGAAATGGACTGAACAAGCTTGCTTAGGTGTCTGGGGAAGTTTGCCTTTGAGATGGCCCCATCTCTGCTTCTAATTCACCTAGAGAACAGGTCCTAAGGAGAACTGTTTCTTGGAAGGGGTCTCACATGTCTCTTCTCTTCCCAGGACAGTCATTTGGGACAGAAACAACACAACAGCAAATGGTTTCCTTGATGTTGCACATGCTTTGGAAAGGTAGGGGAGTGGATGAGTCTCTGCCTTAGATCCTTAGTGCCATCCTGCAGGATTTGCTGCTGAGGGCATGAATGAATTTGATGTATCCTCCATTTGAAGCATCTTAAAAATATCAGTTTTTCAGAAAGTGCTAAGAATGCATTCTTGGAAAATATGGGTCCTTTACCTCAAGCTCCTTTGGAAAGCAGAGGCAGTAATATGCCAGAGTTTTTACTACCTTTTATAGTTCATGGATAATGCTGTCAGTGGTGATGTTTGAAAATCAGCCTGGCTGCTTAGAAGCCCCTGCCTGAGATTGGGAGGAGCAGTATCCAACCAAGAGCTGCAGTATTTTGGGGAAAAAAAATTTCTACAGCACTTTTGTGGTGCAGCACCTGGAAGTGACAATCCACTGAGAGGACCTCAGTAGGCAGGATCAGACAGCCATTTTTTCTTTTGACTTCTCCATGAATAATAAGTCCCACCCACAGTAGAAATGGGCCAGAAGTTGGGTCAGGGCCTCTTGAACTTTTGGATCCAGTTTTTGGATTAGAACTTTATGATCCAAATCCATCTGGAATTCAAGCTGCAAATAAAGTGGTATGGCTCCCTTGCAGGATGTCAGTAACCTTGGCAGCTTTACAGCATAATTTAGGTACTGCATCCACTTGCATTCCCCCTTTCTGTGAGTTATAGTCAAACGAGAGGCCTGGTTCAGAGGATAGTGTCTGTGCATCGTAAGTCAGCAACATAGCTCTGACTTAGCGGGGGAGGGGGTTGGCTTCTGGAAAAGACTATGAATAAAGACCTGCATTCTCTTCACAGGTCTGCCAGAGATTCATTGTATGGCTTTAGGCAAATAACTGTTCTTCACCACCTTGCCCTTTTAAAATGGGGATAATTATACTTTACTAACATCTGAGGAATAAAATGGACTTGGGGTTAAGGTATTTTTCTTAGATTTGGAAAATCTGAATCTACTTTCTGGCACTGCCATGGCCTAGCTATACAGCCTTGGTCTTAATAATCCCTTCATGCCTGAGATTGCCATGTATAAAATAGGGATACTGATTTCCTCCCTGCTGGAACTACTACAGGCTAAATTTGTTACATGGATGGTACTTGGATACCACGGTGAAAGCAAACATGTAAGCACCTAGTTAGGAAAAGCATGCATAGTTTAGGTAGAAGTGCTTTGAAATCTTCAGTTGTGAGGTGATATCTAGTAGTACAATACACAATTAGTTTTTATTTGCGCATAATTTAATAGTGCATTTGAGCCAAGTTGGTTTTTCAGCTAGGACAAAGCTAGTTGTGCGGGGCTCTGGTCTGAAATGTACAGTGATTTGAGCTGGCAAGTAAATGTCTGTCTTCCTGTCCCCCCTCCGCCCCTTCGCACTGTACCTTCATGATGGAGGTTATGAAGATAACCTGAGCCAGAGCTCTGTGCAAGGGTGCTGATGTTCCCCCAGCAGGGAGTACCAGCACTTCTCCTCCATGGGTGTGACGATCAGACAGCATTGTGGGAATACAAGAACCATCACAATTCAAGATATTCTTCTAATCTTAACTAAATAATGTTGCCTCCTTAGGAATTACACCCTGAAGTCCATGCCTTTGCCAATGAGTGATGTGATGCAAGCATATCGGAACAATCCAGAAAAAACAGAAGAAGCGGTGCACAAGGTTGGTTTCTTGAGCAGGGCTGGGCCTGATGCTGCTCACTGATCCTGTGGCTCCAAACCCTTCTTGCTGACATGGCTTTTTGCACATTGCAGATACAATCTTGCCTAATGAGGAACCAGATGCGGCGAACTCTGCCCAAGCAAACCTTTCGGCTACAGCAGGGGATTGTGACCAGCTCATCTGAACAGGTCAAGGGGAGCTAAACTCCAAAGTCTTGATTTGCACCTGTCTCGGAGCCAGCTGAGGACTGGAAGTCTGAGGGAATGGTGGTCGGGCCCTAGAGTGCACTGGGGTTGTAACTGGAGTTACGTGGATGTAACTCATGCAAATTGCACCTTTTTCTGCACTCAGTGCTGGCAGGATTGAACCCAGCAGTCTGCTTCTGGATGGCAAACACCAGAACAGAATGAAGCCCCTGCCCCTCCTTAGCTGGTACCATGGTCTGCTCTCACAATTAGCTATAGCAATATTAGTGTCAGGGGCTGACAATGTCTGCCCTTCTTGCTAATTGTATACCAATAAGCAAATCTTAACAACCTCCTGGAGAAGCAGGCAAAGGCCAGGCTTCCTGTTCTGTAGCTGGGGAAACTGAGGCACGGTACAGGTTCAGTGGCCTTCCCAAATGTCACCCAGTGAATTGGTCATGGAGCCCTTGCATACCAGGCCTATGCCTCAGAAACAAGGCCATCTTTCTTCAGACTGCAGGGTTGCTGTAGCCATACCCTGATGTATAACCACTGGCTGTGCTGTGCTTTAGATGGTGAATGAGTTGTGCCTCAGTGTACAGAAGCACATCGATGTTCTGAACTCATGCCAGGGGAGAGAGGTGGAAGCTGATATCCTCAGTGCAGAGGAAGCCATTAAGAATGCAAACCATTCCATCAGTGTAAGTTTCTGATTTATTACTGCTTCTTGATGTGCACCACAATGCTGTTCCCACCACTCTGGCCATTCCTGCCTGCCTTTTAGCCTAGTCCTGAAGAAGATCAGATAAAGGAGAATCGTGCTTCCCACCCAGTTGTTAGGACTTTGATCGCACTTCTGTCTTAAGTCCAGTATTGTTCCCTTTTCCCCTGCTGCAACAAACAAAGGAAAATCCCTGTCAAAATTTGTGCATTAGGTTTGGGGCTGGGGTAGAATTAATCCTAGCAAATGTGACATGGATTGGACACACACAAATGGAGAACTCCAAAGCGTGTCTCCCAGAGTCTCCTCGTCTTGTGATAAAAAGTGTAGGAGCTACCCTGGCTGAGCTACCCAGTGGGAAAGATAAATTGAAACTCTCTAATTTTAAAAGTAGTTACATGTATGTAAACTGTACCATGGCAGAGGCTCAGAAATCAAACGAGGTTGTCATCAGGAGACCAGAGTTTCCCTTTGAATTAAACAAAACAGTTTCTAGCTCTTTTCCTGGGAAACATGAACTTAATGCGAATGTAACCCAGGTGTACCAGAGAGTGTACTCCCCTCTCCAGTAGATGAGGATGGTCAGCAGAGCGTACGTGCTGGAGATGGAAACTGCAGCTTGTTCGCAGCTTCCCCGTCTCCAGTGTCTCTAGAGGAAGACCAGGACATAATATCGTAACTATATACATGGTTTATTCAGGTGTAGAATGAAAGAGGAGGGGATAGAATAAACTGGATAGGTGATGAATATATTATATGTAAATATTTATCTTTCAAGTCAGCAAATAACAGAACAGGTAAGTATAGCAGTCCCCCAAGACCCATGAGAGAAACCTCGCCCACAGGTTCCCAGATGGTAGTATGTCCCAACAATTGATGGGTAAGCACCCCAAATTATAAAGCACAATAAACAGTTAATAAACACTCCAAAATATAAGACAGCAAGCAATTAAAAAACACTTCAGAATATCTGGTAATCCCAAATACCCCGCTCTAGAGGAGTCTCTCTCTCTCTCTAGCATTAAACCCCTCCGATGGGGCTATCCACTATGATCCTCCCTGGTGGGAAACCACTTGCCTGAGAATTTGCGCTTCCTGGTGAGTAGGGTCCAGTAAGGGGTTCCTGGGGTTTCGTCCACAGCTAGGCAAGTGGCTTCTACAGTGGGCGCTCTGTCTCAGTCCCCACGTTAGGTCTGTGGCTGGCTCACATGCCTGGATGGCTCAGCCTGCTCAGCCAGTTGTGTGCCTTGGCCACCTTGTGAGTGCCCAGGGCTGGGGCTCCAGTACAGGCCCACTGTACTGTGGAGGATGTGCTGTCCATGGGCCCCCGCACCCAGCAGTGGAGAATGGGGCCCAAACTGCCCCCTGCCCCCTCCAAAGGCCCTCAGCCTGACAATGACTCAGCCTGAGTCGTGGGGGGCACTTGCCACCCCGCCCCCCCACCCCAGCAGACAGTCAGCAACTGGGTGGGGTCCCCCGTGGCCAATCCCACCAACCTGCAAGTGGCAGCAGTGCACAGCTGGCACTTCCAAGTGAGTGCGATTGGCCATGAGGGGACCACTTATGGTGCCCCCACTCCCCCAGCTGGCGCTGTCAGGGGGGCACCAGTGCTCTCGGCTGCTCCACCCTGCCTGGGAATGCTGGCTGTCAGGGTGCACCAGCATTCTCACTGGGTAACGAGCACCCCCTATGCATTGTCACTGGTGGCGTCTGCACTGGTGCTGGCCTCATGCCGGGGTTGGAGACCTGAGCCACCTCGAGTGGCTCCCAAGGTCCCTGTCCCTCTTGGACCCTCCATACAGTGATGCCTATGCTGGCTTACCATGCTCTCTCATGGCAAGGGACTGGGGACATGGCTGCCTGCCATTCCCATCTGACGGTGGAGTCTTTGGGCTCTTCAGGGTAACAGGAAGCACCCCCTGGGTAGCTCTTCCCCAGGTTTTCCTCAGCCCCAGCTTCTTTCTTCTCCGTCCCTCATTGTCTCTTCCCCCCCATGTACTGTGCTATACACTTTTGGGGCTCCACCACCAGATTGAAGACTGGCGAATCAGGGGGAGGTGGAGTGCAGTCTTCAGTTAGGTCCACTCCTTGCCTCACCCCGATGTAGGGGTGGGGCAGACTCCTCCCTAGGCTCCTCCCCTGCTAGTCTCTGATTGGTGGGTTTGCCCCACCAATCGCTTTGGCAGTTCTCTAAGCCCAAGGAGTCAGGAGAAGATAGGCAAGCCTGCTACATGAATAAATCCTGCTATCAGGGGCTTGTCCACAGAGAAAAGGGCAGAAGAATTTAAGTTTGAGGAGAAATCGAGGAAGGTAACTGAATACTTTCCAGTGAAAGAGGATATAAGTGGGGAGCTGATTTTTTTTCCCCGACTTGGCTGGCAGTTCTGTGCAATCAAAATGGAATTGGTGAACCCAAGTTTTGTTTTTGATGGAAAGCAGTACTGAGACTTAGAGGGTTTAAGGTTTTACAATAAAACTGAAGAGATTTGAAGAAAAAGGAAATGTTTTGTTTTGAACATGTGGCAGTGAAACCTGTTTAAGCCTTTTCAAATATTTTGTTTTTCAGCACAACAGTTTTGCAAAACTGACACAAATTTGCAAAATGTTTTGGCGTTGCCAAAGTGCATTTTTTTTTAACTGAAAAATGTCTCCCATCTCTGCTTCCAGCTGCCAGGTGCCAGAAGGATTCTTCTTTGACAGCTCTTAACTTCAGAGTTGGGAATGGGGATTGGATTAATTTATTTACTGAGGGGAAGCCTTTCCAGGCTTTGTGCCCCACCAAAGCTCTTGTAGACCTCCTAAGATGTTCCCTTGCTGTGAACTGGAGGAGTAGGGTTAGCATGAGGCTTGGGAAGGTGTCAGTGATAGGAGATAGTCAGGCAGGTGGGCAGAGGGGTGCAGCATCCTGTTCATCTGTAGTCCTGGGGAAACTTGTTGCAACCCCTTCACAGACACAGTTCATAGTCTAACTTGCCACCACTGATGGGAAGAGTATTGCCTGGCCAGCCATCTTAAGCTCTTTGCAGTAACCCCATACTTACTGCACTTGGCAGATCCCAGATACCAATGGACCAAAAGGAGCCAGCATTTCCACCCAGGCTTGTTGGGTGGCCGACACTCCATGGGGGAAGAAAGTGAGGATGGGGAGGTGGCCCTTATCAAGCAAGCAGTCTCATCAGGTGCAGACATCCTGGGAATGCTCTAGCTTCCCAAGTCTCACAGGGGTCCCACACTTTCTCTCCCAGATTTTAGTTGGGATTGGAGGTTTCAAGAAGCTTCCTGTAGCTCATCAAGCCATCTGCCTTACTCAGGCAAAGCCCTTCCCATGTGTCTTCTAGGGCCTGCAGGGATGGGGATCCCCAAGATAGCCACAGTGGAGGAGGGCAATGCTCCCACCTGTGTTGTCCTCCACAACCCCCTGCCTGCAGATGCAGGTACATCCCTAGGAAAGGACCCCTCCCAGAGAGAGCAGAACAAGGTGTGGCTGTGGTCCTGCACAACCTTCATGGAGTCCCTGCCTCCCATGGAGGATTCAGACCTTGAGAAGACTCAGACAAATAACCTGTTATGACGAAGTGAAGACTCAGGCAAATATCAGTTGTGTGGGGAGGAAAGGCCTTGTGAGAACATTGTAATTAGTACAAACCTCCATTAGCCAGCCAGAAAATTCAGTCAGAACTAAGCTGAGAAAATGCAAACATCTGCCACTCAGGAGATGCATAATTAAGGGAATCAAATGGCTTTAACTCTTTCCTGCCACAATGCTCTGACACAGGCCCAAACACGGTCTGCTTTGCTTTTCCATTGCAGGCATTTTCATCTGATCAGAGAGCAGTAGAACCAGGCTGCTCTGGTCCTGTCCTGGCTGTGCTGGCCTGGCCTTCCAAAGTCACACATGCCAAAGCTGATAAGAATAAGGTCAGCATGGTGATACAGGTCCAAAAGCCGCTGGATGCAGCTGGTGTTTTGTAGTGGTTTGGGTACCTCAGGATGGGAAGGTGATGCCTCCATGAGGGCTCAGCTAAGGCAGCCATGATTATTACTCCTAAGTCACTGCTCTTGTTCTTGGTCTTAATAACTCCTTACCCAGGGAATTTATTGGAAGTGTCAGGAGCGTGTCTGTGTTTGCCTCTGGCTCTGTAGAGAAAAGTTTGTAAATGCTGTGGGTTTCCTGTTCAGGTAGTAAAGTTAGCTTTCTCATTCAGCTGAAAGTGCTAATACTGCAGCAGTTCTTAGCAGAGAGTGATCTGAGCTGACATGCTAGAGTGGGTGAACTTTTGGCTGCAGCTTCTCACCTGAAGGGAGCTGGCATGGATTAGCGATGGACTGCAGACTTTCCAGTCCTACCCAGGGGAACTCCAGCCTGGGATCTGCAGGGACTGTCCTGGCTGAAGTCATGCCAGTGGTGAAGGGGTTAAATGTTCCCTGGGGTCACTCTCACTGTTGGATGAGCTAGTGCAACAACACCTCTAATTTCCACCTGCTGTATGTTCAGCACCTTGCCTGGATGGGAAACACGCTCTTTTGAGCTGTAGAGGGATCTAAAGCAGTTCCACTTGGGTATAGCAAGACAAACAGCAGAGCTGGAGGAGTGAGGCAGAGAGATCTGTGTGTGTCACTCAGCTGCCCCTCATGATTGTGTCAGTGGCTGCGGATATAATGGTTATATTTTTTTACCACCTGCTTTTCCCACTCAGTTGATGTCAGTGGCCCTATATTCCCTTCAGATATCAGTAGATGGTCCTCAGAATTGTCACAAAACAGGGAAGCCAGTGACTTTTCCAAAGCCAACTATACTCAAAGTGACCAGACAGTGGGATAAACACAGGGCAGTGCTTGTTGTCTCACTGGGGGGAGCACCGAAGAGTTCCAGTGAAATTTCATCCAAGATGATGCTGTCAATGCTGTGAAGATGACAGAAAGGGCAGGAGGGTATCAGCCTCAAGGGAGCAGTGTGACTTGACCTAGCTCTGTCTGTTAGGCAAACAACAAAAGGGAGCAGGCAGTCAATAAAGAGTAATCAACAAAGAGATAAGGAGAGAGAAGTGGAGATCTTGGAAGAAAGGGTAGAAATGTCTAGATTGGTTCAGACCCTAGCCTAGCCTGGCAAACAGGTTGTGGGGGGGGGGGGTATCCTGAAACTGGTGGACGTTTGTACATGTGACTTGTGTGGCTTAATGGTATTGCACGTTAGACGTGTGCCAGCTTTGGATGAATTTGCATTGTTGGGTGCATCTGGAGGTAGTTTAGTTTGCAGTGATGCATTGCAGCTGTCAGTTCACTCCCCAGCCATGGGAGAGGCAGGCAGGCTCCACAGAAATAAAGGATTGGGCTCCTTGCTGCTTCAGACAGCTGTTGAAGGCAGAAGTGGTGAGGGGTCCTATCCTTTTTTCCTACAGAGCCTGCCCCCCTCTCCCATGGCCAGGGGGCAAGTTGCCAGTGGACCTTGAGCTGTGGTGGGCCCTGGTCTTGCCCTCCACAACAGCAGTGCCCCCTGGGGCCTCCCAGGCAGGCAGCTAGCAGTCTGGGTGCTGCCCCAGTTCAGAGGCAGCACCCAGCCCAATCCAACCGTTCCTCAAGCCTACTGCTGGAAGCCTGCCAGGTCCTGCTCCCTGGGTGGGCTTGGAGAACGGTTGGATTGGATTGGGTTGGGTGCTTCTTCCAAGCTGGGGCAGCACCCGGCCCACTAGCAGCCCACCTGGGTGGTCCTGTGGGGCACCATCACCATGGAGAGAAGGACTGGGGCCCCCTACAGCTCAGGGGGCACTCAGCCCGCTGGCAGCTCGCCTCCCCAGCTGCAGGCAGACTCCAATTCTCCCCCACAAAAAAAGAACCAGGTCCTTTTTTTGTAACGTGACAGAAGAATTTTTAAAAATTCAATTTAGGGGGCATAGAATAAAACCCTGTAGACTAAATCTCTGTTGTGCGTACAAGCACCCAATGTGCTCATGGATATGATTAATATTCTGTGCTCAAGACAGTCCCACTAGAGGGGAGAACAGGGCATTGGGTGGAGCAGGGATAACTGCAGATCCAAATAAAACTGCCTTGGTTGGGCTGGGAGCAGCCTGAGACTGAAATAGCTGCAGGGTGCAGATGGTGGCCAGAGGCCTTTGTGTTGGCTGAGCTGCGGGAAGCCAAGGAGTGGCCAGCAGGGGACAGAAGCCTATGCAGTGCTTGCTTATGTTGTGTGGGGTAGAGTAAGTGAAAATTTAACTAACATGGCAATGAAGAATAGGTGTTAAAGCTGATCTGTGGATAATTCATGCCCTGGTGGGTTTTCTAGGTCTTCCGGAGACCGGTCCATTCACCTCTGAGACGTCTCTTTCCCCCACAGATCTTGCCACTCTTATATGAGGCAGGAGATGCTCCCTATCAGAATGGCAAACTGCAGCATAAATTGGAAAGCCTCACGGAAGAAGCCTCGCAGGCCTGCAGCCGTGAGATTCAGGTAGGCACTGCAACAGTATTGGCACTGTTGCTACTGCAGATAGGGAGCAAAGCACATCCCTGGGCAATTGCCTGCCTTGGGCAGCAAAGAGACTGCACAGTTTGGGAAAAGGCTATGGACAAGGATCTTGCCCAGAGATTGGTTTGTGTTCTCTCCACTAGACTGAAAAGACTTCATGGGCATGCTCCCTTCCCTTATTTATTTTTAACCTCTGAGATCAGGAATGTAAAATTTTGGTCTTTGTTGTGCTCAGTGCAGGTTTTGTTGGCTAACCCAAAGCTATGGTTTAGATTCTCTCTGTCCCTTTGCTGAGGGAATGGCTTTGCTGAGTTTAAGAAAGAGATTTTCTAACAAAACCCAAAGCTTTTGGAATGATCTCAATAAAATCTGGTTCTTCTCACAGCCGTCCAGATCTCATTTCCTTGGAATATGTGTTACCAGACATATCCTAGCTCTCTTCTCAGCCAGCAAGTTTTTCAGGACCTGTGGAAGACAAGATCAGACTGTCTGATTTAAAAACAACCAGGAGAAAAAAGCCCTTTGAGAACTCCTTCCCTCCTGTTCGCTTTGTCATGTAGAAGGGCCTGAGCTGTACTGAGCAGTGAGGACTTTGCATTCCAGCACACATTGTTCTTTCTTGAACCCATACAAATTAATGGGTGGATCATAATATGATAGAATATACAGTTTCCATATATCCACACTCTGTCCCTTCTCCATTGGCTGCCATGTGGATGCTTTTGCTTTGAAGGAATATTCTATTCTACAACAATATTTGTGTGTGGCAGTTGAGCATGTAACAGATGGATTGTTTATTAAAGCAAGCTATGTATGCTAACACAACCCTTGTTTACTGTCTCTTCTCTGGTTTTATTCATGTTTCAGGTGTTGATGCAAGCCACACTGGATACCACACAGAATCTGTGTCCCAAAATCCTGCAGAAAAGTGGCATTCGGGATCAGCTGATCAACGCAATGTCCGAAAGGGTCATTCTTCAGGACCACCTCAACCTGAGCGTCATCCTAGACCAGCTGGTCACTGATGTGTTCAACAAGCTAAAGTGCGTACCCTCAGTTTTTATAATGTCACTACTAACATGTTTCAAATATGATCCACAAAAAAATCCCTGTTGGTGAACAGTTGTGGTTGCCTCACCAGAACCAAAGAGCATCTGCTGCACTTGTCTGAACGGTAAACTGCTGAGATGCAGTACTCAGAGCAAAGGGGATAGGCATAAACTGGATCTTCTTGGCCAATGCTTTACTTTTCTCTTAGACATCAGCAAGTTCATACATTGCTGCTGCCATCAACCATTTCTATGGTGCTGTGAATTTGCATAGCCTTCTACAAGTGTAGACCAGGTGAGCTTCCTGCACCTAAAGAGCCTGCAGTTTAAGGGGATATCTACCCTGCAGGCATAGCTGGGACTACAGCTGGTGTAGACACATCCAAGCTAGCTTTAAATTAGCTAGTCCTTTGAGGATTACAGCCAAGGCAATGAGGAACTCTGAATTCTCTCACTCCCTGAGCTTTGTGCTACCATGGCTGGACAGCTAATGGAGCCCATACCAGCTTCTTTAAAACTAGCTTGGACGTACCTACATGATCTGCAGTCAGGTCAGTGTAGGCATATCCTAAATAAGACAAAGCATGGGAGAGCAAAGATTGGCTTGATGAGAGGGTCTTTGGAGGAGCGGTTGGGTGGCTGGGAACTTGTACTGTTGGCACTAGAATGCAGAGAAAAGCAACCAAGGGCCAGACCTGCAGTTGTGTGCACCCAGGCAAATCTGGGGTGTCTCCCTTGCTTTCATAAAGAGCAGGCTCCGTGTCTACCAGGAAAGGAGTCTAGGAAGTGCATGGGGTGAAAGGGCCAAGATCAGAGCTGCATGGGGCAGGAGAGTTATTTGGCACCTCTTTTAGGAGAAGACGAGAAGATCTGTATGAGAGATGTGGAATATTGTTATCCATTCTCTGAATGTGCTGCCACCTCCACTTGTCTCTGGCTGTCTGTATCTGCCTCAGGACTGCACAATCTGCATCTGACAATACCTCCAGAGCACATGAAGTGTCATCAGCCAGAATAATTTTGTGAGGAGGGGAAGCAGCTCCTGTCTCCACGTTTTTAGATCATTGGGGCTGCTCCATGGTTTGTAGGCTAGGCAAGCACATGGCAAGTAGGAAGCTGGCTGAGGGGCTGCCCTATGTCACAGCTCACTGAGTTACTCTTGCAGCTTCTGTCACCAAGTGGAGGCCTTGTCTCCTGCTCTTTCCAGAGCCTGGCAAATACTTGACTTCAGCACTGGAGCAGTAAAGTACTTTGCCTAAGCACTGAGTGTTGGTTGGAGGGAGCTCAGGGCAGTGGTGCCTCAAACAAAAGGCTGATGGTCAAGCAAAATATGTGGGAAGGAATCCTGGCAGGGTGACTACCTCGTGCACCTGAGCTGCTGTCATCTTGTCCCAGTTTTACATTATCCTTGACTGAAAATGCAAGACTGGGCCCAGAGTCGGCTCTGCCATAAAGATAGCAGAGCTCTTACTTGACTGCCTACCAAAAAGAGAGTCCTTACCCCAGCGGGTTGTGAGCAAGCCCAGCTCAGCAGGGTTGAAACAGAGATGTAGTCGTCTGCATGGTGCAATAGTAGCCTCTATTGGGATTTGCAGCTGCTGCTGTGGTAGCCTGTCACACAGAGGGCAGGCTTGCTTCCTGGCACCAGCCTTCCTGCATGTGGCTTTATCATGCAGAGCCTCCCCCGCACACTCCACACTCTCTCCCTTGACTAGCTCAGTTCACCATGCACCTCATCAACTATAAGCAATGTGGCTGGCTGTGGGATGGATTCCTTCTGCCCTATCCTCCATTTGAAAAAAGGCATGATCTAACTGCAGGGCTCAGATCAGGATGCTGCTCCATGAGTGGGCAGCTGGGAAAGCAAAACTGGGTGCACAGATATCACTGGTGAGGCAGGTTTCCACAGATCCTGTGAGGACTTACATGGTGACCGTGGGAGCCCTGGGAGCAAAGTAGAAAGGCATATGTTTGCTGGGATGAACTGCTCTGTAGCAGCACTTCACTTGCACTGTGGCAGGCTCGCATGGATGCCTTCTACCCGTCACTGTCTCTGTGCAAAGTATTTCCTGTCCTCAGTGAAGTGAAATCTTGTTCTCCTAGAGCATGCATTCTGTGCCCTCCCTTCTGTGGTAGAGCTGGGCAGGCTGCACAAGCCAGAGCTTAGCTCTCATGCCTGCCTTCCAGCCTTTGATAAGGAAGAGGCTCATTCCTGAGAATAGTGAGCAACTGCATCTCCTAGTGAAATCAGTGGGACCTGAGCTTACTCAGTATCGCACATAACATCTTTGATCCACATATTGCTCCCAGTGACTTTTAGCAGTCATGCTTGAGGGCAAGTCAGGGGAGGGGCATGTGCATAAAAGCTGATCTCTCCCTCTCACACTTCCTTCTCTGAACATGGGAGCCTCTAGTATAGTGCTCAGCCCATCTGGCCCTGAGGGGCCAGTCATTGTGCTGGATACAGCACGGGGTTG
Organism: Crocodylus siamensis; assembly: GCF_052110815.1. NCBI lineage: Eukaryota > Metazoa > Chordata > Crocodylia > Crocodylidae > Crocodylus > Crocodylus siamensis. Next base: position 41,224,438 of record NC_143403.1, on the reverse strand, counting down.
GTCCATGGGCCTGATCCAGTGCAGGGTTAGCATGCAGAATCGGTCCACAGGTGCAGACCCACCCTATTCACTGGTGTGATTTGGTTTGCAGGGCCATGTCACGTAGATCATGGGGCTTCCCATGGGCTCAGAAATGTGATGGTGAAGGAATTGTGGCAGCATCCATTGCCAGGGCTTTGGGCTGTGCTGTGGAAATTAATCTGCCACCATTTCCCCATCACCAAATTTCTGGACCAGTGGGGAGCTGGCTCAGTTTTTTGTACCTATGCCCTGAGACGCAGCTGAGTTCCCTAATTGGCTTGGTTGCAGGGCAGCTCTGTTTAGGGAGAGCCAGGTCCTTTTGCACTTCCTCCCCAGTCATACAGGAAGTGGAGCCCAGGGCTCCAGGGCTTTTCTTGCCGCAGGACTTGCGCCATGGGGATCAACAGCACTTCTCCCCATCCCTGTTGGGAGATCAGCCTGTGCCCTGTCACTGAGGAGCTGACAGCAGGCAGCATGAAGGCGGCAGCTCTCCAGAAGCCTCAGCACAAGCAGATTGCATTCAGGCAGCCTCCCCATGTGGGCTGCCCACTCGCTGCTGCCTGGGCTGTGGCAGCTCTCCCTTCTGCAGTGCAAGTAGTCCTGGGTACAATTGGTGCCCTTCTGTGTGTGCCTAAGCTGCAGAAGGGCAGGTGCCTGTTCTTCCAAGGGATGCTGTATTTCCTTGATTACGGGACAAATATGTGAGCACTACCTGCCTGCCCTCATCAGCAGTCCAGGATGGTCAAAATAAGCTTGGAAGTCCTGAATTGCAATCAAGTCCCTATGGATTTCTACCATCTTTGTTCTGGGATCAGCACAGTGGGGTGGGTCAATGACTGGAGCTCTTGGGGACTGGTATGATACATGTAACAGACTATGTGAACTCTGCCTGCAGGATACAGCCCATGTATGCCAGACCAGCCAGGGGTCCTGCTTAACCCTGATGCCTGGTCTCTTGTCTCCCATCTCCCCTATAGAAAGTCTGTTGCTATACTGCTGGGCTTTCAGGATGAGACCTAGCTGCTGTTGACATGACCGTCTCTTCCCTTCTCCCCTCACTGTGTGGGCCCTATGGCTGAAGGGTGTGCACTGTATCCTGCACCCTGTTTCTGCGCTGGCTCTAACTCTCCTTTCTCCCATCTCAGTGAGATCAAGCTGTCTGTCACTGCAGCTGTGGTGGACAGGATAATCGACGAGGTTCTGGAGGACTTGACTATAGCTCAGTGCAAGCTGGTGAGTGGCATTTGTACATCCACTCTTTCCTTGTTTCCTGGTGTGGCCAAAGGTTCCAGAAGCAGGGAACGTTCCCCCCCACCATCTGCCTCTAGTGTCATGGGCATGGTGTGTGCCACAGGCCAAGTGGGTTCTCCACCTCACTTGCTTGGGGTGCCCTCATACTAGTGAGGCTAAGCCGTGCCTTGCCCTGTTCATAGGCAGGAAACAGCACAAGGGCCTCCTCTGACGTTCCCAGAAGGATGCTGGTCTACTACCCCTACAGGGGTGCTAGACTCCCCAAGAGGTGTGGAGCAGGGGTGGAGCTCTGGCTTATGCCAGCTCCACACCAGCAATACAGCTTGCCCTGCGCAGGGCTGCAGAGTGAGGCAGCACCTTCTAAGGAACTTTCTAGTACACTCCTTTGGCCAGTGCCTCGGGTCCCTGGAGCCTGCTGTGCCTCCAAGAGCTCTGTGTCTCCCTGCCTCTCCCAGGCAAGGGCTTAGAGCCACAATAAACTTATGGTGTGCTGCAGGCAGCAGGGCCCAGGCATTGCCCAGCACAGTGACTAGCGAGTAGCTCTTCTGAATGGGAGCTCTACAGTTTTTGCTCACCCCTTATTTTCTTGGCCAGCTTTGCACGCAGAAAATTCTCCCCCAGTCGCGTCCCTCCCACCTCTCCTGAGACAGCATCACTCGTAGCTCCTCCTCTTCCTTTGGCACACTGGCAGTCCTCTTTGGTTCTACTTGCTTTCAACAAAGTCACCGGAGGGAGGACCAGGAGTACCTCTGGCATTTATAGATGTGCTGTGGGAGGTGGTGGTGGAGGGCGTGCTTAATTAGAGCAGCTCTAGGAGCCACTTTAATTAAAAGTGCCTGGAACTTCATGTGTATCAGTGTCCCACACTGAAAAATGGTGGCAAGGGTGTTTTAACAAAAGCTTGTCAAACCAGCTTTAGTTAAAATGCCCTTGCCACCATTTTTCAGTGCAGGGACACTGATACACATGCCATAAGTCACTGGAGCATGGTATTTACCATGCTCTAGCAGACTCAATTAATCAAGTCTGCTCCAACACATTTTAATTGCAATGTGTCAGAGCAGCCTCTCTGCACATGTATAGGTGCCATATGTGACCAAGAGCATTTCAAAAACTCCAGGAGAAAGGTGGTAATCACTTGTGCTTGTACCAGGTCCCTCTGCAGAACTCAAGTGGAACTGTGGGTCTGGAAAGTGTTCTGGCTGGCTGTGAGGGGGAGGCAATGCCTGGTCTCAATCTGCCTCAATCCACTCTCAGTAGAAACAGGATTTGCAAATGATTGGCACTCCTAAGGAACAGGGCATTATGCACTGTCCCTAACTGGCTTCATCAAAAGGAATAATTGACGTGTTTCCTAATCATTTTAGGCAGAAAGTCTCCCAAGACACTCTCAGGATCTTCAGTTGTTGCAGACAGATATTATGGAGGAGGATAATGTCCTGCTAATGAAGAGCAGGAATCTGCTGGAGTTGGCTGAGAGAGGCTTTGCAGTAGAGGAGGTAGGAACTCTTCATTTTTTGCCCCTCAATGTCAATACCAATGCTAACTCAGTGGGATGGAGATGATAGGAGTCATAAAGCTCAATTTTAGTAGAAAGAAATATTAGGCCTCAACCCCAAACTATGTTATGTCTTTATGTATGACAAAGGCATGGTTATTTGCCCAGATTAACCCCATTAAAATAATGTAATGAGCTTTCCCCCTGTGTTTTGGGTTTTTATAGTTTGTCTGGGTCAGATTTATCCTGGGTGTAACTCCTGTGAAATTAACCCCTGGATGACCTGCCATCCTTGCACCTGGCCTTTTTAGTTCAACTTGGCATCAGAAATTACCGTGGGGAAACCGCCATAAAACACCAAGATGGAGCTGCCAAACAGGGCCCCATGGTATTGGCCACAAGGCAACTGCAGTAACTTGGTTGGGATTTCACATATTGTATCAACAAGAGAAGGCCCAGCCCCGGAGAACTTGTACGTGGCCAGGCTGCAGCGTCTCCTTTAATAGCATAAGCCTGGGGTCTGTTTGGATGTCAGGAGCTAATTTAAAATGCAATAGTGGCCTTCGCCATCTCAGCCATTTTAGCCTGCTAACTTGGGGGTGATCTTGAACTCTCCCTCTGCTACTAGTTACCTTTGCACATTTTTGCCCAGCACTGTGCATTGAAAAGCAACCTCTTTTCTTCTCTCTGCAGTGCAAAATGGCTCTGCGAAGGAAAAACAAGCACTTCAGGAGCATCCGGCCAACGCCTGCCATGAGAAGTAAGGCCACTGTGTGTGCATCATATGCTCACATGCTGTTTCTCAATGTGACTTGATGGCCATGTCTATACGAGTGGCAGACTGTGCAGTAACTGGCATTTACTGTGCAGTAGCTTCCCCACACAGTTTTTTTCAGATGCTTCTCCACAGTAACAACGAGCTACTGCTCAGTAGCTTATTACTATTGTGCAGTAGTGTTGCATCATGGTTAGTACCCGCCAACACTACAGCGCAGTAGCATTTCATGTAGACATGCCCAATGCTACTCTGAAATCTAAATTGTGTCTGAGCAAGCTGGTTTAGACCTTGTTATGGGGTCACCACAAGAAGTGCCCAGGTTTCTTTCTTAGATGCTTGTAGAGAAAGTGTCAGTCTGTTTAAATCTGGAGAGGGTAGGCATAACTAGCTAGGAAAGACTTACCTCCATGACTGAGAGAGAGTCAGAGAATCCAGAATTTAATTGAGTTTGGGGTGCAAAATATAAACAGACAGGGTCAGACTGAGGGGAACAGAAGGTGCTGCTGAGTAGTTTTGAACAGAGCCTCTTTCCAGAGATGGAGTCCCAGGAGTCATACACAGAGAAGCAACTGGCAATGTGCCCAACTGTTGGCTGGCCTCAGACTAAAATCCTACTAGTGGTGGTAATAGTGGCAGCGGTAGCTTCTTCCCACTTGGCAGTGCTCTGATGCCACTAGGGTGGAAAGGCTGTCAGCTTGTGTGTGTGTTCAGTCCTTTCCCTCTTCAGTGAATCTAATGATTAGCAGATGAATCAAAGGTGTTTGTGCTGCTTACCCAGGAGAGAGCTGAGCTCCTGATTCTGAGCCCAGTTGTTCTTGAGAAGAGCAGAGAGCAGAACCGCCTTAAGTAGGGGCACCATTAAGGCCACTGCTACTGCCATCTTGGTGATATGGCTTGCTGAGTGCACCAACAATCTGTTTAAAACCAGATGTTCCTTCTGAGACGCATCTCAACATGTCATACCTTGGCATGGTATGATGACAGAATCAGTCAGAAGCTTCCGGGTCAGCTCTGAGGAAGGGCACAGACAAAGGGCTCTCATTTTAAATTAGCTTTTCCATCAACTTGCATGGTTCTCTTGGTTTCCAGAGAGTAAAATTCTTCTACTCCTGTGGCACAGAGGGAATCTGGTATCTCTGTTGCCTAAGAATGAACCCAGAGGAGCTGGAGATCAAAGTCATGCTTTTGTGATTAACCAACAGATAGTTTGTGAGTAGGTCTGTTCATCCTACGTTTCTCCCTTTCCTAGCATCTTATTTTAATCTTGTTTAATGCTATAACTTTTGGATCAGCAGCTGGTTTGAGGCCAGTCAGCCAATGGCTGTCATTTGGGAGACAAACTTTTTTTCTATTTTTCTCCAGATATTCCACCTTCCCCAAGCCATGAGGCAGGATTTCAAGTTCCATCTGTGTCCATGGGGAGATAGGAGTAGGAAGGATAAACCCTTTGTTTAGTGTAAATAATCTGGAGCTGGTGTCAGGGGCCAGTGTAATTAATTGCAACTAACCTGGCAATTTCTGTTGAGATGAAACGCATCTTCTCCCAGGATGCTGAGTGCCAGCAAAAGCAGATACAGCACCATGTAACCATATTCATATATATTAAAGCATGAACATATGGTTTATGGACCTCTCTAGCAATCCTATGTAAAGCCTTTACAATTTGTGTCTTGCCTCATACATAAGGAGACATACTGAAGTCACGCAGCCATATGACCACACAGTGAAACCACAGATATATTTTGGCCTTCCGGAAACCATTGTTAATGCTTTCTTCCAAAATTGTGACTATTTCCCACCATGGCCTGGAGGTGCTGATGCCATTTAATTTGATGTAATTCATTGACAGTTGCAAAGAAATTTTACTCCCCATCTAGGCAATCTGAGAGGAAGGCCAGCCTAACATTTGCTATACATCATGTAAATGAGTATTACAATACCCCTATAAGGCATGAAAAGAGGCTCAGTAAGGACGAATAGAAAGACTTTATGGTGTCCAGGTTGGATAGGTTATGATCTCCCAATACCCCAGTTGGAAAACATGCTTGTATGAGCATTAAGACAGTGTAATGTCATGCTATCACTGCAGAGACATCTGGCTTTGCCTAATCTCCAAGGAGGTCCAGGCACAGGTCACCAGAGTATTGCTCACAGACATCTACACCTTCATTATTCAAACTTTACTGTACAGGTAAAGCCCATCAAAACCTGTCCTTCCCATCTTGATCTTAATGGGCAGCTACAGGTAGACAAACCAAGCTGGCATAAAAAATTCACCTGAGTCTTTCCTTTTCCCTTCTGGGAAAGTTGTTGAAACCCTTGGGAGGGTTTCCTCCCACAGTCAGTCTGTTCCTGTAGGGTAGGCATCATCCACATCACGTAGTTATGGGCAGCACCCGCTTACCATTGTATTGGCCTGGGAACGTGGGTCTTTGATGATGAGGTAGTGACAGCTCACCAGCAAGCCTAATGGCTTAGTTAAAGCCATTTTGGCACCTAACGTTTCTGTTGGTCAGTTCTGAGCAGGAACTTGATGATCTGTTTTCAGGGGTCCCTTGATTCAAGGAAATGGTGAGTGACACTGACCCAGATTCTGACCTGGTATATCTGGGAGCAATTGCCTTGAAAGTTACTGAACCACAATCAAGAGTAGTATAAATGGCTCAGGATGAATTGCTCAAAGAAGTTGAATTATGCTGCATTCTGTTATACTGTTTTCCAAGTCTACACCTGTGAGCAGTCCATTTGGAAGATGAGTCCCAAAAGTGCAAAAAAGGAAGCAGCAATTTGGAAAAAATTGCTTACTGAAGGAAGGAAGAACTAAAGAAGGAAGCAGCAGTCACATGCCCTGCCCCAGCCAATTGCTTTATACCACTGTAAATGTGTTCTTCCAGGGCACACAGAAAGATGTTATAGCTTCGTCTTCCCTCGTTTCAGTGTGACTCTCGCCTGCCACAACTTTGATGGGAGTAATTAAAGGGGAACACCACATGAGAGGAGAGCTAACTTAGTTTTAATAAAGAGCATCAGCAATGCCCACTCACAAGAAGTGTAGCTCAGCTGGCCGCCAGCTGTAGGTCCCTCAGCTGGCTCTCCCTACAAGTTCCCAATTCACTTATCAGTCCCGCAATAAACACTTACCGGGTGGGTGTTTGCAAGCCTGCCCCATGTATCAATTCACAGCAACAAAGTCCTTGTCATGGATGTGGACGAAGCTGCAATCGTCCGGTTGAATTAGCAATCATCTTCCAAAGGGCCGGATGCCTGACACTCGCCGCTTCAACAAGAAATTCTTTGCGAATCTCTCTTCTCATCTCCTGCACCTCCGCACAGGGTGCTTGCTGTCTCTGGCGTCTAAAGCCTGGGCTCCTCTTCCCCTTCTAGGGAAGCTGCTGATCCCAGGGACAGTTCTTTATACAATGTTTCTACTCGGCTGTTGTCAATCTCCAGTTGTCCACCACCAGCCAGGAAGACTTCACTCGTAATTAAGCCTTTTGTTATCTCAATCTGATTGAGTACCTCATCATTGTCAGCAAGTAATGGATACTTCACCAAAGTCCATAACAAGTATCTAGCATCCTGGATAGGTGAATAGTCAATAGGTTGCCCAGTTCCATGGGTCGGACAGAAAGTTCTCAACAAAATGGGTGCTTTTCCCAGACGTTCCCATAACAGGGGCAGTGTCTTACCTGTTCAAACCACAAACGCTGTTGTGTATGCGTGAAAGCTAGCCTCCTGGTAACAATCCATATGAATATGACAGGGGGGCAATGCTCTTGGAAGCCAGCTCCCTAGTGATAGTCTATATAAAACCCAAAGTGAGGAAGAACAAGGAAAATACCTGGCCTTTTGGTGACATCTTACTGCTTGGAGTGGTATGTCATATTGCCCATTAGGACCCAAAGCTTTCAGCAGATCCCAGGTTAGACAAGAGCATGGTTTAGGGTCTTCTATGGGAGATAAGAGCAGGCATATTGCCCATTTGAACAATAACATTATAGGAGCCAAGGCTGGAGGGAGTATTGATCAACATGGCCTCAAATAGGCAATGGTGTATAATTAGGAAGTCTCTCCACAGCAATAATTAGTAGAACCAGCCTTTCTTTGTGAAACAGCATGGTGGGCAGGAGGTGGCTTTCTGTTCTGTGAGGACATGATGAGGTGGTCTAATCCTGATTTTCCTTTTCTTTCCCATTGTGGGCTGGCAAAGGCCAAAAACAAGCATGGAGGCAGGGTGCCCAGCCCCTGGGAGTGCATTGTACCATATGAGGTCCCTTCCATGCTGAAGAAATGTTACCTGCAACCCAGCAATTTGATGCTGGGGATAGGTCTTGGGACATCAAAAGAGGAAGTGGGCACAGCTCAGATCTGAGATCCCTGGGACTCCCTCAGAAACAAGCCTGCCAGTCTAGTGCCAGAGCTCATTACATCACTGCTCCTAGCCATGAAGGACTTTTTTCTAAGAGTGGACGCATGAGGGTATCTGAAGCTGCAGAAAGGACTAGGGAGGGGGGACAGCCAGTCCCTCATAGGGTGTTCTTAGTGCTGCCTCAGATGTCCAGGTCTCATTCATGGCAAGTCATCCAGCAGCATACTCCAGGGCCTCTGCATAACAAACTTCCTCCATGGGGTATTTACACAGGCTGCCCAAATAACACTACAAACAGGTATGTTTGGAGGTTGCACCCAGCATGTGGCATTTGAGAGAAGAGCTGCACTGCTCACTGGTACAGTGGTTGTGTCAGGTACCACATGCTCCTCTGTCAAGTGTGGCTAGTACACCTTGGCACACGTTCGATGGCACCTGCAAGGATTGGTTTGAGTGAGGAGATAGTCCCAGTTGCTACTTCCTCCTCCCTGAGTTGGGCTTGCTCCCTTTCCTTACCAAGACTTCTCCCTTGCTTGCTTCTGCAGCCTTATGGCTGAGAGCAAGCAAAACTCAGGGGCATCTGAAGCCCAAGCCTCTGGGCTTGGGCCTGCAAGTAGGATGCCCGCCAAAGGTTTTGGAAACATCTGAAGCCCCATATGGGGGTGGAGAATGTTTGCTGGTAGTAGGGCCACTTACGGTTCTGGACTGACTCTTGGATTTGGAATTTGTTTTGGCTGATTTTGGCTTGGAATATGGAAAATTTAAATAAAAACACACACATGTGCACACACACAGGCTGCTGGTGAGGAGAGACTAACTTAAATCCAGCTGCGCCCAGTGATCTAACTCCCTGGCTAGAAATGGGTGTCCTTTGTCTACATTCACTCATGGATGACTGGCCCAGCCTGAGATTTCTGATCTACTGCTTAGCATGATATTAGGGAGTTATGCAGCAACGTGTCAGTGTTTGTGTAACAAAGAGGCTATGAGGGGAAGGTCTGAGGTGCCTAATCACTGAAGCAGCTATGGCAGTTGTTCTCAGCCTTTGTGGATTCAAGGCATCCCTCACTGGACTCAAGGCACCTCTCACTTGAGCTGAAGTACCTTCCACAACTGGCACCCAATTGCAGAAACTAATTTATATATTACAGGGCTCACTTCCTTGCAGAGAGGATGCACAGTGGTGATGGGGATTGTCTCAGCCTGCACTTACCCCCTTATACCTTGGGGCACCCTTGAAAGAATCTGGTGGTATCTGAGGGTGTCAGGGCACTCTGACTGAAGATCTGCTGAAACTAAATACTAGCTGCTTCTTAGTCAGGCCTGTTTGTGCCATTGCAAATTGGCTCCCTGCTGTGTCAGAGCAGAGCAACACTCTCTCTGGTACATATTTCTAATGCTGCTGAACAAAGGTTTTGCTCATTCAGCGAGATCCATAAGGATGCATCTCAGTGATCCTGCAAGGTCTCTTTAGAGCCCCATCCTGTTTGCCTGGGTGTAGGGGTGGCCCTCCCTCATCTGATAACAGGATGGGGACCCAACATTCAGGGTCATATTCACTCATGAGTCTAATCCTGTTTCCATGGGAATTAAACCTGCCTGATATTATCATTGGTGGAAGGTCTGGTGGGAATTGCCAGTAGGCAAATGAGCTCCAAACAGTGACTGCTGGCTGAGGAAGGCTTGACCAAGGCAGCCAAAGGGAGGTGCTCTTTTGCTACAGACATTTCCTAATAGTTGTTTCCCACTGTATGGCCCTGGAAAGCCCTAAAGGTGGGAGGCCACAGCAGCTCCACCAGGCCTTCTGGGGGATGAACTGCCATAACTCAGAGATAGCTATGCTGGTGCAAGGAGGTGCAACTCCCCATGTCCCATGGCTGCTGGAATGGGACTCCTTTGTGCCAGTCCACACCTCTTTTCAGGTTAACTTGGCAAAAAGATAAAACTATTATTATGACTGATTTTTTTAATGTCATACTGACATTTAAGTTTCAGTTCTTGACCCAGGATCCCATAGACCAGTGGGGCTCAACGTTTTGGCTTGGTAGGCCAGAGAAGTGGCACAGGCCAGCCGGTGGGCCAGATCAGACCTGGTATGCAAGGATTGGGTCCTTGCAGCCTCAGGCCCCACTTTGTCCCCATGCACTGGGTTCAGGCCCTGGGGCCATGTGCAACCTCAGCCTGGCCCTGTGTGCTGGGATTGGGCTTTGGGGCCCTGCACCACCTCTGCCTGGCTTTGCACACTGGATCCTTGGGCCCAATGCCTTCTCTGCAAGCTGGGATTGGGCCCTGTACTCCTGCATGCCAGGATCGGGCCCTGAGGTCTTCTGCCGCCTCAGGCTGGCCACAGCAGGGGCAAAATTTGGCCTGCAGGCCATGGGTTGAACACCCTGCCATAGACACAACACAGAGTGCGTCTGTCCCAAGGAGCTTCCAAATCCAACATGTTGACTTAGGAGCGCAAGCTTATTGGAATCAAATGTACTACATTTCCCATCAGCCTGTGTTTTGGTGTTTCAGTTTCACTGGTAAGAACAAGCATGTCCTGCTCAAGCTCTTTGAATTGGTTCTTGCTCAGTTCGTCCACTAAGCAATCACCTCTTCCCTGACAGCTTTGCAGCTGCCTTTCCCCAGGGTAGGAAGGACCCTGATCAATGCCACCTTGGTCTCGCCCACAAGCTCGCAGTTGTCAGCACTCTCTACACATGGAGCCTAGGGATTCTGACCGTAGTTCTGTGCATAGAGGCTTTGGCAGGATCAAGTCCAGAATTAGCTTTAATTCAGTTCCAAAAGGTGGATGCACAAGCTACACCCACCATCCATTGCACTTACACAAGCTGTGTGGCAAGGGATTTTTTTTTTCCTCTGGTGCAGAGAGCACCAAGCATGTTTGCAGTAATCTCTAAGTGTTTCTCTTAGTTGTCTTGTGTAATAATCTTTCTGTAGCAGAAAAACCTGCTCAGGGTAGATAGAAAATCCTGGGGTAGCTTTTCAAAGGTTTTTGGTTTTTTTCCCACCTCCCCAGGTCTCTCGGAGCTCAATCTTCAGGCAGAGGCAGAAGATAACGAGATTGGAACTCACCAGGCTCTGCTGTCAGTCAGCTGTGCCTCTGTGAAGTCACGCCCTGCCTCCACAAAGGATGCTGAGGCTGGAAGCAGTTTGCTTCCTTGCACAGAGCTTGCATCCACACAATCCCTTATGGACCTGCCAACTGAGGGAGAGAAACTGGAGCATTATACCCGAACTAGGCCCAGGCCCAACCGCAGAAACAAGCAGCCTCCAAGCAAGCCAAATGTAAGACCAATTTCATTTTTCAATCAGGCAGGGCTTATTTTTTGTCATGGGTAAATATCTTCATCAGCATTTATTCCAGCCCAGGAAGATAAAACATACTGAGCAGCAGCTGGTTTATTATGCAGTCATCAGCTGTGCTTAAGCTGCTGCTGGATTCCACCTCAAAGGGGGCTGTTTATATGTGAGGGTGTTACTGTGTTTTTGTGTTACCAGGGGAATGTTGAAATCTTTCCTTTATATAATTTTTTTAAGCTGCTGCAGAAATGTAGTAGGTGTGATCTACCCAGGAAAGCTGCAGTTTGTGTGTAGAGGTTTTGTGTATTTGCAGCATTTCTTTCTCTCTGCTTGCCTATTCACTGACCTCTCTTACAGGATTAGACACCGTTTCAATTGCCCCTAACTCTTTGGTTGGGGGGTTGGGGGGGCTGCAAGTGAAATCCATCTACTGAATCCTTCAGCAAAACTGTGTGACTTATTTTTAACTATTAGTGGCTTGTTTCCTCTGAGGGGTCACTGGCCTAATGAAAAGGCCTTTACTTTTTTTGAACAGATTTTCAATTAACCTTGAATCCTTTCCACAAAACACTGGCATATATAGCTCTGTGATGCTTATGACCTATCGGATTATTTTCAAAAGTGACAGGGAATGCCCTCTTTCTGGCAAACAATTCACTTATAACTTCACCTTATGCCACAACTGGGTGGAGTAACTTTTGGGTGCATCTGTATTATACCTTGTGTCACAAGAGCTAGAGGAACTCCAGTGCACACAACATGGATGGGAGAGGTGGGCTGTGTGCTGTCCTTACTAGTTTAGAAGAGATTAGTGCATCTCCCAGTAGGATGGTTTGAAGAGCTGAGAGATGAGTTTGGTTTTCTGGTATAGGACGTTCTGTTGTTTGTCTTCTCTTGGTTTCATTTTCGAGCCAGGGGCTTCTCTTTCCACAAGAAAGGAGTACTGATCTTGGTCAGCACAAGGTGAAGGGTGTACTGCAGGTGCTCTCCACAGCCTCCTGTCAGGAGGGCAAGGATTAAGGGCTGTTTGGTCTGGGGTGCCCTGGGATTGTGCAGTAGCATGCAAACCCTGAGAATAGCTGTTCTAAATGGGCTTTTTTTAGTGAGACTGATGGAGGCATAACATGCCCTGCAGTCAGCAACAAGCCATGAAGGGCATCGTGCTGCTCTTCCCAGTTTTTGTGCCTGGTTCTGGGCCAGAATGGTGGCTCCTGCTGTTCGAAGGGAAGGGATACCCAGCCATTGGCTGCTTGTGTGTGGAGATCTGGTATGTCCATGGAACTGTGGCTACCTCCATCCAGCCCCCTGCCCTGCACTGCCATGTGTGGAGCTGCTGGGTCACTTTTCACAGCCATTTCTATGTCTATCCACTAAGATGAGTTTCACCCTGGCACCCACATGGAGTGTACGCCTGACACCTACATTGAGAGCTTAGGTAAACTTCCACCTAGTCTGGGCAACAAGGGGAGTTCCTGTTATGTCTAGAAACATATGCTGGGGTTTGGACTCAGCTGAACTCTAGTACATGCTGCTGTACCTATCTCCTTTAGTAGATATTGCCTAGGGAGCCCCAGCAGTCTCAAACACCAAAAGGAGGTTGGGTTTTGCCTGTCACAGGTAATAGGCCTTAGAGTTGTGTGTGATGGTGTGAAGTGAGGAGATTCCTTTTGAAAGTAATTTTAGAGGGCTAGATCTGATACCTTGGGGCCTCTTTCAGCCCTGCATTAGTGTGTTTTCAGGCTAGAGGGTCGATTACACATGGATCATGTCAGCACTAATTTGGCTTCATTATAGAGGGTTAGTGATCACCTCTCAAGGTTAGTGGTCTCAAATCTCAGGGTTAGTGGTCAACTCTCAGAGACTGAAGCATTATTACAGCAGTGTGTCTGTAAAGCAGTCAAGCCAGGCCTCTTCCCTTCCCTGTGCACCACTGTACTTCAGATTATTAAAGAGCAAACACAGAGCAGAAAGAAATTATTAGTAATCCAGTTTATTTTTAAGCCTGGTATAAACTGGGGGCTGGGTATTAACATAAGGCATGGGGGGAGGTGATATCAGTCAGGAGTTTGAGCTCTCCCCATAGTAGAGCAGAAAGGAGTATAACATTGAGTAGACAGATAAACAGTTCCTGTTCCTTATCTAGCCTGAGACAAGAAAAGGCTTGACAGCCTCCTCCCAGAGAGGTAGCTCACTCCTCTGCTGCCTCAGCAGCATGAGAAGAAATGACTCACGCCATCCAGAAGACGGGGCTATTTGGGGCTTTCTCCCTTCACTGGTGAGACAGGGAAGGCTCCCATGCCTCACTTTGCCCGTGTCCTTCCATGCTGGAAGGAATTGTACTGCATTTACATCTAGCATGTGCTGAGATCTTCTAGTGTGTACCTCAGAGCACTGCTGTGCTCACACCCAGGATTGTTTTAAGGGTGTCACGGTCTTACAGCTGAACTTTGCAAGAAGAAGTTTGGTGACGCAGGATGCTCAAGCTATAGGACTTTACAGGGGAATGAGGTAATTAGCTGGCTGTATCTTCTGTATGGCCAACCTCTAGGTCTGCCCAGCTGTGGAGGGTTCAAAGCCTAATCAATTTGATACAGCTCTTCTGCAGTGTTGAGAATAAAAATCACCTCACATGTTGGCTAGCATAAAAGTGAGAGCGGAACATAGATGCTGCTCCTACCAGCTGATAAGAAATCAAGGGATAGGCCCACTGTGGACTGTGGGATCTGTCACTCAGCTCCTGGCAGAGAGAGAGTCCTCCCACACTAGAATACTGGTGGAGCATCAGATGAGGGCAACACTTGATGAATATGATGTGACAGTGCAAGCAGATCCTGTACCACTGGAACCGATCCCAAGAGGCACAGAGTGATGGAATGAAAAGTGTTATGGATTTAAATGTCACCAAAAAAGAACTGTCTTCACTCTGGCAGGCTGGCAGTCATTGAACATGTGCCACCCACAGGGACTGAGCAGGGTTGGATTGGCTTGGTCAGAACACTTACCAGTTAGGTGGCATGTTTCTTTTTGCTCTATAAAGGCAGTGGGTGAAGTTCTGTCCCTGGCTATATGGGCAGACCTCTCACTGAGTTTTCAGAGTTTGTCCTGGGATGGCCCAGGGACTTGAAATAGCTTTGGACCAAGTATTGAAAACTGGTCCTTTCCCAAGTGGCAGCTTGGAAATTAATGAAAATTCTGCCCAAGTCTAAAGGAATGTTGGACTTCCTTTCATTTTACTACCATCTACTTCCTCTGATGTTGCTGTCCACCAAACTTTCCGCCCAGAACAGTGGATCTGGCCATAGCTTGTTCAACTGTGTCTGGCCAGCATGCCTGAAATCTTCTGTACGAGGTGGCAGAAAAATAGCATGTGAAAGGCACAACAGCACATTGGATAGTCATGGTGAGGGTGCCTTGGGCTGCTGTTGTTGAATGGACTGTGACAGTAACAGCATCATAGCTGGCCACTGATAGCTGAACCAGTCCCAACTCGCTGTACAAACCACTGCCAATGAATTCAGACATAGTGATCAAAATAAGACCCCTCAAGCTATATTCAGACGTGCAGAGAAATGGGCCAGTATTCAGAGGTGCTGAGCCTCTGCAGCCACCAGCTCTCCTGGAGTTCCATGAGAGTTTGGGGCAGATGATCAGCACATCTGAAAGCCAGGCCCTTACTGTAGGTGCCTCAGGCCCCCATTCAGTACTTGCTATCTTGACTCAGGGCTATAGCTATTTGTGCAAGACACCAGGGTGGCCAACCTGAGAAGCAAAACTTCTGCCAGGCATTCTTCAGCTGTGGAAATCAAGGGCTTATTTCTGGTCATTTCCCAAAGGTCTCCCTAAAACCATGGGAGCCCTTCTCCCTAATCAGAATAATCAAGACCAGGGAAGTATTAAACCTGCACTGAATGGGCTCTATGTTGGGCTTGGCAAAAGCTTTAAGCAACTTGTAATCTTCCAAGAGCTGCATCCTTCCTCTTACAAGCAGGCCTTCTGAGATGCAGCTTCCCCACACTATGCTGCAGTCCTGATTTCCAGTGGTTTCTGCGGAACAAAGCTCCTCAGATGTTGTGGGTGTCCAGCTCCAGGATTGTGGCTGAGTTCATTCTTGGTGATTATGGAAGTCACTCAAAACACTTGATTATCCCATGGATTCTATGAAATAAGAAATAATTGCCTTGTGTTTAAGAGGCCCTGGAATGGCCAGGACTCTTAATACTTCAGACCTTGGGTCTTCACGCAAAAAGATCTAAGGCAAAGACTATATGGCCTATGGAGCCATCTCAGTGCTGCTGCTGAAAGATAAGCCCAAACCACTTGCACCCACCCCCAGGCTGGGATTCAGAGGACTCCAGTTCTAAGTGATTTCCTAGGTTTCATAGACATTAGGACTGGAAGGGACCTTGGAAGAACATTGGGTCCCATGGGGCAGGAAGTCAGCTAGGGTCAAAGGATCCCAGCAAGATAAGCATCCAAGCATTTTTTTAAAAGAGTCCAGAATAGATGCTTGCACCGCTTCTGGAGGGAGCCTATTCCACGCCTTGGGGGCTCGGACAGTAAAGAAGTTTTTCTTTATGTCCAGCCTAAAACAGTATTGGAGGAGTTTATGACCATTGGACGTTTCAAAGTGGTTTTTGAAAGAAATGCAACTTACTGAGATTCATCTAATTCAGCTCCAAAGCCAAGGGGCTTATGTGCTACACAAAATGCTCTAGATCAGGGGTTGTCAACCAGGGGTATGCATACCCCCAGGGGTACTTGAGAATGCCTTAGGGGGTATACACGGGTGGGTGGGGACGGAGTACTGCCAGGCACCATCCCACGCTGCCCTACAGGCATCACCCACCCGGCTGGATGTGGGGGGCAGGGGAAGCTCGCACACAGCAGCTGCTGCCACTCCACATTTGGCCACACACTGCCCCCTCCCCCCCGCTCTGTGTCTGGCCACGGGGGGGAGTACACTGATCCAAAGAGGTTGAAAACCCCTGCTCTAGATAATGAGAAAACATACCATATAAATAGATTAACAAGAGAGTTATAGATATGCACCTCTGTGTGTGGGTGTCTGTGCAGCACAGACTCCTTTGCAGAGAACGAAGCAATAGGCATATGCACCCGTTAGTTATGAGCCAGAAACTAATTTCTGTGTAAAACTTCACAATATTCTAACCAGAAAATACCCCAAGCACTTCTGGGCTTTCCAGGGAACCCTGTCTGCTCTGTCTTTCTGCTATACAGATTTCCCTTGTTTTTTTGATGGTTCTGTATGTGTGAATTTGATCTTATGCGATGACTCTTTTTATACTAAAAATTCATTATATGCAAGGTAAATCCACTCTTTTATGCATTTGGTGTGGTGGAAGCCGGCAGTCAGCTGCTTTGTGCAGTGCATTGTGGGAGTGACCGCACCAAAATAAAGTCTCCTGTGTGGATCTGTGCTCCTCACTGGTTGACCACGACATGTGTTTCTGTAGTTGCCATCCCCATTATGGTAACATTCACCACCACCCTGTGCTTGTGTGTACTGCCTGCTGTTGGCGAGTACCAAAATTGTCTTGTAAAAGTGGTAGAAATGGGCCTGGGATCAGTACAGTCAAGGTCTTGGAACATATCCCTATTTGCTACATTGTAAAGTGGGCTCCCTTTATGTGAATTCAAGTTATGCACCATTTTCCAGGAACGCATGTACAGCATAAAGTGAGGGAAACCTGTACATCAAAGGTTTCCTCTCAGATTAATTTGTTTGGGCTGGCATGTCAGGTTGATCACATGATTTGAAATGCAGCTGAAGGCTGGGAGTTGCAAGTGTCCTGTTAAAGAACAGTCTGTGTAGATATGGAAGCACCTGGCTGGTCTCACAGAAGGCAGGTCCCTTCTCACAAGCATACTTCAGTGATGTTGTAGGAAGTAAAGCTGTGTTTGTAACCTGTGCATTGATGCTGAACATGGGGGTGGTGATCACTAGGAAGGACAGAGAAATGATGCAGAGGGATTTAGGAGGTAAGAAATATGGGTGTGGTATGACGAGCAGAACCTGGAAAGGGAATGAAATGCAGCTAGAGAAAAAGCCCTAAAGATTTGCTGGCAGATAGTGTGGAGAACAGAGGAGAGAATAGAGATCCAGTTGGATATGAGCATGCAAGGGGAAATGGGCAATCATAGACTAGTATGACTGGGAGCCACACTAGGTGGTTTTGTGTTGCAAAGTAAGGAAACAAGTCTCTCTCAATCCACAGCACTGGTATTGCTGTCTCGGGAGTATTCTGCTCAGGGGTGGGTACTGCAGCTCAGCAAAAAAATTGGCGAAGGGGAGGGAAGTCATAGAAAAGTGGCAGCAGTGTCCCACAAAGCAGTATGTGAGGAGAGTATTTAAAGGTCCAGCCCCCCAGATGGGAGAGCGGGAGTGAGCACACCAAAATAAAGTCTCCTGTGTGGATCTGTGCTCCTTGCTCGTTGTCCGTGACAGGTGTCCAATCCTTTTGGATATAACCAAGAATAATGGGATGAAATGAAGAAACAGGTAGCAGGCTAGGGATGACAGTAGGGCCTCTAAGGGCCTCTGAGGGGAATAGGAGTGGATCCGTACACAGTGATTTTGTCTCCTAAACGAAATGGAACAGAGGACATTCATGATCTGACTGGAGAATGTGCTGGTGAACGTCCTCTGGGAGATCATGCTGCAAGGGCCCAGGGCCCAGGCTGTCAGTGTATGTGTGAGGGTGGAGGGAAGGCAGGTCAGATGATGTTATGACCTGCTAATCTACTGATTCATCCCAGCTCTGATTACAGCCAGGTATAGGCTTGGATTTCTCTTTTGAGGAGGAGCCTGCCTGCTGTGGGATGTTTCCTGAGGGTATTAGAATTGGGATCCTGGCTGAGTAGCTGCTCTGTTAAATCAAAAGAAAAATGACACATGCCCAAGGATACCTGCTGTGAAGAGGGAAGTGTTCAAAGAAATGGCAACTCCCACATCCGGCACTTGTGGACACAGGGAGACAGGAGGCTGCTCAGGAGACTGAGCTTCTCTTGTGCATTAGGACTGTGTGAAGTTTTGATGAGTGTTTTGTTTCAAAGCTGTTTTCATAGTTTCGTAGTTGGTAGGGTCGGAAGGAACCTTGAAACAGCAAAATTGAAACAAACAAACAGCTTCGAAACAGCTTCAAAATGAAATGAGGGCATTTGAAAGTTTCTAAACATTTCGAGTTTCAAAGCAGCCCATGGAAAGAGGTGGGGGAGAGCCAGGGCTGTACTTTGAGCAGCTCCGCCAGCCCCATGCAGCTCAGCTCCGCGGTGGGAGAGGGAGTGGCAGAGCCACTCAGAGTGCAGCCCTGGCCAGTGGCTCTCCCCCACCTCCCGCTGCCAGGCTCAGCTCCGTGGGGCTGCAGAGCCCCCCGCCACCGGGCTGTGCTTGCCAGGACTGCGCTCTGAGCAGCTCCGCCACTGGCTTTCCTGCCATCTCCTGCCGCCAGGCTGAGCTCCGTGGGGCTGGCGGACCCACTCGGAGCACAGTCCGACGGCTGAAGGCTCCTCAGCTCCACGGAGCTGAGCCTGGTGGCAAGTGATACCAGTCTTGCTTTTAGCAGTTTCAGGTGCAGTTTCCCAGGAACCCCTGCATCTACCTCCTTGAAACTTGGCAGGCTGCATGCCCTCAGAAGGGGGCTACCATCCTTGCAACTTCATCTGAGTCAGGCACAAAATGACAAAGTTATAGGCATTTTCACGATTCCCCATTATGGCTTATAGGTGAAACACTGAAACATGTCCAAACAGCAAAAGAGTTTCAACAAAATGACAAAACAAAACACTGTACCTTTGAAACGGCGAGACAGAAGTCAAAATGAAATGGTGCTTTTTCATACAGCCCTATTGTGCATCTCACTGGAGCCATGTGAACTTTGCAGATCTGATTTTACAGAGCATAAGCTTAAGGGCAGCAGGCTTCTAAAGGCATCATATAGGGGGCTTTTCAGAACCTAGCGCTGAGGAGCTGGAAACACTGCAGCAGGGCAACCTATACACAACGTAGGCCTTGGATTATAGCAAAGTCATGGAAAACCTATGAACAAAACACAACAAGGCATTGCATACCGGGACAGTTTGACAGGAGGCTGGAAGAGCCTTGTCATACAGCTGTTTCTTGGATCTAGGTGTACCTCTGTGAGCTTGATCTTTTAAGTTGGGATTCTTTGCCTCCAGTATTCCATGGCTGTGAAGGGGATTTTTCAGGCTCTTCACTGTGTGCTCTGTAACAGAGAGGACACTTTGAATGCTGCAAATGGTATCTGGGTTGTGATTTTAATCTGGAGTGTTTTTTATGTCCCTCCTAGTACTTGGCCACATGGCACTGATTATCAGAAGATTCATGAGGAAGTTATATACGGGGTGGGGATGTTCACACACAGATATACATCCCTACATCTTTTTTTTTGTGCAATAGAACAGATAATCCTAGAAATAATAGAAAAAAGTGCTGGAAGGGATGTTCAGAGGCCATCTTGTCCATTTCCTGCCCCAAGACAGGATGAGCTATGCCTAAGGCATTCCTGACAGACCTGTCCTTTAAATCTTCTAGTAACAGAGAATCCACCACCTCCCTAGAAATCCTAGTGTGCTTAGTAGGAACTGTAGGGAATAATTTCTTGTTTGTTCTTGGCATAGTTCACCCTAAAGTCAACTTTCTCCTGACATCTCCCCTCCTCTATCCACTGCCATTGCAACACTGTCCTGCTGACTGTGATTTATTGTTCTTAGGTTCAGCCAGTTTCCTGTGACAACGATGAGGATAGGAGCATTACTAGAGTGGATGAAGGGCTAGACGAGTTCTTCACCAAGAAGTTGATCCAAGAGGAATTGCCGTAAGTACAAAACAGGTTAATTCAGGCTCATGAATGTTACCTGAATATGAACCAAGGATATGTGAACAGGGTGACTCTCCTCAATTCATTCCTCAAGGTAAATGACCTTGCATGTTTTCAAATTCATACTACAGGGTTACAGTTACTCCTAATAACTAAGGTTTATTATGTTTCTCTACCTCTCTTCACTCAGGAATCTCAAAACACTTGATGAACCTTCATAAAACCCAACACCCTTATGCAGTGGGTCAGCCATGTGATTCATGCATCACAGAAATTCAGTCATTTTCTGGGGTGGAACATAACTGCTGTTGTGTACAGCAGTACTACATGGCAGTTTTTAGGACAGTGAGTAAAACAGAATTGGAGCCAAATCCTCAACTGGTATAAATGTGCATGTATCCATTGATCTAAAACAATTAATACTGGCTGAAGGTTTAGCCCACATGGTCCCATTCAAACTGCCAGGGTTGGGATTGAGGATGGCAGGATGTAATTGCCTACACTGGGACTACACATAGACATGGGGGCCTATGACCTCATGCTGAGCAAAGAGAGCAGTGGAATTTTATAGGACCGCAGCTTGATAGGTTCTCGGCTTGGGGTCTGATTCCAAAGATGGAAATGCAAAAATGAAGAAAGGTTGGTCAGCACAGCAGTGTTCTTGGCTTCTAATTCTGTACTGACTGTGCAGGGGATGTGTCATCTAATGCAGTCAGTACAGAACTGGAAGCCAAGAGATCCTGGATTCTAACCCTGAAACAAAACATTAGCTGGGCACATGGTCTTGGGCAAATTGCCTCCATGTTTGTTTCCTTATTTGCAGGAACAGGAAGGACTACTAGGTCAGCGCTTTGTAGGCAGGAAGTGATGTGTCAGTGCTGAACATGTATCCTCAGACTTACAAAACAGGCAGCAGCAGCTATGTAAGGCTTGGCTCACTGTGGTTTGCAAACAAAACTCTGCAATGCCTGGGCTCCTCAATGCAAGAAAAGGAAAAAGGAGCCCATGGCATAATCCTGCTTCACTTGGACAACCAAAGTGCAGCTTGAAACTAACTCTGAGTGACCTGACTATTGTGTAGGGCCAATTCTATCACCTCTCTGGCTGTGTTGATGTCCCAATTACAGGAAGAGAGAGATGCCTGCATCTCTGGAGGGTGATTATATTCCCATAATGGGGGCAGTTCTGTGCCCAGAGAGGGGGCAGTGGAATCACGGCTACACAAGAATCAGGTGATTCAGTTAGCCTCAAGCTGCCCTTTGGTGATCCACTGGGTGAAATGGGATTCTGCCCCATGTCTTTTCATATCCTTTCCTCCCTCTTTCATATACTTCTTTAGTCTTTGTTCCCCTCTTTTCCCTGGTCCTGTAATTCTGTTGGGAAGTACCTTTCTCTTTGTTTCATCCCTGCTTATTTTTATTTCCCTACAGTTGGTCACTTCTGATTTCCCTTGATTTGCTGACATTGGTTTGAGTGACATCTGCCCTCTTCTCTCCTCTTTTGCAAAATCTGACCTGTTTCTCCCTGCCACAGATCTGCTCCACATGTCTGCACTGAACCCCACCCCAGACTTCCCAGAAGGCTGGCCATCCAATGCACAGTCCATCTCTCTCATGAGAACAAGAGCCAGGGACATTAACCAGTGCACAGTTGACTTCTACAATAGAAGTCATGCTTTGTTATATAAAACAAAATACTCATAGGCTCGGGCCTCAGGAACACAGTACCTCTCTGCTCCCATGGGCTATGTGTTACTAAATGGAATTCATCTGGCAGGGTTGGGGGAATCTTAAATGTCCAGGCTATTCTAGAGCACCGATTGAGCAGAGCATGGTGCATAGCAGCACATGGAACATCCTGTAAGTATTGTCAGTCATTAGCACCATATTTTGAGTGTCAAGGTATCCTGCCTGCAGGGAAGCAGGTGTCATTCTCACACAGGCAGCTTTTATTCCGTACTCCCAGGTTGATTTTAAAGAGACAGGGGAGGCAGCTTCTCAGTGTGGGTTGGTGGCATTGTCCGCACAATGCTCTTGGACCATATAACCCTGAAGGTAAATGCCCAACATGTCACTTGTGTGTTGTGTCTTGGGAACATCTTCTCCATGTTCCTGACTAGGGCTTTAGAGTATCCGGTGAGGACTCTGCCCATGAGCATCTGTCCCAGAACAAGAAGAGACATGACACAGGAGGGGCAGACAAAAGTGACAGTTTTCACCTGAGCTGGCTCCTGAAAGTGTTCTATAGATGTGACACAAGTGCATGGCTGCAGAGAGCTTTAATAGGGCCCAATCCCATGACAATCTGAACCATCATTACATGAGGTTTCAGATGAAGGCACTCCAAAGCAGAGTGCCTTCAGTAATTTGTGTCAGTGTGTGCCTGGAACAGGGCTGGGATGATGCAGCCCAGCCCTACTCCCAGCATTGTTTTTAGAATGGGAGGAGGGGAAAGGGAGTGGCCAGTGCTGGAGGATGGGGCAGGTGGATTGGAGGCCCCCTTCAAAGTGGAGAGGAGGCTCAAATCCACTGACCCCACCCTCCAGTGCCAATTGGGCAACCCCCAGAACAACTCCCTTCCCCCCGCTCCCATTTTGAAGACAGTGCCAAGGGCTTGAAGTGGGGAGGGGTGAGGCTGGCAGAGAGCAGCTGCAGACTCATAGCTGCTCTAAACTGAAGCTAGATCCCCCAACCCCTGGGACCCAACAGTGAATACCTGTTGGGTCTGGGGGATTGTGGTAACTCATGGTGCTTCCTGGGAAGTGCCATGAGTTACAGGCAGAGAGCTGCACTTCTGTCTGTGCCTTGGGGTTTTAACCTGCACCATGCTGCCTCAGTGACTGAAAGCTCTTGGCTCTGTACGTCACTCAACTGTGAAGGCCATGATGTAAAGCTGCGCTAAGTCAGCCTGTAGCACCCATGAGTGTTTGTGCATGTAAGACCTGTGCCCCCTGTGGAAAAGCATCCAGGCACGAATGTTTCTGTATTGGCCCTGGCAATAAAGGAAGAAAGATGGCTTTGTTCCAGGGTCAGTAATCCCAGCCTCAGGGCAGGCAGAGCTGAGTTCCTGCCATTCCTTGTGGTGTGATCATTCTGCGACAAATTCTTCCTCTTTCGAATAACCCACTGTCCTATTGTCTGGAAGGTAGCCCATCTTTGTATTGGGCAGCATGCTTGTGAGCTGGAGTTGCTGCCCTGAACACAAGCAGCTCAGCAGTGCTTAGCAATGCTGCCTTGCCCATTGATCTTTCCACTTTTAGTGGTCAGTACTTTTAAGCCAACAAAACATCCAGCAGGTGGCCAGAGCAGGGCCCCCTTTGTCCCAACCTCTGAGCCAGGATTTGTGACCCACTGTCTTCTGAGGGGTGTGATTGGTTCCCTTTCCCTCTCCTTTCACTGTAGGAAGAATGGGCAGACTCCCCCAGGCTACAGACAGGCAGCAGAACATCTGAGAGCCTGCCACAACTCTCAGGACTGTGAGGCATCAGGAGTACAGTAGCCCCAACTCCAGCATTCATTTCATATCTCCAGTCTGCAATTGCACTAACTCTTTCTGGACTTCTCTTATCACAGCCGAGCTGCACTGGAAATCTGCCTGGATTCAGCTCCTCTCGCATCCTCTGGCTCCCGGACCTTCAAGAAGAAAATAGGAAACTTCTTTGCATTCAAGAAACCCAAGTCCACCAGGGTCTCCAAGTGTGAAAAGGAACCTGAGGGGAGCCCAGTGGCAGCCAAAGGCAGGAAGTCTATGCTGAGTGACATTTTAAGGTCTTCAAGTAAGGCAGGGGAAGCTGCCAAGCCTCTGAGCAAATCTGAAGAGGGTGGGTTGGCTGTGGAGCCCAGAGCCGATACAGAACACAGCCAGACCCCCGATGCTGCCCGCAGGATCAGGCCCAAGTATTCCAGAGAAGGCAAATCACAGTCACTCATACTCCTATCTGGGGAGGATGAGGAGGTGCTAGGAGTGAAACATGAAAAGGTAACTCCCCTACCCTCTAATCCCCAGAGAACCCATGCTCCTGGAGATCACTGCCCAGTGCTGTTGTGTCATTAGTATATTGACTGTGGCATTTCAGGCCCCACTCCTCCCTGCACAGGGCAGGAGTGGATCCAAGTGTAGCTAGATGACTGATTCCCTGAAGCCCTGGGGACTGGGGGCCCTTGGACCATGCCATGTGAGAGTAGCAGCTGGGGACATTTTTTGAATCCCCAAAGCAGGTAAGGCAACTCCTTCTTTCCCATCTGTGCTCAGCAGCACCTCCCCTCCCATTCCATCTCTCTTTCTACTTATGTCTTTGGGTGCAGGAAGGGGACATTCACTTGCCACTGTCCTCAGGTGACCCAGGAACAAGAGAAACCCCAGAGCTGCTGTGCTGCTCTCCTCTAGCTAGGGCTCTGGGAAGTGACTACAGGGAAACCAGGCTCAGCTGGAGACACTGGAAGCGGTGGCAGTGGGCAGGTTCAGCTCAATCCTCCTGGGTGTTCTCCACCAGCCCGGGGTACTGCTCCCTGGGGTACTACTACCTTAGAGGAGGGGAAACCTGCCCGCTACCACCACTGTCCCCAGCTGAGCCCAGCTTTCTGTGCAGCCACTTCCCACAGTCTCGGCTGCAGTGGGGCAGGAGTGGCTGTGACATTGGCTCCTTCCTGTGCCCTGGGGCATAAGTAAAAAGGGTGAGGGGAATGAGTGCTGAGAGCAGTGAGGGGAAGGGAGAGCTTCTTACCTGATTCAGGGACTTACAAAGTCCACGGCATGGTCTACTCAACCCAGTGTTGGGGAGAGAGGGGCTAGGGGGGGAAGGATACAGCCACCCCCTGCAATGCTGGATGCTGCTTTCACATTCCCCTCTTCAAAATCCTGATTCACCTCTGGCAGGGGGATTTGGCCTCTGGCTTTTGGCAGGTACATTGCTGAAGTAACTCTGTGATAGAGAGCAGAAATATGGAGATGGCCTTTGCTTGAGATTTATGTCTTGCGCTAGAGAGGAGACAGACCTGGACTAGACAAGGAAGGTAAAGGGCTAGCTTCATTAAGCTGGTTCTCTCTGGCTCTCTCTCTCTGACTGTCCAGCCTCTGCAGCCTAAAGTAGCTACACAGGGGCAAATGTGATCCCATGCCCATTGTTGTCATTGGAGAGACTCCCGTTACTTTCAGGAGTGATGGATCAGGGGCAGGTAGATGAATGGTGAGGGATGAGGAGGTGATGGATCAGCCCTGGCTTGACATAGATGTTCATGGAAAGGGCTGCTGCCTTACACCACCGACAGAATCTGTTGCATTCATGGAAGACATGAGCACAGGTGGGGATGTGATGCTCTCTTGCTTCTTTATGTCTGTAAAACAGTAGGGAGGTTTGGGTGATGCCAACCAGCCCAGATGCAGCTGAGCCCCATTGTAGTCCTCACATTGTCCCAGTTTGTAAGGTATAACAGGATAAGAGGGAGACCAAGGGGAGTTCCATGGCAGCCAGTAGTACAGACTTAAGCTTACTCCCAGTGTTGAGGCTGGACTGGGGAACACAGGCAAACACAACAACCAGAAAATGAGCTAATCACTGGGCTGGCAGGTTGTATCAGAGGGAAGTGGTATTGACTGTAAATCTGTTGCCAGCTGGGGAGGGAGGGGAGATATCTAGAGAGGCACAGGCACCAACATTATGGCTAAGGCATCATGGCACTTGTCTCTTGGCAGCATGCCTCAGACTAGGTAGGATAAAGAAAGGGACAGTACTTGCTTAGGTACCTGAGGCAAGACCCTTGCCTTCTTCCCTCCCTTTTCAATGGGTAAAAGGTGTATAGTATAGAAGGGACCCTATAAGTCCCAAGATTGGCTAAAGGAGGATTCCTGGATTCAGGCACTGTGAAAAACAGCCAGCCATAATGGCAGCCGGTGTAGGGGGGCTTGGGGACATAGCACAGAGGGCATACAGGGAGAAGGGGCAAGGTAAAAGGTGTGTGTTGGGGTAAGGACACAGCACTGTGGAGATTCCAACATTGCAGAAGCCCAAGGGGCAGCTCAGGAGGGGCATCATAACTTAGCCAGACCCCCACAGCGTTTGAGTGACACCAGGGTCTGTAGAATGGCCTGCAGTTGGGATGGCACAAACATGGTTTATAGTTGTGGGCTACAGACCTCGTGCTTTGCCTCTGAGAGAGAATGCAGAATCTTACCCTAGCATCCCATTACCTAGAGCAATGGGTCTCTAGCCCCACCAGTCTGCACACTACTCTGTCATTCTCAGCCATGAGAAGCAGCCTGATGGACCCCCTGGCTTTGCTCTGTTTGTCCTCAGAAAAGGCACTTTGAGAAGAGTGATGGGGAGATCCCCAACTCCTTTGAGCAGCGAGTCCATGTCATGCTCCACCGCATTGGGGTCACCAAGGTCCTGTCCTCTGAGGGCAAGAAGAAGCAGGTGAGCTAAGCCTCTGTGTTTTTCCAAGTCCCACGTGGCCATTGACACCTGCAGGTCTGGTTGGGGCTGAGACAGCATTTGCAGTATGGCACAGACCATCCCACAGAATGGCATGGCCCAGAACTGAGCATGGTCTCCCCCTCCCAAACCTCTTTGCTAAACTCAGTCACATGGTCTTAGAGGAAAATGAAGTCTCCTAGTAAGTGATAGTCCCGCAATTAGAAACTCAACTGACAGTGAAGTAAAATCCAAGTGGAGCAGGCTGACCAACTGTTCATAATAACCTGGTTAATGTGCATGTATGCCATTGCCCTGTCCTGGATGGAATTAGAACAAAACCTGTGCAACAGGGGCCTGATGCTGCTAATGTTGATTCTGCTTTCGCTGAGGCAGTAGAGAAGGAGGAGCATTCTGTTGCTGTGAAATGGTCATTCGTTTGCTTTTGTTTGTTCCCTCCTTGGTAACTCCCTTTTGCCTGCTAATAATAAATGAAAGTGAATGACCATAGAGATTGGGGAGGAAACGTGCCTAAAAATTTGTGCCAGTAGTATGTTTACTTCAACAGCTGGCAAAATAATCAAGTGACTCATTCTGGCATCTGACCATACTCTTTCTCAGATCACCTCTTTAAATTAACATTAAGTCTTCTGTAATGCATTCTGTTCTATTCTGGCATGTATTACCCGATTCAGATAACAGTGTGTTTAGAGACAGAAGTTGCTCCGTAGTCCACTCTTTGCCTGTGGAGCTGTGGGGTGTTACAGAGCAAAGTGGTCTACCAGATTGAAAGAGGATGGCTGTTGGGACCATAATGCAGAAAACTGGGATAGTTAAAGTGTTTGCTATGGATGGGCAACTAGTAACTGGAAACTAGTCTGTAAAACTCATGAGTTGTAGCCTCTGGTGGGCAAGGTAATAGTGGCTTGGGCACTTTATTTGGAGATTTGAGAAATGGTTTGTTTTAATATGGCCACCCTGATTTTCAGCAATAGTTTCTCATTGCTCATGCACAAGCAACCATGTTTGCAGGCAACTGTAGACACTAATGGTAGACATATAGCTAGTGTGAACATCTGCAGCTTGTTGTGAGCACAGATTGAGAGGCCTGATTGAGTTATGCTTCTATGAAAATTTGCAATGCCATGTAACAATATGGGCAAAGATAGAACTGATCTATAGATTTGCTTTGAAAGGCTGAAGTGTTTGAGGCCAAGAATGGAAATCAGTGTAAAAGAGTGGGTGTCTTTGGAAAGGAAATGCACACCTAACAGTGCTACAGCACCCTTAAAAGGATCTTGCAGCACCCAAAGGTGCCTGGTTTAGGTACACAGAAACCTTCAAGTTTTTTTCCTGCTCGCCTCAGAATATTTCAGACTTTGCTGGGAAAGGAAGGAGATTGGGGAAGCTGCTTTGCCTTCCTCCCTGTGGACATAAGTGTCCCTCTTCTCTAGGGATCTCCATTGCTACTCCTATGTGAAGGCAGTAAGTGGGCCTCTCAGTGAAAAGGTTTGTTTAATGTATGGAAGGAGAGCACAGCAGCTGTTTCCTTCCACTGCAAGGTTTTAAGGCAGGGAAGGAGTTCCCTTGCAGCTTTGGGGGCACAGGAGTCCTGGATAGGCCTTTGGCTGCCTTCACAGTACAACCATGAAAAGATAAATAGCAGATTAGCAACATGTAGTGGCATTGCTTACAAGCAGTGTGAATTAATCTAACTTGTGACCCTGCCTCCTGAACACTACTTAGCATTTGAAGCCTGCTTGATGACTCTATCCTAGTTAAGTTCCCCCAAGCTGCTGTGCTTGGGTGCCACCGGAGCGAACTCAGATGCTTGCCCTGTTTTCCTCTTTTCTCATGAGTATTTCTTTGGGATTTGGGCAGACCCATCTAGAGCGGTGATTCTCAACCAGAGTACCGGGGCATCCTGGGTGCTGCCAGATTTTTTTGAAGGGCGTCACAAGGTGTGACGAGATAAGCAGATAAACTAAGCACGTAAACCAGGCTCAGCCTTGTCCCTGCCTGAACAATCCCCCACCCCTACTGCCCAGGCCCTTTGTAAGGAAGTATGCACTGTAATATATAAATTAGCTTTTGAAATTGGGTGCCACTCAGTTTACAAAGTTATGGAGGGTGCCTTGAGTCCAGTTAAGGGTGTCTTAAGTCCAGAAAAAGTTGAGAACCACTGCTCTAGGTTGTTCTGGACACCCAGCCTATAGGTTATTTCTTCTCCTTGTGAACTCTTTCTCTTCTGCAGCTATCTTTCTGCTCTCTCTTCAGATCACCTTATTTTCCAGGTCCCTTTAACTGATTCATCATGTGATCAGTTCTCCTATCAGGGGACTATATGAGAGCTATCATCCCACATGGAGAAATCTAGGTTTCCTGGATTGGCCACCTTCTTTAGCATATCCATGAAATCCCACTCACCCCACCCAGATATTGCTATGCTGCATGTGCATAAATCCTTTGATCATATGTTCCCTGCCTCCCATGAGTGTCTCTGGAAAGAAGCTAACCTTTGAGATTTGGTAGTAATCAGCAGAACATTTAAGAGGTAAATTGAGCCATACGTAATATTTCATAAACGAGAGCATGCAGAGATTCCCACAACCTTCACAGCGGGCTTGAAGCAATACACATTTGAGTGGCATGCAGAGTAGCAGATAAAAGCAACTCATTAGGTCTTTGTCTTGAAGCTCAATTCAACGTGACTGTTTTGGTGTCACATCTTTATACAACCCACATGTATGCCCCTAATTTTTCCAGAGAGCCTTTTGCTTGCCACCACTTGCCACATTTTTAATGTAGCAGCACAGCCTGTGGTCATTCATACAACGTGTCAAGATCATGCATTAATGCCACTAGTGCCACTCAGGCAGCCTTGCTCACATAGATGCTCAGCTATCAGACTCCTGACATCTTGACAGCACTGCCCTGAGCTGGAGAAAGGTGACACTATCCTGAGTTAATGTGAGAAGCAGATGATGGGGATGCTTTGTGACAGCTGCTGCAGAACACAAGGGGCAGGGAGCAGCAGGGTTATTTCTCTCTCATTCTCTACTTTAGCACGCTCTGGTGCTGGTGGTGGAGCATCTCCGAAAGCTGATAGGTGTTGGATTTCCTATTGCCATGAGTGTATCTCCAGAACATAGATGCTTTGAGGGAAATGTGCAGCCTTTCTATAGAGATAATTACTTTTCCCCTGAGACCTACTTATTTGTTTTTCACTAGGATAGTCCTCTCTCCTGGAGCATTAGTATTGTCCTTGTGTCTACAGGCCCTCATTGACGGGGATCTGGGTTTTCCATTTGCTGTGGAAAAATGCAGATTATCTCCTTAATGAAGAAAAATGCAGATTTTCTCTTTTAAAGGAGAAAATCATGGATTTTCCCCTTTTAAAGGAGAAAAACACGGGAAGTGGTGGGTTTTCCTTTGCCCGCTGGCCACCTTCCTTTGAGGAGTGAGGGCTCCCCAGCAGGGCTGGGGGGTCTGTGGCTTGTAAGCGAGGGGCAACAGCATGGGCAGGAGCAGGGCTGCTCAGCGCTAGGAAGCAGCAGGGGGGAGCAGCTGCAGCTGGGCCTGTGTTCTGGTGAGTGAAGCGGGTAAGGGGGGCTCTGATTTTTCCATGATAAAAACCCCAAATCAAATGCCAAAATGTATAGGTATTTAGAATTTATTTTATTATAATGACTGAGGCACTGGTAGGCTTCCAAATTGCTTAAAAATTGTAAATATATCAATAAAACATTGTGTTCAATTTTTATATATATATAATGATATTTCATTTTAATTGAGGAAAAACACAGATTTGAGGGGTTCTAATAAGAGAATTTGTGTTTTTATCAGAGATTTTGCAGTTTTTAAACAGAAGAAAACAGGATCCCTGCTCATCACAAAGGCATGGCTCTCCTGTAACTAATGGATTTGGGCTTGAGAGGATAAGCAGTCCATTTGTGGTCCCAAGAGAACATGTCATAGAAGTTAGAGTTACAAAAGACGTATGACGTAATTCAGTCCATCACACAACCCATATAAGATTGCTCCCCTTATATGTGCTCCAGGGCTTTACACTGCCTGGTTTTAAATGATGCACATGATGGAGTTTCCCTCTCTTCCAATCGCTCTGTTTTCCTTTGCTGCATTTTCATGCTATTGCTTTTTTGCAGCACCTCATTAGACCACCCCTAATGACTTCTCTGCCATCTCAGGGCCGGATTTATAGCCCACACTCATTGTTGGAGGGCATCCCATTAATATCACCAGGCTTTGGACCAAGACCTTTGTGTAGAAGTTTTTGCAATTTGCGTGGCCTCTCCCTCATCAACATGGTATTCAGCAAATTTATTTAGAAGCTTGGTTGTTTAACCTGCCTCATAGGTGGCACCTTTCTAGCTGCTTTATCTCTTTGAGCTTCCCTGTCTCTGTGATGGAGAACCCAGAAGTGCGCTCAGCATTCTCAGTGGAGACAAACCTGTGCTGCATACAAAAGAGCTGTTGCCTTCCAGTTCCTGGATGGTAATGTATCTGCACTGACATTTGATGCTACTATACTCGCATTATAAACCCTTAACTAATTTGCTGCCCCTTTTCTCTTAACTGTTTTTCAGGCTGCGACTTGCCTGCCTCTTTGTGCTAGTCTTTTCTTCCCAGTTTAGAATGAACTGCATTTTTCTGACTGAGGCTGATTATTTCTTGTCCATGAAGTCCAGGGGACCAAGGTTCACATCCTCTTTAAGTTTAGCATGGATGTCAAGCATAAATAATATGCTGGATTCTCATGGCAGTTGTTTATTTCGAGACTTTTTGTTCTTCATTGGGCACCTTCTTGCACTGAGCACTTCCTTTTTTTCCAATCCCAAGACCTCAGAGAAGGTTCTCCAAGCCCCTGTGAAGTCATTTGTAAAATAAACTTTCACAAGGCTGGGTAACAAATGCATTATGAAAGCCCAGTTATCTCTGCTGCATTCCCTTCAAACAGTGTGGGTCTGATCCACTGACAGAAATAGTGTATGTGGTCAGCACCTGTCAGGATTGGGTTCTCAAAACCATATTCTGTGTAACATTTCCTTAAACAAATGCATGTTCCTAGCAGTTCCCTTTCCTTGAAAGAGCTGCTCAGACAATCTGTTCCAAGCAATCTCTGTTTTTACATGTCATCCTTTAGGGAGTTGATTTTCCAGCCAGTGGCTGTTCTCATGGCTCATTAACTTCACAGGTACTTACAAATTCTTCCCTTAGTAGCTAAGTAAAAGCTCTGCTCTGTCCTTGCCTGCCGACTTTAAGGGAAGCCCTGCTATATCTGAGTCTGGATGATCTGTAAATTTGAACCTCATCACCTCTTTTCGCACAGGTAGCTCCACTTCTTCCATGTGCAGCCCCAGTGCTGCTCACCTTGTGACAAGCATCTTGCCTTGGCCTTGGTCACTGGAGAGCTCTAATGAACAGCCAGTTCCATTTTCAAAGCCTGCTTCAGCTTCAGCAAGAAATGCTGAGATGTTACACTGCAGCTTGGCCAATTGTGAGTGTGATCTCTTTCCACAGAGGCATTTGCTCTCTGCCTCTATGCTGTCCTCTGCTGTGATTCCAAGTTGGAGAAATTTCAGCATGATTTCCGATGTTCTGCCCATTGCCCCATGGTCACCTTTGCCCTCTGTGGATGCCCTGTTGAGAGATATAAAGGATTCCCTTTCTTTGCACCTGAGGATCCCTGGCACTGGCAATTGGTTATGGTCAAAATTCCATCCCACACCCTGAGAAAGCAAATCCTTTTATCCACTCTGTTCCCTAGATTATACAGCCACTGTTCAAGGGGCCTTTCTTGGGTCCTCATGATGCCAAAATATCTACTGGACAATAGAAAAAAGGACATTCAAGGAAAGAGGCTTCTGAAGTAGTGAGCATGGAGATAATTCTTTTTATTCTTAGTCAGTGGCAAGGTCTCCTAATATGGTTTCTGTTTTGGACCAATTGGAGATATGATCTCATTGGCTGGAGATTTCCAAAGCACCCAGGTAAGTTAGGAGCCCAGTGACACTGACTTTCACTGGCCCATAGGCTTCTAAGATTCAAGTTCTTCTTTCCTGAAGAATGTGCACATTTTCTCCACACAGGCACTCATTTAATCAAGGGTAATAGGCTTGGGGGGAGAGAGTCTCACAAAAATTAGCTAGTATGAAGTCTTCTTTGATATCTGTATCAATCACACTGTGCGGATTACTCAAGGGCTTATTTTACTAAAAGCTGTAGTTAACTCAGTCTCATGCTGTACATGGAGAATGTCTGTGAAATGGAACGGTGAAGGAGAGAGTGTTTTTTGCAGGAAAGGCCAACAGTGTCCCTAAGGAACAGTCAGGGTTGTATGTCAGGACATATATGTGGGAGGATCCTTGAAACCATGAGAGGACATGGAGCCCTGAAAAACGTGCTCAATTTTGCCCATTCCATTTTGTCTCCATTGCTCCCAGAGGCAGTAGGAAAGGGCCTCTTGGGTCATATCCAAGCCAGCTCTCTGGGTTGGGCAGTCTAATTTCAGTTACCCAGTGAATGTTGTTCCCGCCCATCTACAGGGAGACTACTGCAACCATTGGGGATCATCACTGCATTCAGCTTCACCTGATCTTTGCCTGCTTTCTCCCTGTAGTTAGCATGTGGGTAGCTCCAGAACCAGTCCTTTCTGCTTCTTTGTGCCTTGGGATGATGAGGTTCTCCATGGGATTGGTTTTCTCTCTATTTTGTTTTTTTGCAGAATAAAGATGGTGAGATCAAGAAGGCTGGTTCAGATGGTAAGTCACATCCGATCCCCTGGCCCCTTCACTGAGGAGCAATCTCCATCTGAGCAGTCATGTTCCAAGCCAAGGCTGTGGAATTCCAAGACAGCAGTCAGAGCATGTAACTTATATCCTTGGCTGGAGTTGACATTTGCTCCTGGGGAGACATCCCAGCAATGCCCCCTGTTGCAGCCCCAAGCACAGCTCACCTGGGGGCACCAGCAGGTGGGAAGGCCATCATAGCCAGAGCACTTCAAGGCTTCTGGTGTTTTAAGTACTATGTTGGGTAGATCCATTTTGAGCAGTCAGATGACTTTGTGTTCATCAGTGGCTGCTTGAACCTTGCCCAAACTAGCACCACTGCTGGTGGAGCTGTATAAGCAAGAATGGCAAAAGAGGACATATTTGAAAAGAACAAGGTAGTAGAACCAGGCACTAAAACTCCTTGGGGGTGGGCAGAGGCTGCATCTGTGTACATTTTACTTTGCATATGGCTGCTTTCTGTGCTGGGGAGAGACTGTGCCAGGAGAGGCAGGCTTCTGTGAATGGAACTAAAGATGACACTGGTGTGTCTAGGACATGCCACCAGAACCTCTCGCTTCACATTCCCAGAGTCCCTGAGGCTGCTGCCATTGTAGGGGTTCTGCTCCCAGTTGCTCAGATGTGAAGCCACTTTGGGATACAGACAAGCTTTCCAGTCCTGGGCCAT
Source organism: Crocodylus siamensis (assembly GCF_052110815.1). Lineage (NCBI taxonomy): Eukaryota > Metazoa > Chordata > Crocodylia > Crocodylidae > Crocodylus > Crocodylus siamensis. Next base: position 41,190,469 of record NC_143403.1, on the reverse strand, counting down.
AGCTCAGATCAGGCTAGATGCAGAGATGATTCTTTTAGGGTCCAAGGCTTGCAGTCCCGACCTCCCTATGTGCAGCCTTGCTAGGTTTGCCTCCACAGTTCTGTATAAACTAAATCTCTAGCTGGAGTCAGGAGGGAATTTCCCTTTTGAGTACCATTCAACAGCCCTGAGCCATTCCTGGGGTGGGGCTTCAACTTTCTGGAGCAACCGCTGTGGATAAATGCTGAGACAATAATAGATAAATAATAGGCCATGGCTCTCATTCTATATGGAAGGACTTGTACTGAGTTCTGTCTCTGGCACAGTCAGTGGCAGAACTTATACTGACTTCACATGGAGCACAGATTTCCCCATCTTCTCCAACGTGAATAATGAAATGCTGCCTTTTGAGGCCTCTGTACATTTTTCCTTCAGGGGTATGCTACAAGGGGTTTTATGGAGCAATATTATTACCAGCTCTAGGCTTCATGAAGCAGGAACACCACTGAGTGAGCTTCTCTGGCTGCGTTAGGGAGATCAGACTAAATAATCACAATTGCCTTTCTGGCTCTATCATCTAAGAAAGTAGTGAGATTAATGGTGCAACCCAGCTGGCTCTGGTGTAGCAGTATAGTGTGTTACCCAATCCCCTGCACAATGCCTCTCTGGGGCATTGATGCCTCTTGTCAGAGGGAATCACATTGGTATGGACCAGTAATGTATTAGGTTAATTAAAATGATTAATGAGCTTTAAAATGTCCTTTAGCAGACATTTTTAAAGCAGACAGATAGCTTCACCCTTTTAATGATAATATATGAAAAAAATGACAAAATTCAAAAGCCCTGTATCCAGCAAGTTAGGTGATTTCTAGAGTGGTCATGTAGGAATTAGAGTAAGTAAAAAAAAGATCAGTCTCTTTCCCAGAAAAGGTAAAAACAAAGAAAAGGTCTTGCTTCTTTGAAAACATTCTCTTTTTTCAATTTAACTTATTTTTTAAAGCTTTTGTGTTGTTTAGAGAAGAAAATTAACACATCATCTTACTGCCTCTCTTATTTTTTCCCCCTGTGGAGAAAGGGGAGAGAGAGACTGTATTTTCTCACACATAACACTCCCCCAAAATAAAACCTGCACCATGTTTTTGAAAGGCAGAATATACAAAAAAGATTTTTCTGGAGTCATGGTTGACTGTGTGACATAGATAAAGTCCTCCTGGAAACAGAGTGTCCAGGAAGTATGGCATCCCAAGAGACCACCGGAGTGAGGCAGCAAGAGATTCTCAATGTGGCTGGAAGTTCCTGCTGCTTCACTCAGGCTATCTCCAGGGATGCCACGCTTCTTGCACACTGTTCCCAGAAGGACTTATTCTATGCCACATAGGTTAGGCCCCAGACCCTTGCAAGAGCAGTAGCAAGACTGTTAGTTCTTTCTTGTAACTAGTTCTTTATATCGGTTCCTGTAAATAAAGTGTTGTTTCCACATTACAAACTTCATCAAGATAGAGCCAGCAGCTGACTTGCTGCTTCAGGCATGAAGTACAGTATTTAGCCAATAGTTATGGCTGTGAGAGGAATAATACAGGAGTCTGCCTTTTAGTTTGCTGTGCCAGACAAAGTGGTGGCCATCTCTGCAGCTGTATGGTATGCACAGTTGGAAGGACTGGTTTAGGGAGGAAAGGTGTATACTGTAGGCAAGAAAATACGATATCTTATTATTACACGCACACACACAATTTTTATATTTGTTATTGCAAAATTGTTCATTAAAAGTGAAATAGTGTAACTCAATTGAAATATTTTCACAACTATTTTAGGTTAGAAGGAGTTGTCATGGAAAAATGTTCCCATGGAAATTTCTTATCAGCCCCAGAGCAAATGCTGTCTTGGAGGGTTCTTCAGGTTGGGAATCACAGAGAGCTGGGACTGCTATGAGATGTTGAAAAGCTACCTTCCTTCCAGCCTTATCCAGCTCACACTGAGGTCAGGGACAAAAATGTTCTTGACTTGAATAGAGCTAGGATTGGGTTTACTGCTACCTAGGCCTATCAATTAATCAGCAGTGTCAAAAATCTGGCCTGCAGGCCAGCCCTGTTCTGCCAAGCCCTATCATCTGGCCTGTGATGCTGTCTGTAAGTCTTAGACTGGATGAGCACACCACATGTAGCAAGTACCAGATCAACTTGACACATCAGATCCAGTCTGTGAGCCCAATCTGTGAACTGTATCCAGCCCATGAACTGGCCTTGTGGGCCAGATGAGTTTGATACCCCTACTATAAATGAGTGCCCAGCACAAGTGACACCGAGTGGCCAGTAGGAGAGAATTTTGGTCTGTACTGCTAAATGTGCAGTTCCCACTAGGTTTCTCTGGGGGACACTTTAGGTATTAACACGTAGGGTCTCTCTTTGGACACGCATTCCCTGTCACATTGGTTCTTACAGGTGACTCTTTCTGATTGGGCTTATACCCCTTCCCACACAGGTAGGAGAAGCGCTTGTTTCAGGTCACCATTTGTTGGGGTACCACCAGGCTGGAGAGACACAGGCTTGGGGGGACCTGGTGGCTGCCTGTAAGTGTGTGTGGGGGGGGGGGTGCCTGTTCCCCAGAGCACCCCATGGGATGACAAAGTCAAACAGTCACAAACTTCTCAAAGACCGTTTCAGACTGGACATAAGGAAGAATTTCTTTATAGTCCAGGCCCCTGAAACCTGGAACAGACTGCCGCCAGAGGTGGTGCAAGCACCTACCCTGGATTCCTTTAAGAGTCAATTGGATGCTTATCTTGCTGGGATCCTGTGACCCCAGCTGACTTCCTGCCCCTGGGGCAGGGGGCTGCACTCTGATCTTCCAAGGCCCCTTCCAGACAGATGGCTTCATTCCACAGGGTATACCAGGGGTGGGCAAAATAGGGCCTGTGGGCCAGATGTGGCCCACCATTCCATTGTGTGTGGCCTGTGGAGGACCTACAAAGTTTACAAAATTATTATTTATCTGGTCTGGGCTCCCTGTCAAAGATGACAGTAGACAGGGGCAGTAGGACCCAGGGGAAGCCAGCAGGAGTCAGGAGAAAAGCCAGCTGGGCTGGGCCCACCCCCACCTCCAGCCCCAGGAAGTGCTTGCCTGCTGCAGCTTTCCCTGCACCTGCCAACTCCAACACCATGTGGCCCGGGGCTGCATCGCTGGACCAGGGAGCAGGGGTGCAGGTACCCTAGGACCACGTGTGTGTGTGTGTGTGTGTGTGTGTGTGTTCGTAGGGCAAGTCCCACAAGCACCCCCCACCATACACATGCATCCACACACCCCCTTGCACTGCCATACATGCAGACCCACACACCCACTCCCTCTCTCACAGCTCAGCCACCCTCCCCTGACACGCATCCCCCTACAAACCCACACCCCACACATCCACATATACCCACATGCTCCCTCCCCCACATACCCACACCCTCATAGTCCCCCACAAACTTATACACACCCTCCCATGCCCCCCACAGCAGCACTCTGCCTGAAATAATTACGCACCCCTGGAGTACACCCACTGTGGCAGGGTACCACCATCACAGAGTGGTGCGGGAGGGGGCCTGAAGATTTTATCCCCACCTCTATAAAACCTAACTGTGGTCCAGTTCCCAAGCAACATAAATCAAAAATGGCCCTTTTTTAGTGGAATAAGTGTTCCACATTGAGGATTATGCTATAGAACAGCAGCCCTTTACCTTCCCATCTTAACTTACTGTATGTAACATTCCTGTGTAGTCTAGGCTATGCTGTGGCTTGGTCTATCTCCAAAAAGGACACAGGTCCCCTTGACAGCCTGTTCACATCCCTTATCCCGCATCAAGAGCCTCAATTTCAAATCTGCTGAGCTGAAGTCAGTTGAAACCTAATTTCAAGCAACTCTAGCTGAAGTCAGTGGCCTGTGAGGATACTAACACCTCTGAAAATGAGCGTCAGATTTTCTTTCATCTCTCATTGCTAGGCTATTTGAGGTAAATGTTTCCTGATGCAGGGTAAAGCCGTTTCTTCTCTTTGCAGGCAGTTACTTATTGTGCTTTCCTATAGTCTCCCTGCCCTGAGGTTGAGCTCAGTAATTATCCCAGAGGCTGATTTTTTTTTTTCAGTAGTTGAATCACTTGCATTGAGACCCTGCAAAAATGTAGAAGTAGGTGAATCTCAGGGCCTGTCTCCATTTGAATGTAGAGTAAGTAGTGCAGAGCAGGGGGTATCAAATATATGGCCCACAAATAAGGTATAGTGTAAATTCCCAGTACAGTAGCTATTCCAAGGGAAGCCATTCTTCTGCAAGTGTTCCCCATTGACTGAGGAGTCAAATGTCAAAGGCACCGAAATTCTGGCCAAAGAATGAGTTATTCCAGAATAGCTCCTGCACTTTCAGAGTGTTTTACATTAAAGCAGGTTGGATTCTGTTAAACAGGAACAAGGCACTCTTATTTTCAAAGAAGGGCATCCACACTTGGAGTTATGCAGGAGGAGAGTTATTCTAGAGGGAACCATGTGTAGCAAAGCCCACAGGTTTCAGTCAGATACAGAACTGGGTGTATCTTTGGGTCAGAACCCAGCTTGCTTTTTTTTTTTTTTTTAAGGAGGTCTGATTTTGGAACTAGGATGCTTTAACTTATATTTTCCCTGGGAGAGTTTTAAAGCTTTAATAAGTGACTGTACTAAGCAGCAAGCAACAGAGCTCTTCCTTGCAATTCATATCCATTCCATGTATCTTGGAGCCAGAGCTGCTAATTTTAGGGAGCAGGGCTCTGTTCTCATAGGCCTTGCAGAGCCTGCTCAGCCAGGGTCAAGGAAGCTAGAAAATTGTTTCTTGTGCATCAACAAGAGAATTCTTTGCTAAGCTGTGCAAGCCCACTGTAATCAATAGGACTGACTGCCTTGGGGTCACTGAGGGAAGGGTTTGGACTACAGGTTGTTACCAGTAAAGAAGCCTGAGAGAAAAGAGCCCAGCTTGATTTTTCAGATCCCATGGTGAGCCTAGTGGACTGGCAGCAATAAGGGAAGCTAATTTCTTGTGTATGCTTGGACCTGTTGGATGTCATCCTTGGGGATGGCAGTGAGGGAGCTCAAAAGGTGGTGGGGGGGGTGCTCTTACAATCGCTTGCCTGAGCAGAGCTGCACCTTAAAGATGTGTCTGCTGTTTTCTATGTGGCATATTCTGACAATAGTGTAACTAACCAGGGAGGTGGGGCAAAAAATCAGAAGCAGCTGTGCTCCCAAGCTGGCCTCTGCAGTGTGGCCAGCAGTGCGATCAGTAATGCTGCCCCATGCAGTGCTTCCACTCAAGGTGCTCAGCTGTCACATTGCCACCCTGACTTCTGGGTCTCAACTCCAAATGCACTGATGGGTAGAATGGATAGTGGAGGGTGGGGGGGTGCCCTTCAGTGCTGCTCTTTGCAAGTGAATGTTTCTTGTTTCTAGGTGACATTGTGGACAGCTCTGCAGACTCTCCTCCCCCCTCCCTGAAATCACGAACTCACTCAGTATCAACAGGTGGGTCTGCTCCTCCCCCCACTTCAGCACTCTGCTATGTACTTAGGAGACTGCACAAGGGTGATGGGAATGTTGGACATTCAAAGTGGGAAGCACAGGCAGTGCTAGTGCTCCCAACAGGACAACCTGAGGGCAGAGAATCTGCACTGGACATCTGGGTATGTCCTTGGGCCCAATGTTGCTCAGCCTGCATGGGCAGGACTTGCTCCAGTTACAGCAAGGTACTGCTGTCCAGTCTACCCCTGCAGCTTGCAAAACACTATCTCAAGACACCTCTGTGGCCAATCTTTTTCCTTCAAGGAGGTTGTGAGGATTAGTGCTTTCTCTGAAGGCCATTGTTAATGGGCGTCAAGCTCTGCTGAGAATGGGACTGGCTCCCATTAGTTAAGAGCATGAAAAGCTGCACCAGACTTTGCTGGTGTATGCCAAACTAGGTGCATACATGCGTTACATACATCTTTTCCTTGCTTTCCTATTCAGATGCCTCTTTGCGAAGTCGCCCTGCTGAGACCTTGGGCCAAGCAGCAGTAGTGGAGCAGGGCAGCGGGCCCAGTGAGACGCGGCTGACCTGGAAGGCCTTGGGGAAGCAACTAAATGCTGAGCTCAAGGGCAAGTGTTCTGAACTCCATTCTCCCTCCAGGAGTCCCTTTGTCATCCAAGAGCAGAGCAGCCCCACCGAGAACCAGTCCAGGGAGACCTGGAGCAGCAGCTTGCCCAGGACTGGAAGGATCCCTCCAGTGCCTTCACCAAGGAGAATTAGCAATTCAGGAGACGCCAGGGCAACCTCTGAACTGTTGAGTTCACCTGCAGCTGTAGACACAATTGCCGAAGGTACAGGAGTGTGGGGTTGTGGAGGCAGAGACTTCTGGAAAAAAAGGGGGGGGGATGGAGGAAGTATCATTGCATTCTGTAAGGCGGCAATCTAAAGTTCAGAAAATGGGAAGTGCATGAGGTGCCCACATCAGATAACTGATGAAGATTTTCCATGGTCCCTCAAGAATCAACGCCAACTCTAAAGCAGACTGAGGAAGGATAAGCCCCATGTGAAGTCATATGCTTAAGGAGGGTTGAAGTCAAGAGCAGCTTGGTTCTAGTTCTTCTGTACACCATCCTCATTTCTAGATCACAGGATGCCAGTTCCTAGAGCAAGGCTGCTTGTCCCTGCATAACAGAATGCCTCTGAGAGCTTCCCCATAGTGCCCTGCATCATGTTACAGGTGCTTACTTCAAATAGTTCAGGAAGCTTCTGTAGACATTCCTCTCACTGCCTTGCCAGTGCAGTTGGTTCAACAAATGGTCACCATGTTATTTCTGGGCTTAGAGTATGTGTTTAGTTGTTCTGGGTAACCTTTGCTTCTCTCCTGTAGAAAGACATTAACCTCTGCTTCTATTCCAAGCAAACAATGGAAACAAGAAATGAGGTACCTGTAGCAAGGTTTAGGCCCCAAAGGTAGCTGTTACCCTCCCTGGTGGCCGCATGACTCCTGCCTTCACTCTGGCTCCTTTTCCCTTGCTCAGCACACCATGCCTTGATCTAGTTGGTTGACTGGTGAAAGCGAGGCCTCATCCACTCTCGGTCTGTGGGTTCTTTCTGAACCCTGCTGATCTCTCTTGTGTTCTTAGGCACCAAATATGGCCCTCCTGGCGCATCCGTGCCCCCAGTGCACTAATCACCTTAAGGGCTTATGTTATGGCTTCCAACCTCCCCTGCAGCCATGCCCGTGCCTCACAGGTGTCACCATTCATTCGCTCTTACCTGATGGGGCCTGAGCCTTTTGGCCTCTGCTCTTCTTCTCTTGCTGGACCTTTAGCCTAGGCCCACTGCACTGGATATGGTTTCTGGGCTTTCAGCCCTGGTCCCACCTACTTTTGATTGTGGGCACCCTGGCCCTGGTGTCTGCCCCTCTCGGGCACTGGGCCCCCATCCCTGTCTCCACTCTCCTTGGATGCTGGCTTCATCCAGTGCTAGGCCACAGCCTCTCTCTAGGCTACAGCCCCCTTTTGGGCTCAAGACTGCTCTGTTTCCCAAGTCCCCAGCCCCTGGCAGGGCTCAAAACACTCTCATGCCCCTCAGGCACCACTGGGACCCCTCACCCCTGATAGTTCTTTGTTGTAATTTATACTGGTAGTCTGGGTTGGAACTAAGCCCTCTGACTATCACACGGACTCCAAGCCTACTGGTGGTATAACAAAATTCTCCCCTGGCCTGGATCATATCCTTGGTAGCAAGCCTTCAGTTCCTTACTTGCATTCATAGGGAATGCCAGGAGTCAGCTGGGCATTTTCTTGCAGTCTTCCAGATTGGGAGTTTTTTTGTCTGTAGTTTGCAGGGCTTCTAGCCTTGGGCTTATGTCTCTAAGCATGGCCTCTTCTGGTCAGGTGATGCCCCAACCACCCACAGGGGCTTCTCATTAGGGTCTGATAGCTAGTTTCCATGGCAGCTTACAACTGTTGCTGTAGCACTGTCTTTGCTACCCAAGCTAGGCTTTATTGTCCTATTGCAGAGCAGCAGCTAGCTCTGCAATAGGCAGTCATATCCTGCCAAGACAATTCTACCAAAGGACGGAGAGCTACAGTGAAAATGAAAAAAAAACAAACCAAAAAATCCCCAAAGCGACCCAAATGTTGCTGCCCCAATTCCCACATTGCACCTGCTTCAATTCAAAGGAAAGATGTTCTAGAAGATGAAGCTTTGCATGGCCTACAGTCTGCTTATTCCCCAAGCCTCACCTGCTGTGCTATTGCACTAATCAGTGTTCATTATTAACCTTTCATAACGTGTAATCAGCTTTCATATTTTGGTTCCACATCCCTTGTTCCAGGCTTATAGAAAAGAAGTTTCTTACCAGTAACTAATGTTCTTTGAGATATATTGTCCCCATGCATGTTCTCACTTGTATTTGTGGGCAGTCCTGAACTTTGGACTGGAGACTTTTTGCCTTAGCAATGCCTATGGAGTCTACTCTCTAGCCTTCTTCCCACTTCCTCCATACTAAGGTGATGAAGGGCAGGGTGCACTTCTTGCTCCTTGTTTCTTCCCAAATGCAGAGTTCTACATAGAGTCCACCCTGTGGAAGGGGTAGGGGCACTACATTCAAGAGCTTCACTGACTGGTAGCTTCCTTTTCTGCTTTGAGCAACTATCCACGGGTGCATTCTCATTTGTTGGTGACTCCAAAGCAGTATCCCAGGCATATCTTTAAGTCTTCAAAGTGAAGTATGATTGGGCGATTGCTTTGCTGAAAACAGCTTCTAGTCTAGAGCCCTTTGCATTAGCAGAGTGTTTTGTGAAGACATGAAAGGCCTTACTACTTATAGAAACACTACAACTGAGGCCATGGAGGTAGACTGAGTAGCTCTTCTCTGGCAGTTTTGTGACAGTTTCATGCAATCTGATCTCTAGTGGGCTTACCTATGGGCTGTTTATGCTGCATCTTTAGCACTCTTAGCTATATCTATAAAGAGCTGTAGGGATTTACAAAAAAGCTTCGTCCTGTGCAAGTACTAGGCCAATGACCACTTAACTTCAAGCACATATACAGTAAACTTCAACTTGGGGTATGCAGCTTTGGAAAGAAAACTGGTAGGGAGACCTGATGGCTCAAGTGAACTTCAGCAACCACTTTAAGCAAGAATTTGTGGTGGATCCTGAGGATGACCCCTTCAGGGAAGAGGGTAGTAAAGAGGGGATCCATCTTGAAGGCGTGGATCTTGCTAACCTTGCTTGCAGAGATAGATAATTGTTACCAAAAATGCCATCTGCAAGACAGGGGGCAATTTGACATGGGCTGAGACCCAGCTTTCTTGTTGGCAGCTACTACCAAAGATAATGGGGTAGGACTTGAATGCAAATGCTCTTCCTTTATATGAGACCCTATATTTCACGTCCACATGCTTTTCAGTGAGCAGAACGGGGGTAGGCGTGCACCACAGGACATTAAACCATTTGAGGATGACATGAAGCTGGTCCTGGAAATGTAGATACAAATATTTGAAGCAGAATACCAGCATTTGTTATCTTCAAAAAACTCAATCTATGCCAGCCTGGTTGATCCATAGCAGGTGACAGTGGTGATAGCACAGTGAGTGCTATAAACTTCACTGGAGCCCAAACAGGGTTGTGGTTGTGAAGCCTCAGAGCAGGAAAACAGGGCCAGCTCCATGGTGTTTGGTGCTCAGCAGTTGTCCTCAAGGTCCCTAACAGGCTGGGAGAGCCTGAACTCTAGAAGTCTCTGGAGGGTCTTTGATAGGCTGGGAACTCAGAGAGATGAAGAGTGTCCAAAGCAGAGGATGCACCAGGCTTCTTATTTGACATCTAAGTTGGGCTTCCATTGGGGATGGAATTGAGTGGTGCACTGACACTGCTTTCTGCGGTACTGGGGACAAGAAGGATTTCTGGGGTGCAACACGGACACCAGGAATGGGCATCAAATGCTGGAGCATGTCCCTTGCAAGAGGGACAGCTTCTGAAAACAGGAAGTTCTAGAGATGATGTTTGAAGAGCTCTCTGGTCAGGAATAAAACAATAGGCCAAAAAGGCAAGAGAAAAAGCCTGGGTCTTGAACCTGGCTGAGTGGCTAATATGTCTAAGCCATGTAAAACAGGGAGTGAGGAGGAGATGGAGATGGAGCTCAAAACTGCCAAATCCCTGGCCCTTAAAGAATTGGATACCTTCAGCTTCTAAATTGGGAAGAAGAGGGGGGAAAATATAAAATAAAATATAAATTCAGGTATTAGTGGGTGCTGGCTTTGAATAGAGATTTGGCTGCAAATGAAGACCAGCAGAGTGCTCCATCTCAGGCAGGCAGCTGAAAGGAATGGAGGAACAGGGAATGTGCACCATCTTTTAATCCCTCAACAGGGGTGTCAGAGAGCTCTGGGGTGGAGCTCGCTCTAGACAAAGGCTCAGGAGTGGAGCGCACCCAAAAATAAGGATGTGTGTGGACAGTTAGTCCAAGAACATAGAGTTCAGTGCTGTTGTGAGATCTGACTGGCACCTTGGGCTTTCAAGTATGTGGTGTCAGTGGCTCAGCATCACATATGTAGCTCATAAATAAATGTTCCCTTTCCTACTGCTAGCACTTTAGACTCAGGCTAGGCTTGGAGAGTTGAGCTCAACTCTCTCCTTCATACTGTCATTACTGGTAATGAAGTTTTTGCAGGCCAGATTCTACCCTTAGTGAAACTTCTGAGAGTCCCATTAAGCTGCATGTCTTTGACAAGGGCTGGCTGGAAGTTGGCACACAGTTCCATAGCTGCTGAAGCCACATAGATTCCAAGCCCCCTCTGCTGTGGCTAGGCTGGCTCTTTAGGGTCCGCAGGAATGAAAAGCAGCCCTCCCCTTATTTTAGGGGAAGTCTACATACACACTGGCTTAAACAGAAGATGGGTCTCAAATAGGTTGAATTTATGTGGAACCTCACACTCTCCTTTTTGCTAGAACTTTAGCAAGGCAAATGAGGATGCAAACCACTTTATATTAAATTTCTGCCAGCCATGTGCAGGGAGATGGCACATGTCACTGCAGTCAGCACCTCTGAACCTGCTGTCTGGGTCTCTGTGTGCTTGTTAGCAGTCCCATCTTTAGCTCAGTTCACTGCATGCGTGGGTATTAGCAGCAGCTCCTGGCTGGATTCAGTTTTGCTTTTGTTTGTGGAACATAGTGGGTGGATTCTACAGCTACAGCCAGCATAAAAAGCTGAGAGGGGAGAGATGTTTATAGCACTAACAGCTAAAGGGAAGCCAGGCTGTACACTCCTATGACCTACCTGCATATTAGGAAGCTTGAAGTATGCCAGTTAGTCATAGTTAGTGTATATGATGGAGAATTTGAGGGGAGATGAGGAGTAGGGGGATTTCAGTTTGCTGTATCAAGCTGTTACTCAGCAGTTTGCTAGAGGCAGCTGCTTCCCTCAGATAGTATCTTCTCTTCTTTTCAGACAATCAACTGAAACTCAAACCTCCTCTGAAAAACATGGCCAACAGGAGAGCCGTTTCGGTTCACGAAGAACAGCTCAGGGACCAGGACTGCATGGCTGAACTACAGAGTAAGTATGGAGAAAAGATTTGGGATTAAGCTTGTCAGTGGGTGCATCTACATGTGCACATTTACTGCACAATAATTCAGGTTACTGCACAGTAATGGAAAATTTCTACGCAGTATGGGTGTGCATTTACATATGCATGCCAGTACTGCCTGGTAACTATGGTGACTTACACCAACGGGCATAAATTTGATACCTGCATCATACAGATATCACATATATGCCCGATTAGTTACTGTGCAGTAATGCACCTGTAGATGCCTTCCTGCACAGTAACATTGTGTGTATGGACTGGCTTGGGACTAACTTCAATCCACACACAGCATTACTGTGCTTTAATGGCTGCATGTGTAGATGCTGGCCTAAAAACCATTTACTGTGCAGCAAATTACTGCACAGTAAATGCATGTGTAGACACACCCAGTATGGAGCAGGATGTTCATATATCTGTGGAATACCTGGATCGAGCCCTTGCCGGGGTTATGATCTCAGACATTTGGCATGAAGTGAGACATTCAGTTCTATTCCTTGCCTGGAGCCTAATTCTCCAAGGGCACAGGGAACAAGTCCTAGCTACTGAAGTGCTTTGTAGAGCAGCTCTAAAACCACTCCTTAAACTGTGGCTCCAACTCTTTTTACCAGTAATAAAGTGCCATTGATCCTGGATACTTGCAATGTACTTCTCAAACAGGAATCGCTAGACCCACCACATACACTGCCACCTCCGCAGTAGTTTGTGGCAGGGATGTAAGGCAAGGTAGCACTGCCACTGTTAGCTGAAGGAAGCAATTGCCAAATCTAGACGAGAGAATAGGAATATTTGACTCATACAAGTTAGGATTGAGCCCAGATGCCAGGGCAGACACTTCCACCTCAGCAATGATCCCATGGTACTTTTTCCCCACAGCAGTGACCGGGGAAGCAGTTTTCTTAAGGCGGGGTGTTCAGCTGGTGGCCTGTAGGCTGCACGTGGCCCATGATGGGTTAAGATGCCGTCCCTGGGCCCCTGCCTGGCTGCCACTTATCCCATCACCCCTGCTGCAATGGCCAGGGTCTCCAGGCTCCCTCACCCCCCTCCCTCCAGTTTCTACTTCCAGTTCCTGCTTCCTGGGAAGGGGCAGATGGTGGGAGAACACAGTGCATGTAATGGGTAATCTAGACTGTCTGTTCAGCAGTTTGCCCAACGGGGGTGGTTGGGAGGAGTGTAAGTGTGTGTGTTCATCTTGCAGGGGCTACCATGTGGTCCCTACAATCCACAAGTTGATCAGCCCTGTTTAGATCATACACTGATACCTGACTCGCCTAACAACTAAAGATATTTGCACCTTCTCTAAAGTACCTGGTGTTGGCCACTGTTTTAAGACAAGATACTAGATGAAATGGACAAGTTTTTCTAATCTTGTGATGTCTCTGTGCTCCTAAACAAGAAGCCACAACTGTATAATGTATCACGGGACAGAGACAAAATAGGGCTGGATTTTCAAGCGTTTGGCAGCACACATTTGTCCTGCTGCACATATGCAAATCAGAGTAACAGTGTGTGGCATGGACCAGCTGAGCACATAGCCAATTGTCCTCCAGGTAGAGCTGAAGTAACTAAAGCAACAAAATAGATGTGCCCATGACTGCATTTGCACACCAGCCCTTTTGAAAACTAGCCCCAAATATTTCCCTTGAGCAAACCATTGAAATCCTCTCTCAGAAATGCAAATCACTCAAACATGGCAATAACAAATATTTCAGGCAGCCTGTATGTAATATGGGACATTAGCTCTGACCTGAGTAAAGCTGCTATCACTACAGGCAGGGCTCTGTAGAATAACACCCAGGAGCTGGTACTTGTTTGATCTTTTATAGATGTACTTACTAGGGTGGTATTACAGGTTACCTTTAAACTGTCATAAAGGCACTCAAAAGAGGAGAATTCACCCATTAAATTGTGTTAATCTGTGCTAAATACCTTCTAAAGGGCATTTATAGAAATGCTCTGGCTGGTGCAGGGAGCGCTTTAATTAGAGAAGCTCTTACAGCCACTATAATTAAAGCACCCGGAGCATCCCCAGCTTGTTGAACAAGCTTTAAAGCACCCCCACTGCCATTTTTCAGGACAGGGACACTGATACATGACACTGGAGTCTGCTGTAGTGCAATGATTACCCAGTTCTAGCAGACGCGATTAATCGACTCCTCTCTGACATGCTGTAATTACAGTGCATCTGAGTGGCCTTGATGCATGTGTATAGGTTCATATATTCATAGACATTAGGGCTGGAAGGGACCTCAGAAGATCATTGAGTCCAGCCCCCTGCCCAAAGGGCAGGAAGTCAGCAGGGGTCATAGGATCCCAGCAAGATAGACATCCAAATGTCTCTTGAAGGCATTCAAAGTAGGTGCTTGAACCACCCCTGGCGGCAGTCTATTCCAGTCCTTGGGGGCTCAGACAGTAAAGAAGTTCTTTCTTATTTCCAGCCTGAAACGGTCACGGAGGAGTTTGTGACCGTTCAGTCTTGTCATACCTTGGGGCACTCTGGTGAAGAAATATTCCCCCAAATCCTGATGAACACCCCAGATAAACTTGTAGGTGGCTACCAAATCACCCTTGAGCCTGCGCTTTTCCAGACTGAAGAGTCCCATGGCTCTCAGCCTTTCATCATAAGGTCTGTTTTCCTGACCTCTGATCATGCACGTGGCTCTCCTCTGTACTCTCTCAAGCTTCTCTACATCCTATTTGAATTGTGGAGCCCAAAACTGGATGCAGTACTCCAGCTGCGGCCTCACCAAAGCCGAGTACCACGGGAGAATGACATCCCGTTTGAGAAGCACCTGTGGATGCAAGCCAGCGTTTTGCTTGCTTTACTACTGCAGCATCATATTGAAGGCTCATTCATGTTCATCCTGTGGTCAATCATGACCCCCAAGTCCCTTTCATCTGTAGTGCTAGCCAGTGTAGCATTGCCGAGCCTATAAGCATGCTGCAGGTTTTTCCTCCCGAGGTAGAGAAACTTGCATTTTTTGGTGTTAAATGCCATCAGGTTCTCATCTGCCCATTTCTTGAGCCTGTCAAGGTCAGCCTGGATTGCCTTTCTGTCCTCAGGTGTGGATACTTTACCCCAAAGATTAGTGTTGTTGGCCAACTTTGCCAGTCCGCTTCTGATGCCAACGTCCACATCATTAATGAAGGTGTTGAACAATATAGGCCCAAGGACAGAACCTTGAGGGACCCCACTGGTCACAGGGCACCACGACAATTGACTTCCTCTTGGTCCGACCATGGAACCAATTTCCCAGCCAGCAGATCATGGAGAAGCTGAGGCCACAGTTGGCCAGTTTTGCCAAGAGGTGTTCATGGGATATCAAATCAAAGGCTTTAAAGTCAAGATATATGACATCAGTCTCTTCCCAATCTCTTCCCCTTGTCCAGGTGATAGGTCACCTGATCGTAAGAAGAAATAAAATTAGTCAAGCAAGACCTACCCGTGACAAACCCGTGCTGGCTATCCCTCAGGATTTTGCCATTGGCCAGTCTGTTAAGAATGGCCTCTGATGATCTTTTCTAGGATCTTTCCCAGGACAGAGGTCAGGGTGATGGGCCTGTAGTTAGCTGGATCCACTTCCCTCCCCTTCTTGAAGATAGGCACCACATTTGCCTGCTTCCAATCTTTGGGCACTTCACCGGACACCACGAGTTCTCGAAGATCCATGCCAGGGGCTGAGCTATGATGCTTGCCAGCTCCTTGGGTGATGCTCACCAGCTCCCTGGGGTGTAAGCTATGAGGGCTGGCTGACTTGAAGGTATCCAGTCTCTCAAGGTGTTCCTTCACAAGCTTAGCATTGATGGAGGATAAGGAATCTCCTTCACCCTGGCCTTCCTGTCCCATAATGGGACTGGTGAAAGACTGATGCAAAGTACCCAGTTAGCAAGCTGACTTTTTCATGGGTGTCAGTTGTCCCATCTGGTTTAGCAGGGGTCTAATTTTGCCCTTGCTTTTCCTCCAGCTCCCCACATATCTTAAAAAGGACTTTTTATTGTCCTTGATACTTGTAGCCAGTTGGAGTTCAATCGCAGCCTTGGCTTTCCTGGTTTGCTCTCTGCAGCTCCGACCAGTGCAGAATATTCCTCGCTGGAGGTGGATCCTGTCCTCCATCCTTTGTAGGTTTTTCTTTTTAGACGCAGGAGGTCTGCTAGTTCCCTGCAGAGCCACGGGGGCTGTTGTGCCTTTTTGCTGCCTTTCCTCCAAGATGGGATAGACTTTGCTTCTGCATCCAGGATTGCTCCCTTGAGGAGCAACCACTTTTCCTGAACTCCCCTCTTCTTTAGGTCGTGGTCCCTTAGGGCCTCACTTACAAGCTTCCTGAGCATGTCAAAGTTAGCTTTCCTGAAGTTGAGGAATTCTGTATTGCTGACAGTCTTGCTAGCTTTATGGCAGATGGTGAAGGTGATCAGCTTGTGGTCACTGTCACTCAGCTTCTCTTCTGTCGTTAGGTTGCTGATGAGGTCATCCCCCATTGCCATTACCAGGTTGAGCAGTGCTTTACCTCTTGTCGGCCCATAGACTTCTTGCATCAGAGGTCATCCATGCATGTGAGAAAACTTTGTGAATGTTCGGATTTGGCCGAGTGCTCTTCCCATGAGATGTCCGGGTAGTTGAAGTCTCCCTTGACAACCATGGACCAGGAGCATGCGGCCTTGGCCAATTCCCTGGTGAACTCCTGGTCAAGCTCTTGATCCTGGGTAGGAGATCTGTAGTAGACTCTCACCATTGTGTTCCCTGTACCATGTTCCGCACGGATTTTAACTCAGAGGGTCTCCAGTTGTCCACCCTGGGCATCGATGTCAGCTTGCAGGGATGCGTAGCTTTCCTTGACACAGAGAGCTACACCCCCACCCCTTTTGTCCACTAGATCCCTCCTGTACAGGGTATAGCCATTTATACCTGTGGCCCAGTCATGGGCAGAGTCCCGCTAGGTCTCCGTTATCCCCATGACATCATATTTATTTGTGTTAAGCAGGAGGACAAGTTCCTCCTGTTTGTTCCCCAAGCTCCTGGCATTTGTGTATAGGCATGCAAGTGTCCCTTTGGGGGCCCTTGCCTTGCCTGTGGAGCGTTCCAGGGCATGGATGGGCTCCCTTGAGTGCCTTGGCAAGCTGGCTTTGCAAGGGTTGCTCAGTGGGCCAGTAGTGGTGGTAGTGCCCCCCCATCCCCCAGCAGGCTTAGTTTAAAGCCTGATGGAACAGGTCAGCCAGTCTGGCTGAGAAGAGGTGGAGGCCGTCTCTTCCCAGCAGCTCGCTGCCCCTCTCACTAAAGAGTGGACTGTGGTCATGGAAGCCAAAGCCTTCCCGATGACACCAGTGCCTCAGTCTTTGGCTCACTACCTCGATCCTCCTCTTCCTCCATAGCCTGAGACTGGGAGGATCGAAGAGAACACCACCTGCACCCCAAACCCCTTAACCCCCGCTCCCAAATCCCTGTAGCACTTCATGACCTGGCTGGGATTGCTCCGAGCCATGTCATTGGTGCCCACGTGGATAAGGAGCATAGGGGATGGAAGAGCCCAGGGATCTTCTCCGCAATGTCTCGGATACGGGCTCCTGAGAAGCAGCAGACTTCCTGAGCTAAGGGGTCGGGGCGGCAGATTGTTCCCTCTGTCCCTTTCAGGATGGAGTCTCCCATGACAAGGACTTTGCATTTTGTCCTGGGGAGAGCGGGTGCGGTAGCTGCAGTTGAGCCCGTGTTGCCTGCAGGAGCTGGCCCAACATTCCACAGATTTAGAACGCTGTAAAGATAATCTGCATCTGGCCCCTTGATGGGAGTGTTGTTGTACAGCCGTTCCTTCAGTGCATCATGCCCAAGCTGGAACGCTCAACACAGCTGCCCAGAATCTGCAAGAAGCATTTGGCATAAATACTCGCAGGCTGGCAGCACAGGTCCTGTTCCCCTTTTGTCCTAAGTGTGACACCCTTATTCTCCACATGGTAATGCTTGACACAGAATTGGTTTCCTTCAGATGTAACAATCCCTCTTCGTTTGCGGCGCTCCCCTGTATTCATACGGAGGAATAAACCTGAGGACACAGGAGACACTGAGACAAATAGTGAGCTCGCCTCCCAGCCTGAACCTCAGAGTAAGTGAAGGCTAAGCCTAACAGCTTGGGGCATGGCAAGGTGTAGGGGGAGGAGGACCTGCACAGACCAATGCCTGAGCTGTCCCCTTGGAGATGCCAGTTCTAGTCCTGCTAGCTGACACTTGCCAGACCATTCCCAATCTTTCCTCCAGCCAAATGCTTCTAACCCAATTCTGGTCACATTACTACTGCTGTCAGGAGTCTCTGCCATAGGGGCCAGTGGGGAGAATCTAGGCCTACTGCAGCGTTAAAACAGAGAAGGTACCAAAGCCCCATGTTCATTTACATCTTGACCAACGCCATGGAGGCAAACCCAAACCTGGCAGCGTCAGGATCACTACTGCATTACTTGACACTATGCAGTAGCTCTGCCTCTGGCCTGGGACATAGAGCAAACATAGTGGGAAAAGAAACTCTGGCCCTGGCCTCAGCCCCAGGTCAAAGCTGCAGCTACAGCAAATCCCCTGCTCCTATTCAATCCCCCCCACATTCTCCCTCCACACCCTTCAGTCTCTCCCATGCTTCCCTTCCCTCACAATCTCTCCTGCAGTCACCACTTCATCCCCCAGCATGCATCATGCAGTCTCCCCCATCCTACCCCTGGGGCCACACACTGCATGCTCTCCCCACTGCCCACACCACAGGAACTCCCCGGGGTTGGGGCCAGAGCTATCTGCCCCAATCATACTTGAACCTAAGACAAAGCCCCCTTCTTCCCCCCTGGTGTTTAACTGGAGGGAAGGGAGGACCCTTGTCTTGGACTTGAGTAATATAGTACCTCTTACTTAACTTGGCAGCTGTATGCTGCAAAGTTAAGTTCTCCACTGAGCCCTCCTGTGGCAGAAGGCTACAGTAGGCATGCTTTTGTGCATGTTTGCTAACACAAATACATGTGGGCTTTTTCCTAGGCACTCTGAAACAGGAACCACATGGTGCCATGGGACCTATGGAGGAGCTGCACTTCAAGCCTGGAGCAGAAACAGCAAAGGACCTGTTGCAAGTCATGGAAGAGACTCTTGAGAATGCACACAACATAGCCATAGACCAAAGAACTGCGGCACTGGGATCAAAAGCACCCACCCAGGGCCAGTGAGCTAGCGGATGCCACTGCACGCAATCATTTCCAATACAACACTGCGAACGAGTGCAAGAGGAATGTCCATGTTTTGCAAGAACTACTCAGCTATCTATGCTGCATAGGCAGGACAGCAGAGAAATACTGGAGAGGGCCCCAGGACTGCTCCACATCCCACCATTGTTCCTGGTTTTTAACGTCAGTGCTTCCTATGGAAACAGTGACAGAAAGTAGCTTGCCCGCCCCCTTGGGGCTGCTGAGAATTCCTGATCGATCAGAGGTGGACCACCCCTTGCCACCTTTCACCATTGTCCATGCTTTCCACACAAGTGCCCAGGTGGTTTCACGCTCCAGATGGCTAAACCAAAATGCCAAAGGCAACCGCCTGGGTTTGCAATCACCCTGATCCATTTCCTCTAGCAGCTGTATGTTTGGATGCATGCTCAGCTGTAAGTATTTGGCAATAATAGCCATGGGACAGTAGCTTGCTTGTGTACATGCACAGGAGCTTTCATTGTATTGTACTGGCAAGTATCGACAACATTTGCACTATGCTGCACTGGGGATGGGGGTTGGTAATGGCAAGAGCAGCTATGTGATGAAAGCCAAGCTGCTTACTACATGGGGATCTGATGAACTGGAATCTTGCCTGTGGGCCAGCTCAAGTCAGTCCCCTCAAACTAACAGAATGGGCAAGTCCAGCCAGTTAAACTTATCTCTCTACAAGCTGCAGGCCCAGTCAGTTAGCTTCTACCCAACCAGAACATCCACAGCAATGGCCGTCTTGCCTGGAGAAGGCAAAGACTGGTCGGGAAGTGATGGGACCTTGTGGCCAAGTATGTGGCCCTCCAGTGTGGCAGGCTGGAAATTGTGTGGCAGCTTTCAGCCAGCTAAAAATAAGAGCTGTTGATTAATTAAATTAGAACATAAACTGATCCAAGTGACACAGTGTTCCCTGTGGTGTTTCTTCTGCTGCATGCCATTGACTTTGTGCTGCCCTTATTCAGCTACAGAATTTGGTATTAAAAAGAAGCAACTGCACTTGCACTGCAGGTGTTACCTAAGTGTGGGGAGAGCTGAAGGCCTGGGCAGCTGGAAAGGTGAGGTATGTGGGGGAGGAGTTCAGGGTGATGGAGATTAATACATTTCACTCACTGTTTCTGGCTGTGTGACCTTGTTAAAACCAGTCATTTAATTGCCTACTGCTAGGTTTCAGAATTACTAGTGCACCAAGATAAAGGGCAACTCACACCTCCCCAAGTTACAGATACAGGCAGTCCCCGACTTAAAACATTATGAGTTACAACATTTCATACTTACAACATTTATAAACTGACACCCTGTTTCAACTTTCTGACTTTACAACACTTGATCCGACATGATGCCACGCTAGCGAACAAGTGTGCTGCATTGCCCATCTCCCTGGAGAACATCTGTCCAAACTTCCTTGGACACTTTCTTTAAGAAAGCAGACAAGACTCCAGAAAAACCTGCAGCCAAGACTCCTGAGAAGATGCCAGCCAAGAACCCTTCAAAAAGTCCAGCAAGGTCACCTTAAAGAAGTCCTTCCAAATCAATATAATTGTTAGTTACAATATAAATACATTAATGTAGCTATATTATCATAATTGATGGAGTACAAAATTCTGGGGTATTTTTGGTGAAAATAGGGTATTGGGCCTTGGTTCAGGAACCAATCCCCATTTATAATGTTGTTTCCTATGGGAAAACCAGTTCCAAGTTACAACGTTTTGACTTGAGACACGGTTTTCAGGAACCAACTGTGTTGTAAGTCCAAGGACTGCCTCTACAGCTGCCTGTTACATTTGTCACTGTTGTTTTCTTTTAATGAGAGGGAATCATGCAATCACAAAATACACAGGACCACATCTTCAGGAACACAGTTTTGCATGATCCTAAATCCATTTCACATGCATGCAATTGTTTCCATGCACTTGTGGTTCTTTCTACATATGGACAGTAGCACCACCAAAATAGGCAGGTTTTTCTTCTTTAAATCCAGAATACCATACTTATTAATTTGGATGATCATTATTCCCTTGGCTTTGCCCACAAAATATGATCAGGAGAGTTGTGAACCTGATGGTGATAAAAGGGCATGCAAGCTGTGTATTTAAAAATAGGCTTTTATTTTAAGTTTCCAAAACATAAGTTGTGCAAAATATTTTGTAACTTGTAGAGCAGGAACTAATCCAAATAACCGTTAAAAAAACAAACTTCAAATTTGCAGTGGACATTGCTATGAAACAAAAACTACTATTGTGATGTTTTTCAAGTGTTCCTGTAGCCTCAGCTACAACAGAGGACGCTATTCCCAATAGGGGAGAAACTTTTACACCCAGCTCAGTGTTTTTTTTCCTACTTCCTGTTCCAGCTAGTTTCCAGATGCCCATCAGAGCAATACACAAGCATCTGTCAGCAAGGGGTCAAACATGTTACCTCCATGTTGTGCCTCAGGTCTGATGTTGCTAACATTTACTGGAAAACACCAAGAAGGGACTCCTGCCACATGCTACATGTTGTGTTTAAAGAAGCCCCAAGAGTACCCCCATTGGGTTGGGGAGCCAGAGTATAAAGTGATTTATGTCTTCTTTTGTACCATGAATGCCCAGAGCTTTCACTCTGGATAGACCACTACCATAACTGCAGTTTGCTTTGATTGAGTAAACCAGTACTGTACACAGAAGAAGAACCTCTGACTGCACACCCCAATACCACTCCACTTTGCTCAGGACTGCAACTCTTCTTCAGTAAGGATCCAACAGGCCCACTTTAGCATTGTTTTTGAGATCCTGCAAATCAAACATTAGCTACAGTGAGAGAAGATACTGAAACAATTGCATGTAGCCAACATTGTTTTCTGCCACCCAGAACTATAATACATACTGCTAATAAAGACAAATTTCAGTCAACAGATGGGTGAAACCCAGTTAAGCCCTTCCCCAAGCTCTGAGCCACCTAGCAGATACTGATGGTTCCAGAAGGATGGCTTGTCGTGCTGGGTTTGCTTTCTTTCCTTACAGATGCCCAAGATTTTCATTCTGAAGAACATGGGAGATTGTAAGAGCAGCTCAAAATAAGGAGTGACTTCAAAATAAAGAGTCACTCTAGCAGCCACTAGAAGAGGCTGCTGCTACATTTGAAAGAAAGCAGGAGCTGAAAAGATCAGGCAAGGTGCATGTACAGGGAAGAACAGAACAAGGTATCAACAGTGTGCCCAGCCCAGAACACATGGGGAAGCATATGCAGGAGAACAGAGCAACTGGGAGGATGCAAGGGTACCTAATGAAGAGCCAAAGCAGAGTTACATTTCCCATGCTTGTTTGACTAGATAAGCAATGCTGCAAATTGTTTATAATCACCAGTGAGAAGGGTGGTGGCCAGAAGCCATTTCTGTGTGATGATATGTGATACATTTGAGAGCTTATGTAGCTTAATGAAAGGGGGATACAACCCCCAGCAGTGTCAGTAACTGCATGGCCAGAGGACCCGCCCTGAGGTGCTTGCAGGGACAATGCAGTTAGTTCCCAAATGCAGGAAAGAGCACTAGCTCTCAGATTCTTTTCCCCTTGCCATTCTCCGAGGGCCCTGATGGGTGGGAGCAATCTGCTTGACACTTTTACAGCTGTAACTGGAAAACAGTCTTTGCTGCCAGTGGCCTCAACAGTAAGTACTGGTCTTCTCCCCCAGCAGCAGGGCACTATTGCTTTGGACACAAGGCAGAGAAGCTCACTGGGTTAGAGTTACATTAAGGAGGGGGTCCCATTTCACCCTTTCATTTTAAGTGAGGTACAAATGAGAATCCTAGAAACCCAGTAGCTGAGAAGTGACTGCAACCACTGCACTGACCTTACAGACTTCAATCTGTTGCAGAGATCAGGGGTTGGTGCCTTGTATTTGTACTGAGATGGGACTTCCTGCTTGAACTTCTGAAGGGAAGACAGACAATTAAGTTCAATCTATATTAAAATTCAGAGCATCACAGCTAAAAACCAATCCTTAGCCCATAAGAAAAATCTGTATATATCCCCTGTCCTACCAACCCTCTTGGCTCACCTAGACAAGCTGGTTTCCACATGCTAGGTTTTCCTGTGGCCAGTCAAAGAGTTCTGGGCAAACCAGATGGCTGTAATTTTGAGACTGCCTTCTGTAACTTGAGTGCTTGGTACACAGCGCTCTGGAGTGGAGCCATCTCAAAAGAGGAAAGAACCTGGAGTGGAGCTGGCAGGTTCTTGAATTGCTGAGCGATTCCCTGCAAGGATTGGGCATGGCTACAGAACCCAATTCGGGAGTCCAAAGTTCTCAGTAGGGAAGGTCACAAAGAGGCCCAGGAGCCCCTCCTGCCAGTTGCTGACCCACTTTCAGCCCCAAATGCCTCTTCCCTTTTGTAAGTGACACACAGTTTGGTAGGGGCTGCTGGCTTTGGCTAGCTAAATGAATACTCCAGACAGCTGCAGGGGCAGATGTTCCTCTCACAGGTGTTGTGAAGGGCTCCTAGGGAACCTGCTCTTAGCACAGCATCTTTCACACAAGCAATCACGTTGGCTATTTAGAGAGAAGGCGAATATTCTTATCTACCAGTGCTTTTGCTGGGGAACAACTACTCCAGACCCAGGAGATGGCTCCTACCAGGTTAACACTCAAGCTATCATTACAGTGAAGTGCAGCTTTTCACCCCAGCACTGACTGGCTCTTTTAAGTCCTGGCTTCTGTCTCATCCAATGTCTTCATTATAAACCTCTGGACTAGGGACAAACATTCAAAAAGCCTGAGACTGAATTGATTCAATCTTTGCAGGTTAGTCTAACCTGGCTAGGCTGAACTGGTTAGTGACAGCACAGACATTCCCTCTGGACTGAAGAAATGCAGGCACATGCCTGCAGCGGCTCAGGCTAAGCGCCAAGGGGCACTAGAACAGTCCTTCCTTTCCTTTCACAGTAGAGCTGGGGGGGGGGCGGGGGGGGGCAGGCCCCCAGCAGGATGCCCCCACTGCTCCTCAGCAGTGAGGGAACCAGCAGGGAGTTGCACAGCATTTACTTACACAGCAGGGAGTTACACAGGGAGTAACACAGTGGTTATAAGCCCATCAAGAAAACAAGTCTCTCTCATTAGTTCAAGCTTTTCTTTTAGCTCCAAAAGTTCTAAGAAGGCACTGTCCTGTCTGCCTTTGTCCTGTCTGCCTTACACAGACACTTCTCAGCATTTGCTACCATACCACATGCTGGCTATGTCCATGCTGTAGGAGAGGGGAGGGGGGGAAATGCCTGCTTGACCAGGGAGTGGTGGGGGTGGGGGGCGGCACGGAGAAGCCAGACAGACTCTGCTGTGCCTGCCATCTCTGACAGATGCAGCCAGGGAGCAGACGGGCAGGGCCAGCCCTACTGTGGAGTACAGAGCACTGCGCAGGGCTGCAAAGCATCTGGGATGCTCGAGGACTCTAGCTTAAGTTAAACTAGGAAGGGATCTGGGACAGACATTGCATAAACCAGTTTGACCCAAATTAGTTAAGTTTGATACTACATTCAACCAGGTTTATCTCAAACTGGTTTCAGCCATTTTCAAACTGGTTTACGTGCACTGAACATCTGTTCTGTTACAGGTTTAAACCAGTTCCTGAACACTTAAATCAGTTTATGTGCGATGTCTGTCCCTAGCCCTGCCGGTCAAGCTAGCTGGTACACTTCCTAGTGGAGGCTGTTCTGTTGGGAAAACCCCTGGGGTAAGATGCAGCTCCTGCCAGCAGAGCTAGAGACCAATGTAGCAGAAACACCAGCCGCCTGTTGAGCTGCATCCAGACCAGGAGGCCCCGCTGTCACAGCACTGTGGCCATAGTTAAAAGCATCAGTAGCTCCCACAGTGCACACACAGGCCTTGTCTATACTAAGCTGCTTCTGCTGCTAGAACTTCTGCAGACAGCAGCCACCACAGGGAAGACACCAGAGCACATTCACATCTCTCAGCTTCTCACTGTGCTGCTTCAGCCCCTGCACCAGCAAAGACGCAATGCACCATAGGAAGGCAAAGACATGGCTACTGGGGCCTTTTGCCAGCTGCTGTGGGGCAATAGGAACCTTCCTGTCAAGAGAGGGAGGCAATACTCTGCAACAGAAAGTGGGGGCTCTGTTGCCACAGCAGAGCTGTGTATATATAGACACACTCCTTTGTTTCTTATGAATTCCACAACAAATGCAATCTGAACATCCATTTCAGTGCACCCATAATTTGAGGGTGCTCAGGTCTCAGCATCCAGGGCTGAATGATCTTGGGTATCTGCTTCAGGTCTGCCCAGTTTAGCACGTAGCTCCCATCACACAAAGTGGGAACAAGATCTTTGTTCCTGAGGGCACTATTGCAAGAAAATGGCCCTTTGTGCTGAAAGGTGGGAGTCAGAGGGCAAAAATGGGAGGCAGCTTCTGTCTGTCTGGCACCTGAGCAACTGCTGTGATCTGGAAGCATGGTAGTGGGCACTGGCTCCACAGCACACCCAGGATTCTTGTAGCTCTCTTGCTCCTTGGAGCAGGACTCCTATGAAAGCAGAAAGCTAGGCCCAGAGTAAAGTACTGTGTTTTCAGTTTTTATTTTTAAAAAAATGAAATCTGGGAATTTTTGAGGGTTTATTTTCCAAATATAAAAACTGGGCTCAAATCAGGATAAAAGGAAAAAAGAAAAAGAAAAAAAATTGGTTTAAATCAGGGAAAAGAATAATACGTTCCCATGGCAGTGAGGGAAGGGTGGGAGTAAGGCTGGGACTAGGGAAGGGGTGAGGGCTCCTGGGGCTGTAGCAGAGAGCAAAGCGGAAGGAACTGTCAGTGCGTGCGGGGGGCGGTGAGGGGCGGTTCTTGATGCTACATGCACCCTCGGAGCGTCTGCGGGTTGCAGGACTGCGCTGGGCTATTCCTGGGGTGGGGAGGGGGAACGGGACGCATGCCCCCAGATGTGCCCGCAGGATAAGAGCAGGCTGCTGCTGCAGGCCGGGGCCCTTGGCGGTACCAGGCTCTTCCTGGTGCTTGAGGTGGGCAGCAGCCTGCTCTCATCCAGCTTGCAGATCCAGGGGCACACACCCCCCGGGAAGAGCCTGGAGCAGCCCCCACAGCAGCAGCCAGCTCTTCCTGCAGCCCGCAGTAGCAGCCTGCCCCCATGTCTGGCTGGGGACCTATGCCTCAGGTAACCAGCACTTTTAGCTTATCAGCACCCCCCAGCCAGTCCTCACCCGAGGCTCAGATCAAGCATAGTGGCTTCTTAACCTGGCAGGGGAAATACCATGTATCTGTGTCCAAGAAGGCAGTTTTCTGGAACCACCTCGCAGGAGAACTACTCTTCGGTGTGGTTCAGTACCTGCCAAGGTGCAGCAGCTTTAAGTCCAGTTTATGGAAATGGCAGTCTCCTCCCTTGCTTGCTCCAAGGGCCTTATGGCTAAGGGCAAGCAAGACTCCCCCAGAGGTGGTGCAAGCACCTACTCTGGACACTTTCAAGAAACATTTGGATGCTTTATTTTGCTGGGATCCTTTGACCCTAGCTGACTTCCTGCCCCTTGGGCAGGAGGCTGGACCTAATAATCTTACAAAGGTCCCTTCCAGCCCTAATGTCTATGAAAACTTGGGGGCATCCAAACCCCAAGCCTGCGGGGTTGGGCCCACAAGTAGGATGCCTGCCAAAGGTTTTGGAAACATCTGAAGCCCCAGGTGCAGGTGGACGATGTATGCCAGTAGTAGGACCACTTACGGTTCTGGACTCTTGGATCTGGAATTAGTTTTAGCTAATTTGGCCTCAAATACAAATTATATATTAAAAAAAAAATCAGGGAATTTTTCGGTGAAAATCAGGAAAAAAATGAAAACGTGGAACACTAGCCCAGAGGGAAGAGAGGGATGGTGACCTCTCTAATGCCAACTGACTCCGAACAGAAAGGCTGGGGGCTCCGAGCAGGACAATGGGGCTGGAAGATGAGAAATCCTGGGAAAGGGAAGACCTCTTGAGGGACAAAGCTAACAAAGAGTGAGTTTACCTGATACTGGACTTTGTGCTGGTCTGGCCAGGACTCCTCCTCATTCACTGCCGATGCCCATTTGTTCTCCTGTTCTGGAGTTTCCTCCATGTCCCAGGGGGAGGAGGGAGGCTCTGGAACTAGCACAGCCTCCTCCATCTGGGTCTTCTTGGCTCTCTGAGCATTTACAAACTCCAGCCTCGGTCTGTGGCCCACTCCTTTTCTGTCTGCGCTGCTCTCCCTGGCCTTGGGATCATCTATGCAAGCAAGTTTGTTCTGGGCTCTCTTGTGGGTCTTGCTGTGGGCCTCCTTGGCTCCCACCAGCAGCTTTCTCTTTACCCCTGAGTGCTTTGTGTCCTGGCCATTTTTACCAAACTTCCTCCTGTGCTTACTGCTGCATACAGGACTGGTTGAGTTCTTCTCTGTGCTTGAAGGGGAAACCGTGCAACTGGAATCAGCCTGTTCTTTAAAAGTCCCATTTGCAGAGGACCCAAACACATCTGCTCTGCTGCTGCTGCTACTACTGCCTACAATGGAAGAAGCTGGAGAAAAGCAGAAATTCTTTGCTGCATCTGGTGTGGCCTGAAAAATGACATCTGACCTTTGGCTAGCAGACTCTGTGGGGCAAGTTCCTCTGGGAGATGACAGCAGCAAGGGAATCGCAATCTCAGCTGATTCATCCTGCAACGGACTATAATGGGACTTCTGGCTTTCAGGTTCCAAATCAGGGGTGTTGCTGTCAGGCAGTGCATCAGGCCCCACCTCTGCAAACCTGGCTAGCTCGGTCTCTTGCATTTTTGGTGGGCTGGGCTGATTAATGGACTTTTCTGACAAGAGAGAACAAGACAAGACATTCAAACTGGTAAAAGGGAAGAAAAGCGAGTTACCAGAACAGCCAGGTTCAGCAGTGCCTTTCCTACACAAATGCAGTTGGGAAAGCTGCCTTTCACCAATAGGATCTCAGCTGAACTACAACATGCATGCAAAAGCAGTGACCCTTACACTTTCAGCTGAGCGTGGAATCATTTCTTGCAAGGTAAGAGCTGTCAGTTACGTCCTGGGATTCCTCAGAAGTGGATGATTTTTAGTTCATGAAGCTTTTCCAATTTGGAAAGATATTTGGCCTACAAAACCCTGAAGAAACAACACATGGCCAGGTTTGTTTCAACCCAGCAAACAAGATATGCTAACACAGGGCTTGGCAAAAGCGAACAGCAATAGTACTGTTTCCAGGACCTCTTCCTTTTCCACATTCCAGGAAAGGCTGGTATAATGGGATTGAGGCATTTCTGTGCCACATTTGCAGTTCTCCATTAGTGCACAAGGAGCTGAAAACAAAGCAAGCGTCTCTTGCTCCAGCAAACAGGATAGGTTTTGCACTTGATAGTTAAGAACCTTCCAGTGCAACACAAATGTACAAGGGCAACCTGGACTCATTAACTCGACTATTCTTTACTCACAGCCAAAAAACCTGAAGGTAGCACAACTACCAACATGCCTTATGTACTCTCAGGACTATTTAGGAAGAGGCACTGGTGTCCTGCCATTCAGCCCTAAGCCCCACCAAGACAATATTCAGATGTGCCTATCAGAAGGCCAGAAGCATGTGAAAACAGGACTGGGTGGGTCTTCCAACACAGCTGAGTGGGTCTTCCAACACTGAAGGGGTAGGTGCGAGTTTCTTTTGGAGTTTTCCCTTAGCCACCTCCTGCTTCCCTAGTCCACCCCACCAAGTCTGTTGGCCAGCAAGACTCACAGCAAGGTCTCTTTCTTTCCCAGGCTGCTTCTTGGGAGAGATGTGGGGAGAAAGGCAATGGAGGCTTATGCTGAGACAACTCGTGTTGTTTCTAGGCCTTTCACTGCAACTGCCAGAAAATCAGATGGGGCCAAGATGTCTGACTAGCTAACAGCACAATTAGCACCAGCAGAGTCAGGCCAGCTGCCAAAGAAATCCAAATGGTGTGAAGTTAAAGTAAGCCGCTGCTTTACTATGAGTGTCATCCCCACCATCCTGGGATTGCTGACATTCTCCCTCAGTGCTCTCTGTCCTACTGCCTCCTCCTCCTCATACCAAGCCATTCCCTTTATTCTCTAGAAGGCCTCTGGGCTGTTCTCGCCTCACAACGACTTGTGCCTCTCACTTCGCTGGGTGCAGAAGCAGCAGCCAAATGGGAATATGTGTGTAGTTTCATTGCGGGTCCCCCAGGGCAAAGGCACAGATGCCAGACAGCAGGACAGGGGAGAAACACAATACTTCATCATCTCTATTCTCCTCTTTCCTCCCCTCTTGAGAACTGGGGGCTCTGTTCTTCATCACACATAACTCTGGCTCACAGCACATACTTGGGGAGCTATCTTCCACTGCTGCCATGTCATGACTGATCTCCTGTGCACCACAGCATCTCTGATCTGGTAAATGGAGTTACCTGTGTAGCCTTCTCTCCTGCTTGAGAGGCTACATGTCTACTACCTCTCCAAGGGCCCAAGAGCAGCCAAGACAGCCAGGCCAAATTACCTGGTCTGTGAGGCAGAAGTGTGGCACAATTCACTGTTTGCTGTAAGTCAAAAGGATATTGGACAGTTCATGATGTAAGGTCCATACTCAGGGATCTTCTAGGCACTCTCCAGTTGCAGAGCTTTGCAGAAGAGTCCATGCACAAAAGGTGTGCATGAGTTTGCCCAGGAGTATAAACTGCATGAAGCAGTTTCACATGGTGCTATTCATCAGGGTGTATGAGAGAGACCTTGCATAGTTCAGGAACAAAGGAGTAGACAGGTAGTGTGAACCTGGCAAAAGAGCCTAGACAGCATTTTAGGGTAAGGTGCTGACTGAAAGAGGATTGGTGTAGTAAGCAAGGAATTTGCCTCCTGTCCCTTTCCTTTTGTGGTCATGGAAACAGGACTCTAAAGACAGTTTGACTCAAAGAAACACTTGATTCCTGACCAATTTCTCCTCTTGAGTGGCCAACTACCAGTACTTTGCAGAAGTAAATCAGCTACTTATGGGGACTGATAAGCTATATTGTTCACTAGTGTATGTGAACAGCTGAATGGCAGATGCAATTACACAGGCAAAGCAGGCACTTGAATACACATTTGTAATCTACAGGGCACATTTTTCTGAGACCCATTCCCTGCTTGTGCACACAAAAAACCATGGTCCACATTTCCTAAGGCTGAGAGATGGCACCATATTTTTGCAGCCAGGAGAAGAAAAATTGTTTTCCATTGCTATATGAGAGGTTACATGCCTGTGCATATACTTACCTTCAAAAGAGGAGGTCAGAGTAAGGGACACTGATTGAAGCCTGTTCCATGGATTATCCAGGGATGTCTCCAAACTTGGGGATGTCACCCCAAATTCTGTCACTAAAACCAAGACTGAAATTAGACTGCAATCCCACAAGCCAATTACATGAGCGAGCAAAAGAACTGTAGGTTAGGCTCAAGGACCCAACAGACGCACACATGCTACACAAAACTTTTGCGTTTCTTCACACTCCTACAAAGACAGCAATCTCCCCTTGACGAGGAAAGCACATCCGTACACCCCAATTTTCTGTGTTCCTCTGAACTCAGCTCTGCGAGGATGTGTTTTTGTTCTGAGATGGCTTCTAAGTTCTCTGGGACAGGAAATCATCTTTTGTGCTCTGTTTGTGTGGTGCCTAGTACAGTGGGAGCCTGATCCCTAACTGGGGCTCATCAGTGCTCCAATACCACCAATAGTACACATCCCCACCCAAGAAGTAAGCAGTTTTTCAGGCTTGAGTTCAGAATCCTGTAAAGGTCAAGATATAGCAAGGCCCACTCAGACTCAATCTATCAGGAAATCCAGGGACCAGATACTAGAAACGGCATACAGGCTGTGGCGGAAACTAATGAAAGAAGGAAAGATCACTGCTTATCAGTGATTCTGGCTGGATGCTCAGGGTAGAAAAAAAAGGGAAGTGGCCCCAACTAATATTTGCTTCCTTTTAGCTGCTGCAGATGTAACTAAGTGCGAGGTGAACAGATCACCAAAGTCCCTTATCCTGGACGTGCAACTATTGAGTGAGCAAAAGGAACATGATGACATAGCTCTGTCAGTCTGTGATGCAATAACAACTTCTTCAATACATATCTGATCAAACCTAAAATTTCAGGAAATGTTCTATGTCAGTGGTACCCCAAGCTTTTCATTCCATGGGCTGGATGAGTGGTGCCAGGTCCACCTGCAGGCCAGATTTGGTCCATGGGCCCAAACTGGAGCATGGTGCTGGCCTGCCCAGAGCGTGATCCAGCCACAGAGGGCCCGGAAATTTGGCAGTGGGGGAGCAGTGGCAGTATTGTTACCACTCCCCCACTGCCAAGTTCCCAGTCCTGTGGGAAGCCCCCAAGCCTGACTGTAGTAAAAACCAGAAGAGCTTGATACCCAGTAATCTGATGTTTATAATTATACAGGCTCTGGGTACATGACCCAGGCATGGTCTTGTGTTCCAGTAGGGCACAGACAGCTTCCTCTGCCTGCAGCACTGGACAGGCATCCGGCTGGCCTGATTCTGGTAGAAACCTCTCACCACCTCGATCTATCCAATCCCTCCACACTCCTAGCTAGTCTTTGTGTCCCCATTCTTGTTAGTGCCTACACCCCTGCAACCATGACCCTAACCCTGAAGCTGGGGAAGGGAGGGCATCTGGACAGTCATAATAAGGGTAGAGAAGCCTAGCTGGGTGTATAGCCCAGTCTATAAAAGCAATGAAGGATGTAATCCTTTAATCTACGATTGATAATGATGATCCAGTCATGGATCATGACCTCATTGTGCTAGGTGCTGCACACACACAAAATACTAGGCACAGTTGACTGGGTTTGAACAGCCTCTTTACTCAGCAGGGATAAAAGATGGTTCTTTTTGTACTACTCCACTTCTCTTTTCTTTGGTTCTAAAATAAAAGTGGTCAGGCTAGCTCTCAATAAACAAATACCTTCAAAGGAGCAGAAGATATGACAAAGACACAGATAGGATAGGAGATTAATTAGTTCCTAGACATAAGCTTACACAGATGACTGCCTACTTCATCAGATACTATGAATGGACTTGCAGAAAGCAGGGGATCTAAATAGTATCCCTCACTCACTGCACCTGCAGCAGCTAAAAGGAAGTGAAGGGAAGTTGTGGCCACCTTCCCTGTCACATGCTTTTTTTATCCACGAGACAGGGATTCCTTTGGGGTTTCTGTGTGCATGTTGCTTTTTTGTTTTGTTTTGTTTTGAAACAGACTCACCCATCTTACTTAGTGCCTGTAGAGCAAAGTACCCATACGACCTAGAAGAAACAACATAGACCTGCCAACAGTGCCTGATGCAGAACTGTTGTCCTTAAGCCAAAAACAATGAACAACTGACAAAGTATCATGAATGATACTGAGCTCAGGCTCTGCACTCAGAGTGGAACACATGCCATAGGTTATGGCCATCCCAGACAATTTCACTCTAGAAGCTGACAAAGTGCTTCCCAACAGACAGCAATTGCTGCAAGTGGGCATATGACCTGGGGCACTCTGTGAAACAGCGCCATGTTGCCAGTACCCTGAATGGCACTTGGAGGGAGTGAGACCCCACTTACAGACATGATCCACTTGTGGCCATCTGTGCCACTTGGCCTTCTGCAGCAGGTGATAATAGGAGGAGACTCCAAGCAGAGCAAACAGCAGGTACCTTGCCAGGAGGTGACAAAGGCATGGCTGATCACGGTCCAGAGGAGAGGAAGCCAATACTCCCTGCCATCCAAGGGCTAGCCAATTATGTTTCAACACAGAAGAAGCTGGTCCAGCACAGCTGGCACATCAGTAGTTATCTTGAATATGCTGGAATGGGCAAATCTGGGACAAACAACTGGCAAATGGCCTAGCATGTGAACTGAGGGTCTTGCCCCATGTCCTGTACTAAAATACATGTTGCGGACACTAAAGTCCAGAAGGTAGCTGGAATTGTGGAATATCCTCTCCACACACTCCACGTGCTGATGGAAAAAAGTAGGGCTGGGAAAATTCTAAAGAAAAAGCCGAAACAGATTAGGCAGGCTGCAGACAACTAGTTCAGGTTCCTTTACTCACCAATGGGATATGCTACTATGCTCTGGTCATCTAGGTCCCTGTCATTGCTGCTGCTCTCAGGAATGTCTTGGGAAGCTCCTACAATGAAAGGGACACTGTCTATCATAGGTCTGGGAACATCTCATTCCCTGAGAACACCAGAAAGCCCTCCCCAGTACCATAAGTATCACTCGATACAGAGCTCCCATCTCCACCAGTGAAGGATCTGTTGTTCCCTGCTCTCAGCTGGAGACAGCATCTCACTTCTTGCTGGTTCTGTGAAAGACCATAGCTGGAGACTGATATGCCAGCTGTCTTCCCACCTCACATGGATAAACATCCCCCAAAGAATGCAGTTTTGTCTGCATGGCCCTACAAACTGGTTCCTTCTTAAACATGCAGATCAGAAGCCCTAAGTATAATCCAGAGCAACCTGAGGGCACACACTAGTCAGAAGAACCCAGCTGCTACAGAATGGACACCCTTGGCGCAAACACATGGATAGATGGCTGAGTAAGAGTTACCAAAGTCACTCAAGAGGATCTCATTTAGATGTTCGTGCTGAATATCCCTGGGGAACCAAAACCAGAGGGCCTTGTGCCACAGCAACTTCTATCACTAGGAGCCTGAAGCTCATAAAGCCTCAATCCCCAGGTATGCAGCATGCCTAGGCTGAAGCCTTGCCCATACTGCTGAACTGTACAGGTACACTTGTGGTGTGTTCTCCAATAACCTCCCCTGCTTTATGGGTCCAATTCCCTGAACAGGCCCCACTGGTGAGGCTGTGGCACTGACCTGATGGGCAAGCACTGCTCATCCTTGCTTCCTCCTCAGGACAGATCACCAAGTAGCTTGCTGAGACCGTGAAGATGTCATTGCTCATCTGAAATGAGAGGCTTTTGTCACAGGGAGAGAGACAGTTGGTCTGGAGACCCCATCACACTGACCCAACAGATGAGAGGCCATCTCTCTTGTGCCTTGGTACTCTCAGCATCCTCAGGCAGACTGGCTGCTCTTTTCCTGATCAGGGGAGAGACCTGAACAGCTAGCTTTAGCCAATGACATTTGGCCTGAGCATTCAATTGGAGATCTGGTGACTCCATCAAACCCAATGCAGCACTGCTCCAGGAAATGCAGAAGAAGGATCTTACTGGAACAGCCATCCTTATTGTTTCCCACACTCTGCCCTTTTCTCTCAAAGGCAAAGGATTTTTTTTTTTTAATTTCTTCTATTAGGAAATCCATACCAGTCACAGCAACTTTCCTCCACAACACCTCCCCTAACTGTCCCCCAGACAGGTGGTCACAGACCAAAAGAACAAAGCGAGTTAGGATAGATGTTCATTCAGGAGGCTGGTAGCTAGGACTAACCTTTGCTCTCTTGCGTTCAGCCTCCCAAGTGGTGATGGGAAGTGCTTTAGTCTCCCCAGTGGTGGGCAGCTCATTTGGGTCCAGTAATTCCAAGCAATCCTTAATGTTTTGCTTTAAAACTTGAAGCCGGTCCTGTGCTATTTCATCAATTAACTGAGTAAGAGTTGGCTCTAAAGTGAGACGGACACATGCATGTTAATACAATCCTGACATGCCTCCAAGGCTAGAGTCCCCATTACGGTTACTTTCGAATTTTTTATTTCCCAGTGCCTAGATGCTGAATGTGCCAAAAGCCAGGAAAAGCCTATTTTGTAAAAAGAGCTCTCAATATTTTCCTCTACTTCTAAACAGTGGCAATGAACAGAGGGTGCATGTGCACCCCCTGAGAGTGCTGGTGCACCCCCTGACAGCCAGCATTCCTAGACAGGGCGAACAGGCAAGAATGCCGGTGCCCCTGCTGAGAGCGCTGGCCAGGGAGTGGGAGCGCCAGGAGAAGCGATCCCTGAGGCCAATCGTGCCCATCTGGAAGTGCCAGCAGTGCACTGCTGCCACTTCCGGGTTGCTGTGATTGGCTGCAGGGGGACCCACCCCCAGTCACTGGCTGGCTGCTGGGGTGATAAGGGAGGAGGTAAGTGACTCAGGAGGCACCAGTCACCCATGCTTCTAAAAACAAATTGGTTGAATATCCCCATAGAACTCTCCATTACACATTTCCCTAAAGCATTTTGTAAATTATACACATGACAAGATTTATTTAATCACTAAAACACAGCCACCTCTGAGGGGAACATAACAACCAAACAACAGGAGGAAAGATGTCGGGAAAAAGGGAAATAAAGCTAGGTACAAAAAGCGAGGTAACTTTTTGCTTTTATGAAACCTGACCGTAAAGCTTTAGTAATCACATTCACTAAACAAGGGCTTGGTTCTTATCTTATTAACACAACTGCAAAGAAGTTCATTTATCTATATGGACTGAATAAGCCTTGCTGGGATTTAAACCTGTGAATCCAGAGGCAGAGAAGGCTTCAAACACAAAGTCTAATAAAACAAGGACAGCTGAGCTTCATGTCAGACCATTCCTTACAGCCAGCACTCAAGTGACATCACTTCACAGTAATGACAGTCCTGAAAGAGCCATGAGAATCCTGGAGTTGGGAACACACAGTAAAGGAGAGAAAACACCAGACTCCATATGGATTCAGCATTTAAACACAAAGGAGAGTAGTAGTGGATTCCCAAACTAGCCACGCAGTTCTACAGACCCAAGGTAAGATCCCACCATAGGGCAAACTAAGGAGAAGATTGTGGGAAGCTCTACTCATGAGCAGCAACAGAACTCTGTATATTAACAGGACTATTATAGCCCCTGGGCGTATCTACATGTGCTATTAATGCAATACAGATTTACTGCATTGAGCCTTCCCCAGGAGCACATTTATACATGCACCCTGTTGGGAACAGGGCTGCTCCCACCCTGCTCTGCCCCCCGAGTGCTAGCATGGGTGCTGGCAAGAGGCATAAGCGGCAAGGGGCATAAATGCTAGTCCTGATGTGCACAGGGCCAGGACAGCTCTATCCCATAATGGTGAGGCATAGGGGGCAGGGACGGGACCTGATGTGCACAGGGCTGGGAAATGGCTGCTGCTGCCACTGGCAGAACTCTACTGGCCCCATGAACATCAGGACACAGCTGCCAGCAAGCCCTCTGCTGGGCAGGGCTTCCCTGCCCCAGATATGGGGCAGCTGCTGGCAAGCTTCCTGCTCAACAGGGGGCTGGCCAGGAACTGTCCTGCAGGCAGGGCGCCTGCTGGTGAACTCCTGCCAGGGTGGATAAAATCAATGATTTAAAAAAAAGGTTTTTTTAATCAATTCTTTTTTATTTAAAACAGATTTTTTTAATTTAGTCTTTTTTTTGTTTAGATGCTATTTAAAAAAATAAGCCCATGTAAAGATATCTTAAATTAAAACTATGTTAAAGCTCAAAGAATAGGGATTATAACTTCTAATCATATATTATTAGAGGCAATATATTCAAGTAACCTTATTAGAAGTTTTATAAATAGGTCACAACAGGCCGTGGACTATATTAGGGGCCCAATCTTATGGGATTCCCAGAGGCTCATCTACAGATTAGTAAAAATTAAAGAAAACTACTTTACCCAGTGGGACTCAATGCTGTCTAGAAAATCCCATTAAGCATCTCTGTGTTGCTTAGTTTCAGTTCTCAAACTGTGGATTTGTCTCTCCAGAGATAACATCCTTGTTAACAGCAGTATATGGAGATGAGAGATAACAGACCTGATTACCTACCCATCAGCCCTACTGTCTTTCTGCAAATTTGTGTACGCAAAGTCAAACACGTACCTCTCTCTAAAAGTGCAAAGTTTCAAGAAGTTAAATGAATAGAGGATTGTTGGGGTAGAGTAGAGATAAATGCAAGGAGAGAGGGACACCAGAAACAAAAGAGATACATTTGACCAGAATATTCCAGAGGTCTTGAGGGATAAGTTTCTGAGTATAGCCTATCCATTGATTTGAGATCTAGTGAGGGATTGGTATAGTAGAAGGGAAACCCTAACATGCCAGCAGGCTTGTCAGGCAGTAAGAGAGAGAAGAAATCAAAGATGAGAAGAAACCTAGAAGAAAGTGAAGAAAGCCCCAAGCTAATAACATATGGCTGCAGCACTCAGTCAATGTCCTCCTAATACAGCATGGCAAAAATATCCCTCAAATATCCATGATTAATCTAGTGAACTGGAGACAGTTCACCTCCCAGTGGCTTCACAAGTATCTGCTTCAATTAACTTTGGTAAATAAAATAACCAAATCATAATTCAGTTTTCTGATTTAGCTGCAAAATTAATCTGAAAAAAAATCAAAATCAGAGTTTTAAAATGTATAGTATGTACCTTCTAAAGATGACACCTACATCTATCTCTAAGTTGTGAATAATATGTATTAATGTTATATCAAGCAACAAGAATGCATTTTTTGTAGAAAACAATGATTAAATTGAGGCTTCCTTACCAGTGATTTAAACTGAGATTTACATTGATTTTATTTAAATCAAACCCACCCTGTCCCATGCCCTCCCAATCAGCAGAGGGCTCACTGGGACAGTCCCCAGGCAGCCCCCTATGAAGTGGTGGGTGGAAGGATATGGGGCTCATCATCAGCTACCCTGCTTGGGTTCCTAGCCCCCACCTGTGCCCTGGAGCAGCTCTGCATGGTGCTGAACTGGGAACTCCAGAGAGCAAACAGGGGCTGGAGTTCCCAACTCCACACTGTGCAGAACTGCTCCGAAGAGCAAGCTGGAGCTGGGTTTCCAGCCCCTGTTCAGTCTCTATAGCTCCCAGCTCCATACTGGGAGCCAGAAGCAAGGACAGGGGGCAGAGGGCTCCCCTTGGCTCCCAGGGGGAGCCAGAAGCTGAGAAGCACCAGAACCAGAGACAGAGGGCTCTGGTCCGCTGGGGCCCCCTGCTGCCTAGGCTGGCCAGGAACAAATTTGCTCTTGGTCAACATCTACAAGTTCAGGCTAACTGCACAATAGCCTAACTTACTGCACAGTAAATGCCCCGCAATTGTAAACTGGGAGTAATCAATCTACTGTGCGGTACAATATCTTGTGAAGACATACCCCTGGGTCTTCCCTGAAGTAAGGCTAAAAATGAGGATGGGGGAGTTTGTCTGGTTCCTGATGAATGAGTCCCCACAGCTCCAAACAGAGCCCATGGTGCTGGGATCAGAGGTCAAGGGTATTAGAATGCAGATTTTCAGTCTCTGCTGAGAATGAGGGAGACACTGCTCAACAGCAACCCAGTTACAATCAGCACAGTAATGCTGCCCCTGGCCTTGTAGGCAGATCCATCCCAGTGCACAAGTTGGGCAGAAGGAGGCACTGCCTATGCTGTACCCACTCTGTGAATGCACCCAAGTCCAGTTTTATGGGAGGCACCTGAGAAAAGACAGTGAGACTAGAAACATTTTTCCTCACTTGTAAACCAATGTAGTAGCACCAAATGCTGTAGGCAAGCCCTCAGGCAGAACCACCATTCAGTGAAAGTGGAGAAAGACTCAGGCTTGTTGCTGGGTCCAGCCTGGATTAAGTCCATTTGCTCAGCAGTAATTATGTTTAACTGAAGTGCAGAAGAGGGCAGGGATTTGCTGGCTCTGTGTTTTCAGTGGCATTAACTCCCAGATGTTCTGCATGGACAGCCCCAGGCTCTGCAATCCTGTTTCTCCATGAAAACAGGGCAGCCTAGGCGGTGTCAGAACAAACTCCCCATACATCTCTGTCAATGCCCCTCAGGCCTGCCTCATTAAATGCTTGTTTCATTCAACTCCCAGCTGCAAAAGCCTTAAGAGGACCGTCTGCAGAAGATACTTAAGTAATGTAGACTGAGAATTGTTATCTAGCAACTCACTACACACAGGTCCACAACAAAGACAAACACTCTTTCCCCTCCCTTCCTCCTCCCTCTGTCTGGCATCTCAGCCAAAAGCCTCTCATCCTGTCATTGTTTCCACCATACCTGAGCAGGACTCAAACCTCTGAAAGATGCTTCTCCTGCAACATTCAAACAAAACAGAACCAAGGGTTAGGGATCAAGAGAGAACCCTGATTCCCCCCACCTCCTCCCACCAACGGTCCCCTTCAGCACTCAGCACCTTAGGAACTGACCATGGTCAGATGTTCTTATTTTACTTCAGTGACGGGCTTTCATAAAAAACAGTTAATGACTAAGACCAAGCCCCTTTGGATATTAGATCCTGCCCCTGGGTCCCTCTCTCTTTGCCTGAACAATTGCACTTGGGCAGATCTTCATTCCACTGGCAACTGTTGTTAGCAAAACAATTCTGCTTCAGATGATGAGGCCTATAATGGAATTTGTTAGAGGGGTCTGGATGTTCCTGGTACAATGGTCCACCTTCTCTGGTCCAGTGTCTCAAGTGTTTCTTACCAGTTGCTTAGGAGGAATAAGTTGCCTGTTAAAGCTTCCTCCTAACAGTGTTACAGGTTTGCTCACAGGCTAAAGCAGAAGAACTTACCTTAATATTTTATCCTAATATAACTATGAATATCCTCATCTATATAAACTTTGCATATTCTGAACTCTTCTCAATCACTTCCTCTGACATTAAGTCCCATAGATTAATTATGAGTTATCTGAAAACTCACCTCCTTTCAACAGGCAGAAGGCAGGCTACAGTGGCACCTTAAGGACCAAGTTGTTCAGAAAGTCAGACTTTCATAGGCGTAATCCTACTGTGGCTGTAGCCCAAAGAAGCTCATGCCTTTCTGAATGCATTAGTCTTTGAGGTTCCACCCTGCCTTGCCTTCTAGATGCCTGACTTCAGACTAACACAGTTAACTATCTCTCTCTGCTTTCATCAGTCGCACAAAATCACACCTCCACAAGAAGGGAAAATAGTGAAATAAGTAAAATAGCAGTAACTGGATGGTGTACTTACTGCCACAGTGCCTTTATCTTCTGCAGAATTGAGGGTTCCTGATGACTGGAAAAGCAAAGAGTCTGGTTACTGGTGAAGGATTTCCTCTCAAACACTTCTCTCTGCTGCCCCCCCGTTCCATTTGGGCTGCAAGCTCCTCCACACTGGCTGAGTAGTTACAGAGAAGTACTGCAAGGCACTGTCTTTCTGCCATGGTTTC
The DNA here is from genome assembly GCF_052110815.1 of Crocodylus siamensis. Lineage (NCBI taxonomy): Eukaryota > Metazoa > Chordata > Crocodylia > Crocodylidae > Crocodylus > Crocodylus siamensis. The sequence goes on along the minus strand of NC_143403.1, from coordinate 41,150,610 downwards.
TGGTGGCGGTGCCATAAGCTGGGAGAAGCAGCTGCCAAATTACTGCATAGATCCTAGAGCCCTAGGCTATAGCAGGCCCAGAATAGAGAGAAACTAAGAACTTAGCTGCTGATAAACACTGAGCATGTGCAAACTTGCTTTTCAAATTTTGCCAAGTGTGGAAGAGTTACCCCCACCGCCTTTGAGAACAGCAAAGAGCACGTCACTGGGCACGTCTACATGTGCAATTAGTAAACATGAATAAACTCCAGAGCTTATCGGTCTGAAGTATATTCATGCCCAGCATGCAGAGCTTGGTCAGAGCAGCCCTGGTTGACAGGGGGCCATAGGGATCAGCCTGGGGCTGCTCCGACCAGGCTGGGATACAAGGATGCTTCAGTGCAGGGCTAGCTGGCAGACAGCATCTACATGTGCACTGCTGCACACAAACTCTGCATCATGGTAGTACTCGTATTTGCAAGTAGAATCCTGCTGTGAAGTATATTAGTTTTATGAGCCCTAATAGGGCCACACGTGTAGATGCTGATATGCTTACTGCAGAGCTAATTAGTTAGCTCTGCAGTAAACATCTCATGTAGATGCATCCACTGATATCAGAACCATTTCTGTCAAACAGTAAGTACCTACTTCTAAACTTAGAGGCTTTTGAACTTTTCAAACAACAAAAACGTAGGCAACATTGTAGGCAAAACTGTAATTTCTCTAAACTTATTCTCCAAAATGGTTGATCTGTTTCAGCAGGAATTTAAAAAAAAGAAAAAAGGAAAAGACCACTCATTTCAACCTGACTGGTTAAAGTTTGGCAAAATGAAAACAGGATTTTGTAACAGGAAATGTCAGGCAGATGTAACAACAGATGCTTCTATCAGCTCTGCCTACAATATGCCATGTTTCTTCATTCCCAGTTCAGATTCTGAACTAAAACAGCTTTCCTGTACTTCAGCTATAGGAAGAAAGGATTGGTATCTTTTCTGCAGAACAGCCCATTCACAGATACACAATGCATATTGCCAATGGGTTATACAATTGTTTAAGACACTGGACATCGCTATTCCCAGTTTCTTTTCCCATCTCCAGCAGTCAACTGGATTCTAATGACTACAGAGCCCGGGGAAATGTAACAATGCCACTCTTTGGGTTACTTGTGAGGACTGAATCTGGAATCTCTTTGATGGATCTGCAGGAAAAACACCTTACTCTGCTATTCCCTGCCCAAGCAAGAGGAGAGAGTAGAGGTATGTGCTGGGTAAGCATGGCAGGCATAGCCACACCTCTTCCCGGTGTGCCCCTGCAGGTCCACTGAGAGTGGGTAGGGAGCCGCAGCAACCTTCCTTACTTCTCTTGGGTTGGCAGTAGCGGTTGGGGAGGGTGAGAGCAGAAGAGCTGGCTGCTGCTGGCCTCTCTCCTGGGTTTGTGGGGAGGGAGAAGGGGAGAAAATCTTGCTAGTGCAGCATCTGCTGGCTTTTAAAGACATGGAGTGCAGGGGTGATAAAATATTTCTTCCCCCCCTCACCTGAGCCTGCTTTCTGGCTCTAACAATGCACAGCAATGCAAATACACAAGTGTCAATAGGCATTTGCAGCCTCGTGGTTTCACCATGTGGATATGGGCAGATTTGGGATCCCAATAGGACCATCTCATCTTCGAGTGCAAACCTAGCAAGCTCTGCACATTCTCCCCCCTACTACTCCAGGCTGAGGAGCTTACCAGTCCAGCGACGCTACCCTCTGCCTCTCCATGGGCAACACGATGAAACGGTGGACTTGCACGTAGAATGCACAATCCTCCTGAAAGGGAACGGCAAGTGCTATCAGGTGTGCGGTGCACTGCAGAGACACCTACCCACAATGCCACTGGGAGGAGGAAGGGGAGGGTCATGCTTCCCCATGAGGCTTGTGGAGAGAGGTCCATGCCCTGATGGTGCCTGGTCTGGTCTCCCAATGCTCACCTCAGTCTTCTTTGGAGGTGGGAGCCCTGGAGCACGGCACCCCTCCAAGTGCAGGCTCCTCAGGACATGCAGGTTGTAGCCCACAGGCTGAAGGAAGCAGATGGAGACTGCCTCACCTCCCTCCTCTCTGGGTCTCTCCTACACTGTCTATCCGGTTACCCGGCATCACACAGCTAGAGGCAGGCAGGCTCCTTCACAGCCCAGGCCCAGCAGTGTGGGCCTAGCTCAGCAGGGCCCATGGCCTGCCTGCAGCTCTGAGCCTGCAGGAACACCTAGTGGGAGACTTGCAGGTCACACGCAAACCCTCCTCTCAGCCCTCATCCTCTCCTTGAGGCCTCTACGCAGGTTCTTGCCATTCTGGGGATGTGGGAAATCACAAGCCTGCCTTCACCCCTGCCCGCCCCTCCAGGACAACTCAGCCCTCCCACCTCCCTTTCTCCTCAGCAAGGGACAACTGGACTACTCTTTTCACAGGGGGCAGGGATCACAGCCTCAGCGATGCCATGATGGTTCGGCAGGCCACACTAATGGGTCCCGGAGGCCTGGCTGGAAGGCTGCCCACTGCAGTCCCGGACAAAGAAGTGCCAACAAAACACTGGAGAAATTTGTTGCTGCAAAGGATTCTGGGATGGCTCTTAGGCCACAGGCAGAAGAGAGCGGGACAGAGATACACACCTCAGCAAGGTCTCCGTTTTTATGGCTGCTGAGAATGCATGGGGTTGGTCAGGGCTGAGGAAATGCAGACTGGGTAGGACATGAGGGCTATTCAATGGAGAGATGTAATGGGATTGGGAGCGTGAACCAGTTTTCAACAATACCAGGGCCCAGAATCCTCCAGAAATCGCCCCATCCCCAACTACGCCATCCCTGGGGTTTTGGGTTCACAGAAGGACCCAGCACGATAGATTAATGACCCCCTGGCCCAGCCCACACCCAACGTATTCCATGCTGCCAGCTCCTCCATCTTGGCCCACCTGCCCTTACAAACAAAGCAGGATGCATTCAGAATGAGCAATTCCTGGGGCTGTTTAGCCTCTTTCTTTGATGGACTGGCTGCATGCCTGCACCACCAGTCTATCTTTCAGGGACACGTGGTAATGCAGTCCCTTTAGCCTTATGCCTACCCAGAGAATTGGACGTTGAAATGCGGTCTCTGGAGGAGCTATCGTTTCCCCTTCCTTTCCCAAATAGCCACATTTCTAGCCTGAACAGTCCTTCCCTTCCTCAGCCGTTCATTTTGGGATTTTGCCTTCTCATTACAAATGTCTGCAGGACACCCAAGTCAAAGAGCAGCCAGTCAGAGGGTTTCCAGCAGCATGAGGGGAGCTATGCCCACTCTAGTGCATGGTACACAAGGCTCTGACATGTGGCCTCTCAGTGAGAGCATCCAGACACGAGGAACCTCAAAGCACAATGCACCAAGCCCGCCCCTGCCTTTGCACAGCTAAAGCTTCCCAAGGCTTCGCAGGCAAAATGAAGCCTTACCACTTTGGTTTCTTCCTGGAAGCGCACACTGTATTGTTGTAAGATGAGAATTCTGCCAACGAGGCTGGAGAACCTGATCTGGATTTGGGCACTAGAAAAAACAGAACAGCAGAATAGTTTTGGGGGTGAAGGAAGATCTCAACCTCACATGACCAGCCAGTGAGGCACATGCTTCATCTGCCATACAGCTGCAAGAGGGTTCTACAGCAGTCGACATAACTCAGTGGTGCCATTTGCAATTAGCTTCTTAGCGCAACGGTCAAACAGACCAGGAATGACAGGAACCTGGGAGCAGCCACGTATCCAGATTCTGTTACTGGTGGAGCCAGGCCACACTTCCCTTCTGTCAACTGGGAAAAGGATACTATTAACCCGTTTTTGTATCAATGGGGAATTTGAGGCAAGCAGGTTCAGTGACTTCACCAGAAGTTGTGCAAGGAGGTAGTGCCTAAGCCAGGATTAAAACCCAGAAGTCTCTGGCTTGCCAGCCCATGCTCAGAACACTATGTTTTCATCCCAAGAGTTTCCCCAGCTGTCACTAATGCAGAGTTCAGCCAGTGAACTTGGGGAAGAACAGCACTGCATCCACTATGAAGATCACTACCAGCAGCAGAATCAAGAACTAGGACTTGCTGGCACTGAGGGTAATAATATGAGAAGCAAAATGTGGAATCCTGCACTGGGGTGAGCTGCTCTAATCCTAAGGTGTGCTGAACAGGGATCCAGGTTTTCTGTTCACCACAGGAAAACACAGCAGAACCCAGATTTTCTCATTTTAAAGGAGAAAAACATGGATTTCCTGGAGAAAAATGTGGGAAAAGTAGGTTTCCTCTTGCAAGTTGGCAGAGTGCCAGCCTGCAACAGGGGGGAGGTGGGGAGAAAGGTGGTCAGGCAGGGGGTGCCATGTGCATGTATGTGCATGTGTACCTGCAGGGGAGGGGGAGCCGGGCTCCATGCTCTCCTCAGGCTTCAGCAGCCACCGCCTCCCATGGGTGGCAGCTGAGGCTTGGATGCTGCTGCAAGGGGCTGTAGATCTTGGTCCCTGGCCCTGTAGCTCTGGCAGCTGGGGGCCCCCTCTAGCAGGGCTGGGAGGGAAGAGGGCTTTGGGTGGACAGTGAGGGGCACTGGCAGGGTCCAGGGGGCTGTGGGGAGGGGAAATGGCATAGGCAGGGCACTGACATATTAGGGCTCCTCAGTACCACAAAGCAGTGAGTGGGAGGGCGCAGCTGGACCCACAGCCACAGCTAGACCCATGACCTGGTGAGTGAAGGGGGCAGAGAGAGCTCTAATTTTTCATGATAAAAAACCCAAATCAAACACCAAAATTTATAGGTATTTTAAATTATTTTATTACAGTGTCTGAGGCACAGGCAGGCTTCCAAACTGCTTAAAATTGTAAATATATCAATAAAATGTCATGTTCAACTGAGATCTATATCTATCTACCTATCTAGATCAATAGATATATTAGTGGCATTTAATTTTAATTGCAGAAAAACATGGATTTGGGGTTTTTTAATCACAGTATTTGGGATTTTTTTTCCAGTTAAAAAATATCAGAGATTTTGCAATTTTTAAACTGCAGAAACGAATTGGAAGTTATAGTGAAATGCAAGTGGAATGAGTCAAAAGTGTGCTACTGCAAAAAAAATAAAATAATAATAATGGCTAATAGCACACTAGGAGGTGTTAACAGAAGTGTGGTATGCAAGTCTTGGGAAGCAATTTTTCCTCTATTCAGCATCAGTGAGGCCTAACTTTGATATTGTGTCTGTTTGGGGACCACATTTCAAGGAAGATGTGAACAAAATGGAAAGAATTCAGAGAAGACCAAAAGTGATTAGAGGTCTAGAAAACACAATATATAAGGAAAAGCTGAAAAAACACTCAGGATTATTTAGGCGGAAGAAGAGAAAACTGAAGGGCAGTTTGATATCAGCCTTCAAAAACAAAAACAGGATTGTTAGAAAGAGAATGGTATTCAAATGTTCTCTGTGTCCACAGGAGACAGAACAACAAGCAATGGGTTCAGATGGTAACAAAAGCGATTTAGGTTAGGTATTAATAAGAACTCCCTCATTTTGTGGATGCCATATTCTAGAAAAGATTTCTGAGACAGATTTCTGGTGACCTTTGTCTCTGCAGTTTAAATGCAGGTTAGATCAATATTCCACTTAGACAGTGACGAACCTCCCTTGAGATGCAGTTGATTTAGATGATCTTAAGGTCCTTCCAACCCTGGTTTTCTACTATTCTTCCAGATGCAGTAGTTTTCATTTCTAGGGGACAGAGGCAGTGTTTAAAGCATTCTGCTACAGATCCAGAGGTAAAAGATTGAGCCTTGCCCTGGACTTGTGCCAAAAAGTTGCCTCCAGTGACCCCATCTATAAATGGGTATCTGGTCATTTGGGCTGGGGAGTAAAAGGTAGATTAATATGATGGTAACCATGTCACTCCCTTGTGTGCAGTCAGCTACAGGAACTAATATGCCTTAATCATGCTAGCTCACTGGATCATCTTCTGGACCCAACTCAACTTTAAATGAGATCTGTTCTAAGCCTACCTGACAGCCACAGCAAGCAGTTTTCCCAACCTGTGTTGACAGTGGAGATAGAACCCACCTTTCTATGTTCTGCACAGCTTCCATGGTTATGATCACCCGGATGTAGAAGGACCCATCTGAGACATGCAGAACAGCAGCTGTGCACTCCTCATCTTGGTCTGCAGCTGCTGAGTCGCTCAAAACCTACCAACAAGTTGGGAGGTCAAGAAAAAAACCTGAAACCTCCAAAATCCCCAAGAACTGGAGATCACAACCTGTCATCAGACTTACAGGGCTCTATTACAAGCACCTGATCATTCACTCGGAAGACAGGGAGTTAGACTCCCCACAAGATCATAGGGGACCACATGCCCATGCCTGCCTGTGAGGAAATCACAGTTAGGCTGCCTCCTAAGGCTAGGGGGGACAGCAAATCTAGACTGTTAGGGTCACGTGAGGTTCATGGAGATGCTCCTTTCTTCTAGGTGGCAGTGGGAACAGTAACAAGATCATTCTAGGGCAGGGGTGTTAGAACTGGTGTAGGACTGATACACAGACTGGATGAACAGCATAAGGCTGGCTCTGAAAGCTGGGCTGGACCCAGAGATCCTCCCAAATGCTGGCTCCAGTGCACGTGACATCCGCTCCGGCCAGTTCAAAACATAAGCTACATGCGGTGCCCACTTTGACCACTCTAGGACCAACACTACTTGCAGCTCTCATCCCAGAACGGTTGGAGTGAGCACCATATGTAGCATGAATCCTGGGCCCTATGAGTGGGGCCATTCTAGTATATGCCATGTGGGTCAACTAAGAGACCCAGGGACAGCATCAGGGGCTGGATAAGGGGGCTCTCATTCATCTTCTTGGCTCTACACTTTCTTTCACCTTGGTCTTTTGTTTCTCTCATGTTCCTCTCTGCTTGCAGGTCCCTAAGACGCATGGAAACTTCCCAGCCAAGGCAGCACAAACCAAGTGAACCTGTGCTAAAAAGCATCTTTCAGACCTGGATACCATTCTCATCTTCCCTTTCTAATCTAGGCTATAACCCACTCACCATAACTGAATCACAGGACTGGGACTTCAAAGACAATTTATTCCAACCCCTTGCATATAGGCAACATTCACTTTTTCTAAATCATCCTAGACAGATGCCTGCCTCAGATGGAACTGAAGAAGTCCATCATCATGACCCTCCCCACCCCACAATGCAGCAGACTATGCAAAGTTTAGATTATTCAGTCAGGAGGGGATTCATAAGGGGTGCAGCGACACAGTCCTGCCCTCTTCTGCCTGTGTGCTACATCTGCAGGGAGCTCTCTGACCTCACTGGCATGTCAATGGCAGCCTGTGCCAGAGCACTGCAGGTGCCATGAGCTCTGACCAACACAGGGTTGCCCAGAATCCCTAGTTTCAAGTACTGCTGCTGTTCACTCTTCCTCACCCTCCTCCTTACCCCCACCCAAACACAGTGACTTCAGCAGCATAGGAGGACAGAAAGAGGGGGATGAGCAGTAGCAGTGACACTCAGTCCCTGGGCTCTGGAGCTTCATGAAAGCAGGGGCTGAGTATTGCTGCTGCCATTTGTTCCCTATCTTTTGCCCTGTCACTGAGTTTAACATGTTGCAGGGATCTGTTTCTTTCTGAGCTCCCTAATGAAGAGCTCTTACACATCACTGGCATCATAAGCAAACTACTCTTTCCCTTCTTTTACTGTAAAAATCAGTCATTCACAATATGTGTCCACAGAGCTGCCTTGCTGTCCTGCCAGCTTTGTCCCAGCAGGCTGCAAATCCTTCAGTGTAGGGACCTTTGTCTATTCTGTGCCTGGGAAGCACCTCAGACCTTTGGGATACCTAATAAAACGCCACAGAGTTGGGTAAAAACCAGAGAAGAGAGGGAGAAAGCAGCACAGCTGACATCAGGCAAGTCACCCTCCCCAGCCCTCTGCAATATGGGTAGCTGTGGTTGAATTCAATTTTAATTTTTTTTATAATTTTGACAGATAATACTGATGTTTATTTTTAAGCATTTATTTAGATTTTTTTAATCAATTTAACTTTTCAAAACTGCATGAAATTACGCATATGGGGGTAGACACTTTATTAATGACAGTGTGCTATTATTATAGTACAGTTTAACCAACTGCTGTAACAAACGTAACTACTGCAGGATGGCTGACAGCTGAGCGGCAGAACCACCGTCAGTCCCAGCTCCGCTCGCCTGTAGCTCCCTCGTCCGCTTTGTCACTTTCTCTTCCTTTGTTTCCAGTCCCCTTAAGTTTCTGGGAATTGCAGTCCAAATTATAGCCAGCACAATTCTGTACAACTGCTTCCCCTGTCATCATACTCCATCAGCCATCATTTCTCTTATGGCCCTGTCTATAATTTTGATTATTAATAATGGAAATATTCTTGTCAGTCTGTGGGTGTGAGGTGAAACTGACATTTATCAACATTTACTGATAAAAACTGAATGCTGCCAAACCCAACTGTGGAAAAGGACTGCCTTGCCAAGCTCTCCAGTGACCCCTGCCAACTGCTAGAAGGGTTCAGGGAGGAGGAAGCTGCTGTGATTCAGAATGAAATAGGGATCTCAAACATCTTGCCAACACAATCAAATAGGGCACAAGGGAAAAAAAACCCATCAGGGCCAGAAATGAGAAAAAGAAACAACACACTCTCTCTCTCTCTCTGGGAAGAGAAAAGCAAATCCTGGTGGAAGAGAAAGCTAGAGCCACATAAGGGGCATTTAAGAAAGAAAGGGAGCATTGGAAATTTGTGAGACCCATCTTTTAATGCAGCAGTGGCAACCAGCATCACAGGCAGCCTCTGGGTATAGCACAGAGCAGATCAGAGAGAGAGCAGGGAACACAGCAATAGACAGAAAAGGTAGCAAGAAACAGAAGAGATCAGGTAGGGAGCATACGGCAAGAAACAGGAAGCAAAAGCAACAGATCAGGCAGGGAATGGGAAGAAATCAGGCAGGGGAAGGGGATTGAAACAGCATGCCTTACAAAAAGGCTGGCTCTTACTTCTTTGATGGATCTTAATTACCCCTTCAACCCCCACTGAGATGCTGAGTTTTCCACCCACAATAGTAACCTGCCCGAGTCACTGACAAGCAGAGCAGGCTGAGGCCTGGAGAAATGTTACATCCAGGATGGCAACCTGCAGCAGAGCTCCTTGTCTAGCAGGGCATGGGGAAAGTGCAAGCACCACACAGGAGGGGAAACAAGCTCCACAAGGCACCTACTTTCAGGACCTGCCCAGCCACAGGATTATCACTGACTTCCAGCTCTTCATATTTCAACAAGAGCTTCAAAATCCAAGGCTGAAGAACACAGGCTTTAGAAACAGACAACTTCTTATCCTCTAACCTGAAAGAGAAGAGCCAGGATGTCAGATTGCAATGCTTGTAACAGGAGGATGCTAGTAACAACAGCTTTACAAGTCAAGTACAGAGACATGTGCCAAAGAGAAGAGAACTGGAGGCCACTGCATCAGCAAACAGCACTCACAAAGGAGTGGCCATTTGGAATGATGGAACTGGCACTTATACCAAACTGGATAAGGCCCATTAACCCCCACTACTGAGGTCCCAAACTGAGTACATCAGTTCTACCCTCCTCCTGACCATGGGACACCACTGCACAAAGAGATAGGTCAGTGGAGGCTTGTGCAACAATCCTGAAGTGCCCAGCATGTGAATCTGGTGAAGAGAGAAGCTGGACTCTGTTTCAACACAGAATCCACATGTTCTTCCTGGATCCCCTCCAGCATAAACCCCACAGATTTCATCCCACCCACTGTTTGCCCTTCCTTCAGTGGATTTCTCTGTCTGTTCTCTAGGCACCCCTTCCATTTTAAATCCAACACAAGGCAGCAGATGAGGCTGCCTCCCTCATCTTTCTTCCTCGTTAGGGGCCTGCATGCTGTTCCTTTGCGACTGCATGTTCTTAGGAGCACAGGCTATATCCCACGTATCTGTACAGCAAGTGGTACAATAGGTCTGGGCTGATGGAGGATGCTGGGCTGCAACATGCTCAGTAATAAAAATAATGGAGCCTACTTGTAGCTCAGGAAACAGAACCTGTCTCCAGCAGGAGTAGGGAGGTGCAGCCACTAGAAGACACTTTGGTTTTTACCTCCTTAGTTGCAGACAAACAACTACACCCTCCATCTGTATAACATGCCATGCTCTAAGGCAGCCACAACACAGAGAGTCAGAAGTGCAAGGGAAGTGACAGGAGATGCAGAGCTCCAAGCTGGTAGAACAGGGCAATCTAATCCATCACCAGTGTCTGATGCCACAAGCTGCAATGGCAAGGTGGAAAGGATTCTTCCCCACTTTCCCCCACAAGGCCTTCCCCTGTTCCCACCACCCCTAGAATCTCCACAAGCAGGCAGCCTTGCTCCGCCGTACCATGGAAGTAGAATAACCCCCTTCATTCACTTAACTAAAAGCCACCCATAGCACACCCTCTCTCCATACTGCACAGGGGAGTCCATATACGACAGATCCCAGCCATGCAAAGAGGTGGCCCCTGTTCAAATTCTTCATATGCAGAATCCCCTCTTGCAGGGATTCAGAGACATGTGAAAATGCAGCTGTTGCCATGCTGGCTTCCTGATACCTGGGGTCTCCTCCTAAAGGTTTGGGGATGAAAACATGGCTGACAAGAGATATGAGAGTTGCAGAGTGGCTTGGCTGGCTTCCAGTCCTCCAGGAAGGGGTCCCTGGGGAGTTAATGCCCTTCTCATCCCCAAATCCTTTTCTCTGAAAGCCCTCATAGGCTCTGCAGCCACAAATAGACTTCAACATCTAAACCAGTGGGGGCCAACCTTTCTGATTGCTACTCCAATCCCCTTTCCCTGCCTCTTCTGCTGCTTTGCTCTGCCCTGTGCTCCCTGCCCGACCTGTTTTCTGCTCCCTGCCCCCTCCCCAATCTACCACGTGGCATACAGAGGCTGCCAGTGCCACTTGTAGCAAATCGCATGGTGCAGAGCAGCAATTCTCAACCAGGATGCTGGGGCACCCTGAAGTACCAGCAAGATCCTTTCAAGACTAATGCAGCAAGTGTGAGGAAATAAGCAGATAAAGGCAGGCTCAGACTCTAGGCGGACTCTGCATAAACACCCGGCTACCGCTATACTATAGGGCCCTAGCCTTACCCTTAGCTCCCTGGGCTGAACCACACTCCCCACCCTGTGGGGCAGGAGCAGAAGCAGGGGTATGAAGCAGAAGCCAGAGGAGGGAAGGGAAGCCCACAGGCTCCAGCTGCTGTTGCAACTGGAACAATGGAGGGAGATGGTGGCTAGATAGGAGCCAGTGCGCCACAACTTAAACCCTTGCAGGCTGTACACAACCATGTACCTCAACAGCCCTGCAGGCAGGAAGGGTGTAGCAAGGGGTGGAACCCGTGCAACCATAATTTGGGTCCTGCCCCAACGTTGGGAGCCACTGCCCAAACCATTTCTGTTGCCCTCTGCTGGACTCTCTCCAATTTGTCCACGTCTTTTCTGTAGAGGGGGACACAAAACTGGACACAGTACTCCAGATGTGGCCTCACCAGTGCTGAATACAGGGGCAGAATCACTTCCCTCCACCTGCTGGTAACGTACACCTACCAGTGCAGCCCAGTGTGCTGTTAGCCTTCTGGGCAACAAGCGCACACTGCGCGCTCACATTCAGCTGCTTGCCCACTCTCAGCCCCAGGTCCTTTCCTGCAGAGGCAGTCAGCCCCAGCCCCTACCCCTGAATGGGACTGTCCCCTCCTAAGTGCAGGACTTTGCACTTGTCCTTGTTGAACCTCATGAGATTTTTTTAGCCCAATCCTCCAATTCGTCCAAATTTCTCCGAGTTAAGAGTAATGGTAAAACAACACATCACTATAATCATGACTACTAATAACAGCAGTAACAACAAGGATGCTGCGGAGGAGGAGGAGGAGGAGGAGGAAGTGGCAGCCGACGCGAATCCTTCAGCCACTTTCCAGCTCTCGATCTATGCAAGAACAAGCCGGCTGCGCTGCAGCCTCCCACCGCCGCGCTCCGCCAGCCGGGCTCTGCGCGCCGCTCGCCAGGGGGAGCGGGGAGGAGCGGCGGGTCCCCGGCGGCCCGGTCCCCGTCCCCCGGTACCTGCACGAGGCCACATGGCGCAGCCGGCGCAGAGCCACCCTGTCGCCCATGCCGCCGGCCCCGGGAGCGGCTCCCCGCCGCCGTGGCGATGGAGGCGGCGGCCAGGCCGCTGCGGCACAGGAAGGGGAAGCGGCGGGGCGGGGCGGGGCAGCCAGGCGCTCAGAGCGCGGAAGCCCCGCCCCGCCCCGCCCCGCCCCGCCCCGCGGCTCCCAGCGGCCGGGGCTGAGGCGGGGCCTGGGCTGCCAGCGGCGAAGGAGGCTCCCGCCGTGCTGCAGCTGAGCGCGCCCGCCCCGAGTGTCCCGCCGCAGGGAGGCAGGGCCCTGCTGGTCCGCGGCTCCAGTGCTAGGCTGCCAGCCCGCGCTTCACCTGACGGGAGCTCTCCAAGACTCCCCCTGCTTCCAGAGGCCCCCTGAAATCCCGCCCTGCTTCTTCCCTTAGCACGCTGGCTCGTGTCCCAGTCGGCACGCAGGGATAATGAGAGCTGCGTTCATGGAGAATTAGGGCTGGAAGGGACCAGAGGTCGTCTAGACCAGTGGTCTCCAAACTGTTTTGATCGCACGCCCCTGTCAGTAAAAAAATTTTGAGCATGTACCCCCAATATATGTATATTAATATAAATGTACATATAAATAGAAGTTCTAATATTTTCTTCCTGCACCCCAATGGATCATCTTGCGCACACCCTGGGGTGCGAACACCCCACTTTGGAGACCACTGGTCTAGACCAACCCATAATGTAACCTTTTAGTAGAACTCCCCTCAACCCTCACCTGCCCCAGGTAAAGCAGGGGGGCCATGGGGCAGCCAACATCCAGCTTCTGTAAAAGGTGAGTAAGCACTCACAAGTTTCCAGATATGGGACTATCCTCCCCACAAGTCCTGGTTGGGGAATGTCCTGACTTGTCACCTCTTTGACAGGCCTGACGCTTGCTGGTTGCAGTTGTGAGGCTCCTGGTGAGCTCAGCTTAGCTGCCTGGGATGCCAGCTTTAGGGTTGAAAACCCCTTTGTCAGGCTGAGGAAGTACCTGCAGTTGGTCCTGCAGGAGAAGAACATGTCCCTGCTGAGCTCATTCCCCTGCCAGGACGAACTTGGAGGTATGGGGTTGGGGCTATGGGGAAGGAGGAGGCCCCAGGTCCTGGGCATGACCACTAAAACTGCACCCTGCCAGGGTAAGGAGGCCTGGTGGGACTGCTGGTGGCACGGCAGCCCCATAATGCCAAGAACAATGATCCCCTGGTGAAAGGCGGGTAGGAGGTGCCATAACCTCCAGCTAATGCACGCACACACGCACAAAGTCCTGGCTGGGGAACGTCCTGACCTGTAACGTCTTTGACAGGCCTGACGCTTGCTGGTTGCAGTGCAGTTGTGAGGCTCCTGGTGAGCTCAGCTTAGCTTTAGGGTTGAAAACCCCTTTGTCAGGCTGAGAAAGTACCTGCAGTTGGTCCTGGATGGAAGGAATAGTAAAGAAGCCAGAGGCTGGCCTGGCCCACAATGCAGGCAAAAAAGCCAGTCAGTGAAAATGGAAATAGAGGCATCGGTGGGGGGGAGGGACAGGCTGGGGTGGGGGGTAGAGGGAAAGGGGGATGTAGCAGCGCAGGTAAAAGTGCAGAGGTGCCTGGGGTGGGAGATGTCCGGCAGGTTGCCGTGTGCCAGAACTCCACTGTCTACACTGAGTCCATGAGTTTCTGTACCTACTACCTAGGAGGCTGATGAAATGCAGTTCATAGACCCAGCTTTGAAAAGTGGTTTGCATTGTCATTTCTTCCCTCTCAGGATCAGGCCTGAGAGACTGGAGGCAAAGTATTTCTTTGGTGAGGAATGTGCCCCCACAGGTAGTTGGGTTTTGTTGTCTTTGATAGCTTCTGGTGTGCAGTTTGTGGGGGTACTGTTGGCAGGTTTTGTGTTTTAAGCTGTTGGAAGTTGGCTTCAGTGCTTGTGGTAAGTTTAGGTGTTTGTTTGAATGTACAAACCACAGGTATGGCTGGCCATTGACTTGCAGGGAGCTCATCCACCCTTTGACAGGTGGTGTTTTTAGTCCTGCTGGGTGTCCATGCACCCTCCTTACTAAGGCTAGCCCAGGTCGGGGCATCAGTTTAGTTGTCAACAACCCAATCATGAAACAGGTTGTACTGGTTTACATGATACCAGGCAGCAGACCAAGACAGGCTTGGAGTGTGGGACTTGCCAGTGGATGGGCAAGAGTGGGGACAAGAGAAAAGCTCCCCTGCAGGTCCTCCCTATCATTGATCAAGCCTTCCAAAGAGTGGGGATAGACATTGTGGGCTGTCTGAGGCATAAGACTTGTAGAGGGAAGAAATATATCCTAACTCTTGTGGATTTGATGACACAGTACCTGGAGGCAGTTGCCTTAGCCTCCATGGAGGTTCCTGTGGTCGCGGACACCCTGACAAAGATCTTTTTCCAGCTGGGTTTCCCCTCCAAGATCCTGACTGATGGGTGGGAACTTCCTGGGTGAGGTAGGGGAATGCCTGTGGAAGTCCTCTGGGGTTAAACACCTCGAGGCCACAGTCTATCGCCCACAGACTAATGGGCTAGTAGAGGGGTTTAATGGGACCTTGAAAGGTATGCTGAAGGCCTATGTGGACTCCAACCCCAATGGCTGGGATGAGAAGCTTCCACATGTGCTCTTTGCTTACTGAGGAGTCTACTGGGTTCTTGCCATTTCAGTTGATGTTTGGGAAGCAAGTTTGGGGTCCTCTCAATCTTGTGAGAGAGGAGTTGGAAGGGAAAATCTCCAAAGCATCAGTGGTAGAGTATGTGCTAGGCTTTCATGAGGAGCTGGTTGACATGATGATGGTGGTGTGAGACTCCCTGGCCCAGGCCCAGGACAAGCAGAGTGTCTGGTGTGATAAAGGGGCTCACTTGTGTACCTTTGAACCAGGGGATAAGGTTATGGAACAAGAGGAAATGATCCTGTGTGCTGACTGGGAAGGAGGGGCAGGGGTAGAGGAGTTCTGCCTGCCTGATCGTCTTCCCTCTCAGGACAAAGAGAAGCTGTGCACAGCTCTCCAAGACTTTGAATCAGTGTTCTCAAAAAAACCAGGTAGGACGGACCTGGCACTATACACTTTAGACTTGGGCAGCCGTCGCCCTATCCATTCAATGCCCTACCCAGCAGTGTTTCTTCTAAGGTTTAGCAATCCATGAGCAATCGTAGCTGGCAGTGTGTAGGTATCACAGTGTGCCCACCCCTCCCCACTCCTGCAGCAGCCTGTGGCTGGGTTGGGGTAGTTGGTGAGCAGCCTGGCTGTGAATTCCTGAGTGGGGAAAGGGACTGAGATGCTATTTGCTCCCAGCCGAGCTTGGCTGTTTGTTAACTGACTCAGTTTTACTTGAGGTTACCCTGGGAAGCTTCAGGCTATAAGAAGCATCCAGATCTATCCAAAGGGTTCTGGCAGATGGCACCGGATCTGGATGCTTTACCACGCCTTTGGGACTGTATGAGTTCACAGTCCTCCCTTTCGGTATGTGCAATTCTCCTGCCTCTTTTCAAAGACTGATTAATAACTTGCTACGAGATTTTGAGCAGTTTGTAGCGGCTTATATTGATGATATCGCCATCTTCAGCCAGATGTTTGACTCACGCCTGTTTCATCTACACACTGTGTTAGATAGGATCAAACAGGGCGGACTTACAGTGAAAGCAAAGAAATGACAGTTGGCATTGCCCAAAGTGGTGTATTTGGGACACCATGGGAGCAGAGGCACAATCGCTCCAATGTGGGATAAAATACAGGCCATTAGAGACTGGCCACACTCACAAACTAAGAAGCAGGTCAGAGCTTTCCTTAGACTGGCTGGTTACTACAGAAGGTTTGTCTCTGACTTTGGGGCAATAGCTACTCCCCTGCATAAGCTAATGAGAAAGGACAACCTTGATTGCGTAGTCTGGAAGCAGGAATGACAGCAAGCATTTAACACCTTGAAGGCTGCCCTGATCTGACAGACAATCTTAAGGGCACCAGAGTATGATAAGCCCTTCTGTGTGGCCACTGATGCCTCAGACACTGGACTTGAAGCTGTGCTTCTGCAGGAACATGAAGGGACACAACAACTGGTGGCTTACTTAGGCCGGAAGTTGATTCCCCGCAAATGAAACCTATTGTCTGTGCAGAAGGAGTGTTTGGCAATTGTCTGGGCACTGAACAAGCTGAGGCCCTAATTGTGGGGAAAGCAGTTCACTTTCCTATCAGACCATGCCCCACTTAAATGGCTGCAGACAATGCAGAACACCAATGCCAAGCTTCAAAGGTGAGCATGGCAGCTTCAGGAGTTCAACATGACAGTGGAACACGTAAAAGGAAGCCAGAATGTGGTGGTGGACTCGTTGTCCAGTAAAGACTCTGGGTAACAGACCAGAAAACACAGAACCACTCCAAAGCTCTCTGGCACTTGAAAACCCCAACTTCTCCTGGTGTTTTATGGGTATTGTTGCTATAGTTAGTCTTATGTGTTACATGGGTTTCTTTTTTGTATTAAAATGACCTTTCTAGATGAGCAACACCAGTGCCCACAGCCCTGTAAGGCCATGGGCACAGGCTTTTGAAATAAGGGGGGGAGGTGTAAAGAAATCCCCCTCTGTCTGTCCCTGGATTGGGACGACCCCCCTGGTTTCATTCTGGCTGCCTGGTTCAACCTGGTCACCTAGACATCCAGGCTATAAAAATTCCCAAAGGGAGGGGAGCTTCCTCTCACTCACTTCCTGCGGGGAGACATTTTGGGACACAGAAGCATGAACCTCTAGAGTGAGTCTCTCTCTTGGGATGAAACAGTGAGTATGCCTGAAAATTAGCTAGTAGATTAGAACTAAGTAACTTAGACACATATTAAAAGGGCCATTGAGCCCATATTTGAAAGACTCAATTGATTAGAACTTGCTCAAGGTGTTTTTTCTTAAAATGTCATTGTCTATCCCCCCACCCCACTCACCTCTTCACCCTGAACAATAAAGGGTTTCAGATTACAGCATTCCTGGTTGTGAATTCCTGAGGGGCAAAAAGGACTGAGATGCTTTTCGTTCCCAGCAAAACTCGGCCATTTATTAACTAACTCAGTTTTTCTTGAGATTACCCTGGGAAGCTTCAGGCTATAAGAAGCATCCAGAAATATTACCAGGGCCCAAAGCACTCCTAAGGCTTGAAGGGTGTGTGTACCCCAGGCTGCACAGAGCCCTAACAGAGACCAGTGCCCAGGTGGTGGCAGCGTTACCCCAGGCTTGTAGGTGTTCTCCAGGAAAGGGGATGGACGAACATAGGCTCCCCAGGGGAGACCCCCAACGTGTGGCTTTGGGCCTGGCACAGTGAGGTGGATGACTCAGTGCAGTAGCACCCCATACTGTGCATGCCTCACCTTCAGGGTCACTACCAGTCTCAGCTGGGGCCCTCTGTATGTGCCATCTCCAGCAGCAGCAGACCCAGGACTGGACCCAGCTGCTGGACTGGCTGGCCAACAAGGTGGAGGAGTGGCTGGTGGACCTGTGGGTCTGGCATGTGGAAGACACAATGCGTAAGTGGGAGAGGGTTGCGCATGAGCAAGACAAGAACCAGGTGGACTAGGGATTCTGGGACAAGCTTTTGGCCTTTGAAGAGAGGCCTCCATCATCCTCCTTGA
This sequence comes from Crocodylus siamensis, assembly GCF_052110815.1. NCBI lineage: Eukaryota > Metazoa > Chordata > Crocodylia > Crocodylidae > Crocodylus > Crocodylus siamensis. The sequence goes on along the minus strand of NC_143403.1, from coordinate 41,132,863 downwards.
GAGGATGGTGGAGGCACAGGAGCAGCAGGCCACCATGGTGGGCAGGGCAGTGGAGGCCATGGAGGAGGACCACTGGTGCTGGACACCATCTTGGCCCTGGCAGTCACCTTCATCCACCTGCTGCCTTCCCACTGGCCTTAGCCCTGCGTGCCGCCTCTCAGCCACTCACCACCCAGCCACAAGCTCCCAGTGGGCTTTGGCTGAGGTGCAGCAGTGCCTTCTGTGGCCAGGTCCCCTTGCCCCAGCACCTGCCCAGATCCTGTACCAGTTGGCTCCCTGCCTGGGCCCACCCCTGCTTCTCTCCCTGGCTCCAAGCACCCTGGAATAGAAGCTAACCACAGTGGGACCAGCACTGTGTGCAGTCCCTGCTGGCTCTGGCTCCAGGCTGCACACAGCAGCAGCTGCCCTCACCCCTGGGTGAGCCCCTCACCCACCAGCTTCACCACAGCAGCCTCACCCATGGCGGTGCAGCCAGAGGCCAGGTTTCTGGGAACCTGTCCCCAGGCTTCTCCATGTAGGTGCCCCCACCCCACTGTCCCCCACCCCAGAAAGGCACACAGAGCACTGTACATAGTTTGCACAGGGAAGAGGGCGCTTTATTGGTAGTGGGGCTCTGTGGGTCAGGGGGAGGGGCTCTGTGGTTCTGGAGGGAGACAGGGACAGGGTCTGTGGTTTAGGAGGGAGGGTGGGATGAGGTCTATGTTTGTGGAGGGGAATAAAGTGCTTTCCAGAAAACTGTCCTCAGTGAGCATGGTGCTGGGGGGGTGTTGGGCCAGGGTCCATGGCCGGCTGTCCAGGTGGACAACATCGTGGAGTGCAGGAGATGGTGGTATGCCAGTGCTCCTCACACCAAGTGCCTTGGCCCCCAATGCCAGGTGTGCAGCTTCCCCAGAGCTTCAATTGTGGAGGGCATTGCTTTTGCTGCCACTGCAGCTGGCGATCCCAGTGCCAGGAGTCCTCTGCCCACTGTGCCTCCTCCACCCAAGCTTCACAGAAGAGCTCCTCCCAGGCCTCACAGATGTTATGCAGCACACAACCTATGACAATGACACAGGGGATGTTAGCCTGTATGACCTCGAGGCGGGCAGTGATGGTGCATCAGTGTCCCTTCAGGCAGCTGAAGGTCTTTCCACCTGGTAGTGAGTATGTTTGTGTATCCTCTGCTGTATGTAGCTGCTTTTGTTAATATTGCCTCATTGAGAATATTCCAGTACACCAGTGTATTGTTTGGAGGAGCTTGCTTTGGCTTTTCTTATCTTTTCCAGATAAAATGAACCCCCCCAGAGACATCCTGGGTGTAACGTGTTTTGCTCTGCAACCTCAGCAATCATAACTCCATACATCACAACCTCTTAACTGCAGATCCAGAACTCCCTTTTCTGTAATCCTAGCTCTTCCATATTTCATTCTTTTTGTGCTACACACATATTTGCATGTACTCGAGGCAATCCTTTAATATACAAGTGTCTTCTTTTAAAAGAAGTAATAATAGTTAATATATTGTGTTATGTAGCAACACATAGAAAGGCACTCTGCAAATAACCTGCACCGGGCACCAAAATCCCTGGCTATAACTATGGCTGCCACTTCAAGCCACTGCTATACATTCTGCTCTCTGCAGTGACAGGAGAAAAGATGTCCTTCCTCTTTTTTATAGCAGCCCTTTAGATATTTGTAGACTACTTTCATATCCCCTTTTAATCATCTTTTCTACAAGCTGGACATGCCTACTTTCAACCTCATTTTTGTTACCTACTTCTGGACCCTCTAACTTCTCCACATTCTTTTTTTAAGATGTGGAGCTGAAAACGGTATGCGGTACTCTAGATGAGGCCTAATCAGTGCTGAGTAAAGAGGCACATCAACTTTCATGTCTTGCAACTAATATTTCTATTGATGCAGCCCAAAACCACATTCACCTTTCATGCAGTTGCATCACACTGCAAATTTATACTGAATCTCTGCGAACAAATTTACATTAAATCTGTAATCCACCAGGACTCCTAGATCCTTCTCCATAGTGCTGCCATCTAGCCAGTTTTTGCCCATTTTGTGTGTGTGTTTCTGCTGTCCTGTGGCCCGCCTGGCCCTTCCCTGGAGTTAAGCTTCTTTTTTTGGTCCTCTCCCCTCTCAGTTGCTTGCTCTATTGGTGGAGGGTTTTGTTCCTTGTCTCCTGTGGAACCTAGTTTAAAACCCACCATATAAGGTTGGCCAGACAATATCTAAAAATGGTTTCCAGTTTTAGTCAGATGGAGCCCATCTCTTGATAGCAATCCTCCTCCCCAAAAAAACCTGCCCATTTGCAAAGAATCCAAAGCCTTCATGTTAACAGTTCTCAGCCACACATTAACTTTTATGGGTACCTATGCACGTGCCAGATACCTACTCCAATGTCTGCTAATTAGCACATGTCAGAGCAGACTTGATTAACTGTGTGCTAATTAACATGTTCCACCAGGCTCTGTGTCACATATATTCAGCATCCCCATGCTTCAAAATGGTGGCAGGGGTGCTTTAACTAAAGCTTGTCAGAGTTTTAGTTAAAGTGCCAAGCTGCCATTTTGAAGTGTGGGACATTGAATATACATGATGCTGAAAGCCCTTTGATTAGAGCAGCTCTTAGAGCCTTTCTAATTAAAGTACCCCCTCACCCCCACCTCTATCCCAGAGTATGTGTAACAATGCCCTATGATGCAGTGGGGCAGCACTTCTTTATAGAAAAAAAGGATCACCTGTGACACATAGCTTATGTTTCTAGAGCATTTTCAAGAGAAGGCAATCATTGTGCCCCTGACTGAGGAAAAGGGACCTGTGTAAGCATGTAAGAAATGTCATGTATTCATACATGGGATGCCAGTATTAGCAGAGACTGATCACAAGGCTCTAATGACCACTGATTAAACAACTATATGATTTGCAACTGGACAGTCAACCTGGAAAATCCTTGGTAGAAGCTGACGGGCTTTTGATAGCATATGGCAGAACTGATATTAACAGCTGAGGCCACAGCACAGCCTACTAAACACATGCCTAGGCTTGACAGCAATGGTCATGGTCAACTGTTAGTTCTTAAAAGGATTTAGTTTTGAGGCACTTGAGTGATAGTTCTAGAAACCTTGAAACAGGAAAGGTTGAGCCAAATACACAAAAAAAACCCCATCTAGTCATAGGGCATGTGTTAATGTTAACCGCCTGAAAATTTTAACACAGGATTTTTTTGGTGCGGTGTGTTTTTGTTTGCATGACATGGTGGTCATGTCTGCACAAACAGCACTTTCAAGTGAGTTAAGTCTCGTGTGTCATCCCCCACAGATTTCAGTATGGGGAGTCAAATACCAATTTACCCCCTGTAATGTCTTTCCTAATGTATTACAGCAGGAGGTGCATGTAAACCACCAGACCACCCTGGTCCCCACCCCTGGACTCTCACTGGGCAGTCCTGATACTTACTGGGAATCTTCCCTGGGCACAGTCATGGTCACCCCCAAATCCTTGTCACATGCATCCACCTATGCTTGATCGGTCTGGTCTCTCTCCGTCAGTACGCAATCCCAAAGATCCCATCCCAATCCCAAAGTCAAGCCACGTGAATCCTCCCCTCCCATTCCTTTCCCCTCCCATCCCACCATGTTACAGATATATGTTTTTTTCTTTTATTTACTGTATCTGCTATGATAACTGCTATGATATCATAAAATGTTTAGGGTTTAAAGTAGTGGGTGGGTGGGTGTTTGTTGCTGCCTGGTTGATTGGCGATTGCTGTCAATGTTGGCGAGCCATCCTGGCTTCTCTTTTTTTCCCTGCTTTTTTTGGGACTACATTTCCCAGCATTCCTGAGCTCATTGATCTTCGTACAGTTTCCAATGGGGGCTCCCACTGGAACCCTCCCATTCCCTGCCCAGGTACACGGTCAGTTTGTTTGTGTAGTGCCATATACGGCGTCAGGTGTGTTGTGAATTGTTTTATAAATATTTTTAGAATGTTTTGAAAATGTGGGTTGCTGTTCGGCTTGGTCTCCCCCTCGCCTAGCTTGCCAAGATCTATAATAGTTAACCTTCTTACCCATGTGGGGGGTGCAGGGGGGTGCTCATTCAGATGTAAGTGGTGGTGCGTAATTCTCCCCTCCCCCAAACTACTCACAGTTTGAAAGCAGCAAAACCCCTATCCCAGTCCAGATTTCTTCCTCCTTCCTGACCGTCCTCCCCTCCACTCCCTGTCTGCAACACAGATTTAAAGTGTAAATGAATTTATTTTAACACAACCGAGAGAAAGGACAAAGCGCTCCTGGGTGTTGTTGTCAGCAATATATCCTGCCAGATAATCACACACAGGGGCCGCCTGACCAGGCTCTCCTAGAGGATATCTCCTTGGTCCGTGTGCTGCTGCTGCTGCCTGGACAGGTCTCTGTTGTCTGGCCACTGCCTGTCGTGCTTCTTCTTCCCACAACTACTTGAAAACCTCTCTGCAGCTCTCATAGATATTGTGCAGCACACAGGCTGCCACTACAAAGGCCATGATATTTTCTTGTTTCATCTCGATGAGCATGATGCATAAAGCGGTTCATTTCTCTGGAGGCCACAAAAATCACAGACACACACTCATTAGATGGCACAAAAGGTGTATTTGCAAATAGGGTCAGAGCAGAGTCAAAAACTCAGATTACTCTGAACCCACAAAGGAATTTTGCAGGGAATATTTATCTTCTCCCTCCTGGGCACATGTGCAGAAACAGGAACTCTTACAGCTCACTTCCGTTTCATACAAGCATACATGTGGTTACATCACTACATACATCGCATGTATATTATAATTAACTACTTAAGTATGCAGGGCGGAGAGGTAAATATGCATCAGCTAATTAAGCATGCTCAGAGAGACTACTATAGGTCACCAAGAGTTCAACCCCCCCCCCCCTTCAAGGACACAGTCAGTTGAATTCCAGCTTCTGTAATCTGTATGAGAAAGGCTAGGGAGAAGCTGGGGGAGAGTCTGCGATTTAGCATAAGAAAAGCTGTGGCAAGGCTGGGAAAGGAAAAAAGTCCTTGGCAGTGTTTCTTTCTTATCGGGTGCAAGATGCAAGCTGTGCATTTCTAACAATACTCCATTTCTAACAATATTCCATTTCTAACAAGCATAAGCACATAAGCATCCTTCATCATCCTTTCAGTTAGTCAAACGCATGTCATGGCCATCCTGCAACTGCTCAGATGGTAGTTAAAAAAACAGCGTCTGCGGGTCAGTGATATTCCCTCCATAAGGCTTCATGAGCCAGGGCTTTAGGGAGTGGGCAGCATCTGCTAATATAACCAGGGGAACAGCGACACCATGGATCACTGTCATCTCCATACCGGGTGCGTAGTGTCCTTTCTCCATGAGGCCAGGCAGAGGGGAGTTTCTGAACGTGTGCACATCATGTGCACTGCCGGCCCACACAGTATAAATGTTTATGAACCAACCCCAGTGGTCCGCCACGGCTTGCAGGATCACAGAGCCATATCCTTTCCTGTTTGTGAAAGCCCTCCCCCCGCCACAGGGCATAGCAGTGGGATGTGAGTGCTGTCTAAAGCCCCCACACAGTTTGGGAACCCCTTCTCATTAAAGCCATCTATGGCAGATTCACCAGGCAGATAATTTTGTTTGCAGTTATCCCCTTAAGCAGCTGGCATACCTCACGAATTGCCAGCCCAATGTGCAGGCAGCCACGCCAAACTGGTTCACGATGTAGTGGAGGCTGGATGGGCTGGCCAGTTTCATGATGGCCATTGCAGCCATCTTGTCTGTGGGGATAGCCTGATGCATCCCAGCAGGTTAGTGTCCTGCCTTACATTTCTTAGAAGAAATGCTGGCTGCACCCTAGCTAGCACTTAACAAACATTCGACCTCCCTCTGATAACAGTCCACCCTGCAACTCTTTCCAGTAATACCACGACTCCATAAAGGCCCCCTGAGCACAGCATCCCCATGCTGAGGCAGGCACGGTCTCTAAAAACTAGCCCAACCCCAAAGAAAAGATGACACATATATAGAGCAAAAATAAAACATTTTGTATATATTTTATATTGTTAAGCTGCAGCATTTTCAATAAAGTGTAAAAAACCCCAAACTACAAATCTTAAGATATTTCACTCTCCTCTTCACTCTCTTCATTCATTACTGGGCTGGTTGCTGCCCCTGATGAGTTCTGCCTGTGAAAGTTTTCTGCAAGGAGGGGGAAAAAGGAAGAAGAGGAAGAGGAGGGGGGTTTGGAGCACACAGTTGAAAAAATGGACTTCCACACACCCCCCAGGCCCCCTCCCCCCCCCACACACACACAAGGTCGGTGGGACATATTACTTAAATATCAACTGGGAGACTGCATATCCTGGGCATCAGGTCTGGCAGGCAGCATCCTGCCCCCGGACTTTTTTTTGATGTGGTTCTGAAATGGGATGTGATGAAGTTCAGAAGGTTTGCAATAGTAAAGGAAGTCATGTAAACACTCACTCCAAAGTTTCAAACTACTTGCGAAAAACTCACCATTACAGTGATGCTGCAGCTGTCATCAGGAGCGACATCCACTGCAGTGGCAGCACATGACAGGGGGTGTGGGGCATAGGTGGAGGGTACATGGAGGTGGACAGGAGGATACATGGGTTGGGGGGAAGACATACACTATAGGTGGAGGGGCAAAAGAATTAAGAGGGGATAGAAAATTAAGGGATTATTGGCCTCTCCCAATTTAAAATAATAATTGGTCTGAGTGGACCTGCCCTGACCTGAATTGTGGGCTGTGTGGGAGGAGGGAGGGGTGAAGAGTGAGGAAGGAAGAAGGTAAAAAAAGAGCATGCAGTGGCACCTACTGGCTAAAGACCAGAACACAGCACCCCCCCATTGGCAAAGGTGATTAATTAGAAGTTTTTGGAGTCACTGGCTGTTTGCACGAACAAATCCACAGTTGGAGTGGTGTAACTGGAGAGTGTCACAAATTAACAAATCTCCAAGTAGTGTTAGGCGCAAAATGGACTGTAGAGCGGCAGGAAATCCCAGGTCATGCAAACACAAATATAGTTGCATTGACGTAAATGAGAAATATTGTTTCTTCTACATACGCCCATAGAAAACTGCAAAAAGCTAGTCATAACTGTCTTATACTGGCCCCAAATCAATGGTGAGACTTGTCTAGCCGTAAAGTCTATACTATAGAAGGCCAAAAGAGAAGAGTAGAGAAGTTTATCAAACAGTGCAACTTCTATCAAAAATATAGGAATAGTCAAATAAAGCGACCTTTGTTTTAATACCTGAAACTCTAAAGCCATAGTCTCAGATTGGTATAGATATTTTTGTGTATGCAGGTCATACCTATGCCTTCTTTGGCACTTTTGTTTTCCGGTATAGCACTTTCTGAATAATGGGAAAAATAGTTCAAGACATGTCATCCCACATATCAAATCCATACTTGGTAGACATGCCATACCCTAACTCATCATGACTGGCAAATGCCATGGGCAAATGGAGTTATGCTAAGGCTTTTTAGCCATAGTCCAGGCCTTCCCAGAACTAAGCAACAAAGTTTCACAGAGCGCCTTCTGTGGCAGAGGGAGATGTGTGTGCTGTGATTGGGCACTAAGCAAGAAAGGCACAACAGTTTCCCTATAAGGAATGTGGCTGGCACAGTTCCAGGGGATTGGACAATTTGGGATGAGAAAAGTTACAAAAGTGATAGACAAACAAAGGCCCACATGTGTTCTGTGTCACCACCCGGGGGGGACAGGAGCAACCTTGGACTTCTTATTTGAACAATGAGGAATCCAAAAACTAACATCCTGCACACCCAGCAGAGGATCTGAGGTCGGTACCACCGAAGGTCACTGTTGTAACACCTAAGGAACTGCTTGTCAGGTGATAATATGGGGAGGAAGCCTGTAATAAAGCTTAGGGAATCACTATTAAAGTTCACTTGATACCAAATCAGACGAGGGGCCATGTCAGTCCTTGGGCGGCTCTGGCAAAAAGAATCCTAGTAGCAACAATAAAGGACCAGAATTTGATGCTTACAAATATAATGTTTTGCCAAAGACTAGAGTTGCAAGCCTATTACATCTATCTCAGGGTATCCCTAGTCAAACTGCTTGATGGAACACGATATAAAAAAATCATAATGAGGCTGCTTTAAAAAAAGCTGAGAACTCAAACACTGATATTTGTCTGGCTCTGTTGAACTAAAGGATATCACCTTTGCAACAAGGATTCTCACCTGCAAGAATTGCTGAAGGCTCAGAACCAGACAAATGGTGGAAATCTCCAAAGGAAGTAGGAAAGAAACAAACAGAAGAGATACTATAAGGGGGAGGTAAATGGTTTTCCATCTTTGCAGCTATGTAATGCTGTACATATCTAGGATGGGCAAACATGGAACCAAAAAGGCAGTGGTCATGCAAAAGGTGGCTTCTTTATATGAGGTCTTTGGGGACCGTGGACAGATGTGTAAGAGCAACAGAAGATTCCTACAGTTTGTTCCATCAAGCAGGGAGAAGGAGCAGAGCACAGAAGTGCCTGGAGCTCAATCTAAGCAAGCTGAGAAACCAAAGGAATCCAATTCAATAACAGAGGCAAAAGCTCAGCAACCATCGAGTTCTTCAAGAATTAGAAAACCTACCCTGAGACTAACTGAAAGCTGTGGAAACTCAAATGTGTGAATGTAAATAGTTTCATAGTAAATAGATAAGGGCTTGTGTATTATTGTTATGAAGAACAGGAAATACAAGGGAGTTGGACCTGGAAAGAGGCTTTTACAAAATGTAACTGTGTTGGTAGGAGAAAACTGGCAGTTGTTTTGCAGCTAATGGCTTCAAGAAACTGTACTAGAGTGTTGGCGCTTGGTTCCAGGCCTTCCCTTTAGTTTATGAATAAAGTTACAGGTAGTCCTCAACTTACAACTTTTTAAGTTATGACAAATGGGAGTTGACATTTGTAAATTGACACCCTGTTTCAAGGTTCCCACACAGGTTTCACCTTTACAACAGTTGACACAGCTACATCCAGCTGGTAAACTTGTTCTGGTGAGGGGGAGAGGGGAGGGAAGGGGTGCGAGGAGGCAAATCAATGCCCCCACAGTGAGGGAGGAACTGGAGCTGGGGCTGGGGCAAGCACTGCCCAGGGAGAGGGTGGGGTGGTTCACGCTGCTGCATGCTGACAGCCTGGGAGCTGCTCGTGTCGTGGCTTGTACAGCGGCTCTCACTGCTGCTCCCACCACCTGTCCAGGAGGGCATGGAGGGGGGGTGTCCCAGGATCTGCGAGGGGCAGATACGGTCAGGGCTGCACTAAGCTGTGCTCTGGGTGGAAGGTGCTGCGAGTGGGAGCTATGCCTCCTGCCACTTGCCCAACTGGCACAGGGCCAGCGTGAGACTGAGCCACTTCGTTGCCTCTGGACAAGTGGTGTGCAGCGGTGGAAGCTAGCCAGGCCTGGATTACCAGGGCTTCACCCCAGCTGGGCAAGGGGCAGCAGGGCATGGGGGGCGGGGCATGTGCCTCTGGATCAGGGTGGGGTGGGCAGTGAAGCAGGAGCTATGGAGGGGGCTGCAGCGAGTTTTCAAGAGGCAAGTTTACCACGTAGATCACACATCTCCACCCCATGCCTTCCTGGACTGGCAGCAGGACCAGCAGCGAGAGCTGCCACACAAGCAGCTCCCAGACTGGTGGTGCTCAGCAGCACAAGCCCCATCCCTGCTCTCCAGGCAGCGCTTGCCCCAGCCTGGTCCCAGCCCCAGTCCCAGCCCCAAACCCTCCCTCACTGCGGGGGCATTGACCCGTCCCTCCACACCCCTTCCCTCCCTCCCACCACAACAGACTTACCAGCAGCTGTGTTGAGCATGGTAAAGGAACCAATCCACCATTTGTAACATTGTTCCTATGGGAAAATTGCTTGTGAGTTATGACATTTTGACTTAAGACACAGTTTTCAGGAACCAATTGTGTTGTGAATCCAAGTACTGCCTGTAATCTGCTCCTAACTGTTGACTGAGTCTCCTCCACTGATCACACAAATATAAAAGAGAGAAAAAAGTGAAAAGGCTAAAAGGTAAAGACCTAAAGTAGAATGCAATGCATTTAAAAGCTTGACTAAGTTTATCCCAAACATTCAGCTGGTTTCCCCCCCGCCCCAACCCATACACACCAACAAAAATCCTTGCTTCTCTGGTGGGGAGGGGAGGAGGGATGATGGAATCTCGTCACAAAATCTGGGGAGAAAAGGAAAGGAAAGCCAAACAATATGGCAGAGGAGGAAAATTTGAGAGTGCTGTGGGACAGAGCAGCAGCCACAGGAACTGTGGTCCTGGTGTGCAGAGAGACCAGGATGTGTATGCATGGGGCTGCGGGGTGAGTATGCATTATAAAAAATAACCTGCAAATCACAAGAGGAGATTGATTCCACGATCCAGTCTTTTTGTTGTCCATTTTCAAAGGGCCCTAAAGGATAATCCCTGCTGAACATCCAGAGGAAGGTGAGAAATCTTCAGGGTCTCTGGCCAACCTGCTAGGGTTATATGAAATTTCAGTCCCTGATTTGATTCGGTGGAGGTTCAGCCCAATTTGGTGGCTACAATCTCTGAATTCAAATCAAATCAGAGGACCTTTAATCTCTCTGAATTGAATCAGAACCCTCCAAATTGATTTGGAGAGATTCAGAAAGCTTCGGCAATTCGGACATAGGCACAGCTTCAAATGTTTTTTCTACATACCTCTGGGTAGCAGGCGGCTCATGAACATTGTGATGCTGGGGCACATGGAGTGTGGGGGGCTCCCCAGCATGCTCAGCAGCAGACCCAGAAGCGGACCAGAAGCAATTCCAGTCCACTTCTGGGTCCACTGGGGAGCACCCGGCCCCCCCGTGCCCTCCCTGGATCGGTGACTGGTGCCTGATCGCTGAGCGGGGGGGGGGGGGACACTGCCTAGCGTGCTCCCCGGAGGACCTGGAAGTGGACCGGAAATACTGCCGTTCCACTTCTGAGTTCGCCACTGACACATGGAGGGCCCCCCTGCATTCCTGTGGGATGCTCCATCTCAGCAAGCTGCGCTGGTACCTCAAGGTATATAGAAAAAACATTTAAAGCTGTGTCTATGTCCGAATCGCTGATTCTCCGAATCAGCACTGAAGCTTCAGATTTGGATTTGGCCAAATTGAATCAGGAGCAGTGATCCAAATCAATTAATTGAATCACTGTCCTTGATTTGGGCCGAATCCAGATTGAATAGGGTCTGCTTTGTGCACCCCTACAATCTGCCCTGAAGGAAAATTTCTTCCTGACCTTAAACATGGCAGCCAGCTGGCTTGTGGGCATATGAGTAAGGATCATTGTGGCAAAGCCTGGACCAATCACTATGCCAATGTACCCTGCCTTTGTGATACCTTGAAATACTTTCCACATCTAGGTATCAGCAAATCTTCAATGCTTACCTCTGGAAAGCAACAACCCCACTTCATCTCTTCTGCTCTGGTAGACACAACCAACTACTCTACTTACCACAGGCAAGTTCCCCAACATGTGACTCAGAGCTACAAATAGCTGTACTATTTAAATCCTGATGGGAAGAAGTGGCTGCTGTCCTCTACCAGGCTGACCAAAGGATTCCTCTCCTCTGTAGCTTTCCCTCCAAGCATGGTGTGACCACTGGGCTTTGATTAACTGCTCGAGTGGTTTTTGCTTTGCAGGTAGATGTCAAACACCTTTTGGGATCTTGTCTGTGCCAGAGTAGCTCTCTTCTCTCCGTGTTCCCAACCCCATTCTCGCTTGCCACAACTTGATGTTCCTCAGTGTGAAGGGTCAGTTGACGGGATACCCTGTGGCCCAGGATCCCCCGGCGGTCACTCACGGGGCTCCGCCACCCCTACCCCCGGCCTCATGCCACCTTCGGTGCGTCCCTCGCCTGTTGTTCTTGTTCCCAGCTGTGGGGCGATGCCACCTGGCCTGCTTCTAAGTGACTGCAGCTCTCAGCCGTGGTACTCACCGTCAGGCTCTGCCCCATAGCCCTCCTCGCCTGCACCCCTCCCTTCAGGGGAAGGAATATCAAAGGAAACTTTAGCCTGACAGAGGCTTCCCTTCAGCCTCAATCTGCGGGCACACTCTCCTAGATCTCTACCCCTTAGCCAGGGTTGCCTAAACAAATGAAACAAACAAAATGCTGACTGCCCGGTCTCTCCCTATCCTCTAAATTGGTCTACTTCGAGCCCTCCCCGGCTCCCTTCTGGCCTGACCCGATCATCTCCAGCGTTCCTCCCTCCTGCCTATTGCTCTATCTGCGCCTGGCAGCGATGCCCACCCTGATTGTACCCCCTCAGGGCTCTCTTGTGGTCTCTCTTCCCTGGCAAGACTGTCTCCATGCCCCGTCGTCCTGACACCCCACCTGTGGGTCGCTTCACTCCTGGGTGCTCTTCCAGCCGTGTCCTCAGGTGCCGTGCCTCTAGTTCCAGCATTGTCCAGTGCAGTCTCCAGTCGGGAGGTTTGACCCCGCTCCGTCTGTGTCCCTGCCGGCTCTCCTGGCTCCGTGAGTCTTGTAGCAGAGGCTCCTCTTGTCATTGGCAATGGCTGCTGCTCCTCACCTGGGCTATCCACCCCCTCCATGGCTCCAGCCACTGTTTTTATCACTGCCGGCTGGTGTCCGACAGTGATGTCACCAGCTGGCTGCAATTGAACAAAAAGGCGGCTAACGAGCTGTGCGGGCTCCTCCCTCCACCTCATGCACGTCCTGTCCTGAGCTGCAGGTGAGTTTCATTCATTACTTTGCCTCTCGGGACACAGGGGTTTGGGGTTAATTGGTCCCTTCTCTTGAGAGTGACCATTACTTACCTGCCTTTATTTCCATCTTGAGCCACACCTTGTCATCTTCCTTGGCCAAAAAGCAAACACTTCCTTTCCCTCACTTAAAAGGAAAAAAAAAAAAAGATCCATTTATTTCTATTCCTTTTCTGTTAGTGCATCTATACAAGATGTTTATTGCTCTGTAGTAAACATCTCAGCCCTACACTAGGGCTATGCAAAATTTTGACCAGTGTTTTGTTTTGAAGCTGTTTCGATGTGTTTTGAACTTGAAACAGTAAAATCAAAATGAAACAAAAGGCTTTGAAACAGCTTCAAAATGAAATGATGGCACTCAAAACATTTTGAAAGTTTCTAAACACTTCGAGTTTCAAACCAGCCTGGTGGTGGGAGGTGGGGGAGAGCCAGGGCTGCACTGAGCTGCTCCGCCAGCCCCATGGAGCTCAGCCTGGTGGCAGGAGGTGGTGGGACAGCCAGTGGCAAAGCTACCTGGAGTGCGGTCCTGGCTAGTGGTTCTCCCATGCCTCCTGCCGTTAAGCTCAGCTCCATGGTGTTGTGGAGCCTCCAGCTGCTGGGCTGTGCTCACCAGGGCTGTGCTCGGAGCAGCTCTGCCAGCCCCCATGGAGCTCAGCCTGGCAGCAGGAGGTGGATGGAGAGCCAGTGGTGGAGCCGGTCAGAGCGCAGCCCTGGCTATGAGTACAGCCTGGGCCAGTGGCTCTCCCCCGCCTCCCGACTCAGCTCCACAGGACTGGTGGAGCCACTCAGAGTGCAGCCCAGTGGTGGGAGGTGGGGGAGAGCCAGGGCTGTACTGTGACCAGCTCTGCCACCCCATAGAGCTCAGCCCAGCACCAGGATGTGAGGGAGAGCCAGGGCTGCACTCTGAGTGGCTCCGCCAGCCCCATGGAGCTCAGCCTGGCAGTGGGAGGTGGCGGGAGAGCGAATGGTAGAGCTGCTTGGAGTACAGCCCTGGCCAGTGGCTCTCCCCTGCCTCCTTTCACCAGGCTTGGCTCTGTAGAGGCTGCAGAGCATCTTGCTGCTGGACTGTGCTCACCAGGGCTGCGCTCCAAGCAGCTCTGCCCCTGGTTCTCCCACTGTCTCCCACCACTGAGCTGAGCTCCGTGGAGCTGCTTGGAGTGCAGCCCAGTGGTGGGAAGCAAGAAGAGTTGCATGTGAACCCTAAAGATCTAAGTTGCGTGGTGGCTTTTGATAATTTCCGCCACTGGAATATCACCTTTTGGAGGCGGGAGGCGTACGCGGCCTTCTGGGCCCGGTACGCGGAAGTAGCAGACAAGGAGGACTTACGGGGTCTGCATTTTGAAGTAGGCCAGAAGGCACGGGAGAGAGTTTTATATTTTAAAATGTATACAGATGACCTAGAGTATGCAGATGTCAGAAGGTGGCTGGAGGGGCGGGTCAAAAAGATCCTCGATATTCAGCCGGTCCTGGATCAGTGGCAAATCTGGACCGGGGCATGGAGAGCCAGAGTCATCCTGGACGAAGACCCCAGACACCCCGGCACGGTGAGACACCTGCCCTCTGTCGTGTCCATAGGGCCCTACCGTGGATATGTGACTTATCATGGCCAGCCGAAACTGTGTAGCAGGTGCGGCTTGGCGGGACACCTGGCGGCCTTCTGTAGCCTGACAGTTTGCTATAGGTGTGGCGGCAGGGGGCACCGGGCACAAGCCTGTAAAGAGGAACTGAAATGTACTGTTTGTGGAGGTGAGGGGCACTTGCAGCGCCAGTGCCCCCTGTCCTACGCGAACAAAGCCCGAGAGTCACACACAGCAGAGGAGAGGGATAAAGAAAAACCAGAGGAGGCGGAGTCCACCAACCTGGATGTAGACACCTTCCTAGTGGAGGAAACACCGGAAGCGGAGCAGAGACACGACGTGATCGAGGCAGCTGACCAGCTTTTGGAGTCGGGAGGAGAGAAACACATGGAGGAGGAGCAGAGCGAGGCAGCGGGAGAAGGGGCACACGAATCGGACTCGGCAACCATGGACTTGGACCTGTCTGGGGAGAAGGGGAAAGAACCCTCCCCTGTAAAAAGAAAGAAGAAGCGGAGGGTTAAACCTATGAAAAAGAGAATAGAGGAGGAAAGGGGAACGGTCCAGGAGACAGAAGGGACTGCACAGGAAAGAGACAAGGGGAAGAGCGGGGAGCTGCTGGTGGAGGGACGAGAGGTTGAGGAGTCTGGGAGGGCGGACGTTTGTGGCTATCTCAGCCCGACTGCGATCAAACATCTAGCTAGGGCCACGGGGATGCGGAAAGTGGGGGAAGACAGCTCAGATCCCAGTAGCGGAACGGATGTTTAACGAAGTAGGCTTTTGTCTGGAAAATAGCCATGATGGCGTTGACTATAGCATCCTTAAATGTAAGAAGTGTATATGGGAGACAGAGATGGGAGTCAATGTATACCACCTTACAAGGTCTGGACGCACAGGTGTTGGGTCTACAGGAGTGCGGGATCCCCTGGGGGAGAAATTATGGCTATCTGGAGAAGCGCTGGGAGGTGGGACCGTCGTGGTGGGGGGGCTCAAACGAGAATCGAGCGGCAATGTGTTTAATAGTGCCTGTTTTCTTTTTTTTTCCCCTCTGATAAAATGGATAAGGGGCTCCAAGAGTGGGTGAGGGAACTTGGAATTATATAAGAAGCAAGTTAAATGATTGCTAAATGGGGTTTTCAGTAAGTCACAAGTGGTATTGTTTCTTCTGTGAATGTTAGGAAATTTTGTGAAAGTGAGATTGTATTAACTTTGTGAAACCTCAGGTGGGTTTCGTTTCTTTGCTGTTTTTCTTAATGTGTTTGATAGTGTCAGTTTTTGTAATAAAAGGAAAAAAAAAAAGGGAAGCAAGGAGAGCCAGGGCTGTGGTCTGAGTGGCTAAACCTGCCTTCCCAGTGCTGCCAGGCTCCTCCTGTCCCAGGTGGCAGCGGCATCCTCCTGTTAGCCCCGAACACAGATTCAGGGGCCCACACCCCAGCCCTGTTCGCTGGCTTCCTGGTCACAAGTACTATCCTGCAGTGAAGTTTTTTACCTTGCAGTAACACACGTGTATACACTGGAGAGGCTGGCTGGGGCATGAGGGTGCTGCAGTCCAGGGGCTACCTGCCAACTAGCCCTTCACTGAAGCATCTTTGTGCCCCATCACCCCCCTGCTCCCCCCTCCATGGCACATTGAGCCGAGTTGGAGCAGTCCCAGGCTGTCAGGCTGACCCCTAGACCCCCTGCTAGCCAGGGCTGCTCCAACCTGACTCAAAGTGCCATGGTCCCAGGCGCAAGTTCAAATGTGGCACCCAGAAGCAATAAACTCTAGCACATATGTGCCAGAGTCAATTGCTGCATATTAATTGCACATGTAGGATGCACCTGGTGAGAGTTAGTGCATTCCTTACCTCCTGGCTGTATTGTAGCAGTACCTGTGATTTTGTTCCATCCACTGAGAAAATGCACTTGATATTATAATCACTGCCAATCACTTTTCCTTATGGAAACTCAGATCAGCTGCATTCCTATCACCTGAAAGGATAATCAAATCTCTTAACTCCCCTTGACTTCAATGAACATGTGTTTTTCTTACCTCCTGACATCATTGTACTGGCCTCATTGATGACTTCTGGAAAGGCACCAGTCTCTGTTACATCTGTTCTGTTTACATCTTTGTTCTGCTTACATCTTTTGAGGTTTGAGCTCTGGTAACTGTCAGTGAGGGACACATTTTTCCACTTTTAACTCATGTCATCTCAGTGATCTGCATGGAAATTAAGTTACTTCTCATTCAATTAACCTTCAATTACAGACTCAAAAGCCTTGTTCTCTTGTCAGGGGTTGTCTGCAATGTTGTAGAGCTGCATTGTATAAAACATGTTTGGAGAAAAGCCTGCTCTCTTTAATAAATAGAGAGACTGATGCTCCTCTTCCTCCATGACCTTACCTACATGAATAGCTTGTCCTTAGTTACTCCATCAGTTGGAATCATTCCACACTTGATAGGTAAGTAGCCTTAATGACTACCTTTATTTTAATGTCCAGTGATACATCATCCTTGCATGAAATTCAGAGCTGCCTTTCTTTCACCTGAAAGGAGAAATAGATCCATTTATTTATTAGTCTTCACAATGAGAAAGTAGATGCTTACTTACCTCTGGCTGAAAAAGATTATTTCTACAAATTCTTCCTTGCAAAGGGGAACCATTTCTTTCTGCACCTGTGATCAAAACAGAACAATGATCAATTCTCCACACATACAATCAGTTGCATTGTGATCTCTAGAAATATAAGACCTAGAAAAACATGTGCTTCTTGGCTTGGGTCACTTACCCTCTTTAGTTAGTACTTGTGCTGTTACCATCCTGTAGTCAGTGCTAGTGGCATTATTCCAACCACTGAGAAAATTCACTTCATGTTAGGTACACAAGATTTTCTCATTGTTGCTATCATTAAAGCCCAGATTAGCGTCAATCCCTTCATCTGAAAAAAATAATCAGGTAGTTATTTCCAGCCAAATTCAATGAAAACATGGATTTTTTTACCTCCTGACTCAGATTTATCATCCTTATTGATTAATTCTGGCAAAGAACACACATTCTCTGCTCTCCTTCCAACCTGTGTACATTGATCATTAACTGATACCTTTCTTTTTCATCCAGATTTATTTTTAATAATAGATTCAGAAATACTCCTTGCTTTTTTTTCCTACCACAGATGTTGCTGATGTTCCCTTGTTTGAATAGGCACACCCAGCAGCACTGGTAAAAGTTTGTTGGGACTGTGGGCATTTATACACATACTTTTTTGCTTTGTGATATGTCAGAGATTCAGCACATAAAAGCAGACTTGATTAATCGCATCTGCTCCACATGTGAGCTGATGACTACCACACTACATCGCTTGCAGTTGTATAAGTGGCAAAATACGCATCTGCACAGAGAAAATGGTGGTGGTGAACGTTTTGAACTAAAACACCTTCTGTGTTTTAGTTCAAAAGCAGACCGCTGCCATTTTCTGTGTGCTGATGTGCATTTTGCCACTTATATAATTGCATGCATCGCAGCACTGGGTGCTTTGAAAAGCACCCAGCGCTGTGGTGCATACATGTGTGAAAATGCCCACGTGTCTGCTTTCCTTCAATAGCCAGACAAGCATATTCTCTTTCAGCAGCTTTGTATGGTTTTCTACTTGACTACTCCCATGTCTGGGGTCATTCCTCTCCTGATTTATCCCACTGGATGTATCTCTTTCCCTACAAGGAAAATGGAAAAGACTAATTTGCATGCCATGCTTTAAGTCTGTGCAATTCTTACCTTCTGCAGAAAATGATTATCCTCTGGTTGACCTGACTATCTGCTCCCCCTTGCAAATCTCATTTCCCCAGGCTAGATTTAGGAGACACTGAGTGTGTCTACACATTCAATTAATGCACATGAATAAACTCTGGAGCTTGTTGCTCTGGACTTTATTGCTCCCAGGTGCACTATTTAAACATGCGCTGGGAACAATAAACTCCAGAGCTATAAGCCCTGGATTTATTCATGAATAGCATGTTGAGCCAGGTCAGAGCTGGCAGGAAGCCCCAGGGGTCAGCTTGCCAGTCCAGGGATGCTCTCTACTGGCTCAATGTGTTGTGGAGGGGCTGGCTGAGGCATGAGGGTGCTTCAGCACGGGGCTAGCCAACTGGCAGCCCCCACACTGAAGCATCCTCATGCTCTAGCCAGCCGGGGCAGTGTCTACACATGCATTGCTATGGAGTTTTGTACTCCACTGCAGGATAGTATTTACAAGTACTTGTGATAAAAGTGCCTACTTGTGGCTAGTTCCCATACTGGTCGCCCCACCATCTAGGGCAGTCTGCCAGTCTCACCTGCTATGACTTGTTGGGATATAAATTATGTAATAAGCGGGAGGCTGCCCTTTTTAATGTCCTGAAGCCAAGGGGTTTACACATGGCTCCGCCTTCCCTTACCACGTCCGATGCCTCACAGATGGCATCCAAAATTATAGTTGCTACAGGCAGAAGCCAGGCCAAATTCTGCCCCTAGCTGGGCCTTTCACAATCTACTCATTTGTAATATCCCCTCTCACAGGGCCTCATTCACACTGTCCTTCACTGAGCCACTCTTAACCTAACCTGCTCCTTTGAGCCATCAGGCTTGCCTACTTACACTCTGGGCAATCCCTCCAGAGCCCTTCGGGTGCCTCATGCAGCCTACTCTACAGGTGGCAGTCCTTATGCCTAACACTAGGCTGACTTTACCCACAACCCCCTCTCTGGGCACTTGGCTCTTACTACAGTACTCATTTCTGCTCCCTGTTTTGGGGCCACTCTCTACCCCCTCACTAAGGCCACTTCTATGCCCTCTTCTGTGAGCCCCGCAGGGTCTCAGGTGTCTCTTCTTAGGTGTGCCTGGCCCCCTGTCTGTTCTATGACCCACTGGGTAGTGGGGGCTAGGTTTATAAGGCACCCCTGCCAGCCTTTCACTGGGGAGGCAACTGGCCTGTCATTTCTAGGGCGCTTCCGTGCCACAGGCACCCCCATCAGGCCATCCTTCCCCAACAGGGTACAGTTTCAAGTTATACCCAGGACCAGGAGCCTCCAACTATCCCCATAGCTCCTGCCCTTACCTCCAAGGTGTTCCTGAGCAGCCACTCAGCCAGATGTTGTTCTGCCAGCTGCCAGCAGCAAACAGCTGACTCAGTCCTGAGTTCCTTAGATAAAATGGAGTCTGCTCAGCTCTCTTTTCCAATCGAATGGCCCTTACCAGGTCATGTAGCCACTTCATCAGGGCTACACCTGCCAGCTGCCCTGCTGCAACTCAAAGCCCTTAAAGTGACAGGCACCAAAGGTGTTTTGCATCATTTGTGAGTCTTTGGGCAAAGTGACCCCAGTGGTGCCCATCCCCCCTCCAGGTATGGCTGGCAATTGACTTGCAGGGAGGTCATCCACCCTTTGACAGGTGGTGTTTTTAGTCCTGCTGTGTGTCCACGCACCCTCCTTACTAAGGCTAGCCCAGGTCAGGGCATCAGTTTGGTTGTCAACAACCCAACCATGGAACAGGCTGTACTGGTGTACATGATATCAGACAGCAGACCAAGACAGGCTTGGTGTGACAGGCTTTTTCCTGCACTTAGAATCAAAAAGGAACAGTGAGCAATTCTGCACAAACAGCATTAGTTGCACTGTGATCCTTGAATGCAGAAAAGCATGTCAAATGTACACCACTTGGCTTGGATCACTTAGCATGTTTATAAATGTGCTTTGGGAGTGGGGGTGCGTTTTAATTAGACTGCCTCTGACAGCTTTAGTTAAAGTGCCCTCCCTCCCTGCCATTTTTCAGTGCAGGGACACTGATACATGTGACTGGACTCTGCTGGAGTGCAATAATTACTACATGTAATTATAGCACTTCAGAGTAGCTTCTCTGCATGTGTGTAAGCGCCCTCACTCTCCTTATTTTTGGCATGTATAAATCCTTGTATTGTAACCAATAAGTCACTTTGCTTCATCCAGTGAGAAAAATCATATGAAGTATTGATTATTGTCAATTTAAAATTATTCCCACTGTGGATGCTCCTATCAACTGCATTCCTGGCACCTGAATGTGTAGATTCATAGATTCATAGATGTTAGGGTCAGAAGATACCTCAGCAAGTGATCAAATCCAGCCCCCAACCTTGGGCAAAAAAAGAGTGCTGGGGTCACATGACCCCAGCTAGGTGCTTGTCCAGTCTCCTCTTGAAGATCCCCAAGGTAGGGGAGAGCATCACCTCCCTTGGAAGCCCATTCCAGATTTTGGCAACCCTTACTGTGAGAAGATCCAACCTAAATCTGCTCTCCGTCAATTTGTGTCCATTGTTGCTAGTTCCTGCAGGGGGTGCCCTAGTAAACAGAGCATCTCCCAATCCCTGCTGCCCTTCCCTAATAAATTTATAGGCAGCCACAAGATCACCTCTCAGCCCTCTCTTGTGAAGGCTGAAGAGATCTGGGTCCCTCAGTTTCTCCTCATACGGCCTTGCCTGTAGGCCTCTGACCATACGAGTGGCCTTCTCTGAACCCTCTCAAGATTCTCCGCATCCCTCTTGAAGTGCGGCTTCCAAAACTGGATGTAGTACTCCAACTGTGGTCTGACCAGTGCTGCAGAGAGGGGATGCATCACCTCCCTGGACCTGTTCGTCATGCATCTGCTAATGCATGATAAAGTATGGTTAGCCTTGTTCATCACTGAATCACACTGACGACTTATATCCATCGTGGAGTGCTGCTGAGAAGGTCATCCCCCAGACTGTAAGTGTGTTGGTGGTTCTTTTTGCCCAGGTGCAGCACTTTGCACTTGTCTTTGTTGAACTGCATCCTATTTCATTCTGCCCATTTTTCCAACCTGATCAGATCCTCCTGGATCTGCTCCCTACCCTCTGGTATGTAAACGTTGCCTCATAATTTGGTATCATCTTTGAACATGGATAAGGTGCTCTCCACGCCCTCATTCAGGTCACTGATGAGGTTATTGAATAGCACTGGTCCAAGGACCGAGCCTTATGGGACTCCACTGCCCACATCTTTCCAGGTCAATATCGATCCATCCATCACCACTCTCTCGGTGCAACCTGTAAGTCAATTTGCCACCCAGCTGACAGTATAATCATCTACATCACAGCTTGTCAGCTTATTTATGAGAACAGAATGAGATCCTGTATCAAAGGCCTTTTTCAAGTCTAGATAGATAATAACATCTACCTCAACTCCTGCATCTAAGCACAAATGTGTTTCTTAATGATTTTTTCCAGAGTTTTCCCAAGGATAGAGGTGAGACTAACTGGCCTATAGTTTCCCAGTTCCTCCCTCCTCCCCTTCTTGAAAATAGGGACCACATTGGCCCTTTTCCAGTCCTCTGGGACCTAACCGGAGCACCATGAGTGCTCAAACAGCCATGCCAGTGGCACTGCTTTGACAGTGGCCAATTCCTTCAGCATTCTTGGATGAAGTTCATCTGGGCTTGGTGATTTGAACACATCCAGCCTTTCCAAGGGCCCCTTCACTAAGTCTGCACTAACACTTGGTGGGCTGGTGTCCCTCCTGTGTCTACCTATAATCCATTGGGAGATTTGTCTTGGTCCGTGTCTAGGAATACAGATGCAAAGAACTCATTGAAGAACTCAGCTGTGTCTCCCCTCTCTGTCACCAATTGCCCCAGTTTGTCCTGCAGGGGTTCTATGCTACCCTGTGCCTTCCTTTTGCTCCCTGTATACCTGAAGGACTTTTTGTTGTCCTTAATTTTTGTTACCCTGCAAGCACGAGCCAAGGAAGCATACTCCTCCTTAGTAGCTACTCCCTGTTTCCACAGCCTGTATACCTCTTTCTTTGCCCTTAGGTTTTTCTGGACTTCCCTGTTCAGCCAAGAGAGCTTCTTGGCCTCTTAGCATCCTTTTATATGCAGTGGAATTGTCTCCTTCTGCACCCATAGGATCAATCCCTTGAGGAACAACCACCCTTCCTGGACCACCATTTCACCAATGCTCTTGAGCTTTAATACCACACTAACTAATCTCCTGAGTACCCTGAAGTTAGCCTTCCTGAAGTCTAGCACTTCAGCCCTTCTAGTTAGTTTACCCACCTTTCACCGGATAGTGAATTCAATCATTTGTTGAATAGATCAAGTCACTGTGGTGGGCTAGTAGG
Source organism: Crocodylus siamensis (assembly GCF_052110815.1). NCBI lineage: Eukaryota > Metazoa > Chordata > Crocodylia > Crocodylidae > Crocodylus > Crocodylus siamensis. The sequence continues at coordinate 41,110,394 of NC_143403.1, read as the reverse complement.
GGGTGCTCCTGCATTGAGCCACCTACATCACTGTGCCCAACCACCTTTTAGGCTCCAAGTGCCTCCCTGGGGGCATCTCACATCTGGCTGACTCCCTTCCTGGAGCACACCTGCTAGCCTGGGGTAAAAACTGCCACCACCCAGGACTGGGCTTGATTCTGGCTCTGCATCCCCTCTGTAACACAGGCCTAGGAGCCCTTGAGGGTACTTGACTCACTTCAGGCATTTGGGGGTGCTTCCCTCAGTTGGAAGCACAAGTAGTGGTCTCCCTTAGTCAGCTGAACCAAGGGGACCCCAAGGTATAATCTAGACCCGCACCCAGTAAGTCTCCCATGCTAGGTACAAAAGAGAACATCCTGATATCTATCAGGCCCCTTAGTGCTTACCTGGGCTGATCCAGTGCATTACCAATGATACTCAAATCTCATGTTATCTTGACCCACTCAGGCACAATTCTTCCTGTCACAGCATACAAGTAATCCTCTTACCCTTCTACTTGTTGGCACTGGATTGCTGACTCAGGTACCTTGTTCCAGGTGGACCCAAAGCCCTCAGACTAACCACAACCTCTCCGTTCAATAACAGGCAAATTTTATTGATACACAGTGATAGCATTTTCCCCCATAAACTCAGTGTAACTATTTAAGGCTAAAATAAACTTATACCTTATAGTAAATAATTTAAGTTAAAAAATAATAGTATAAATGTTTAACACATATAGTTCTCCAATGTTAGTCTGTTTTAAGGGCAAACAAGAAAACCTAAAAACTGACAATAAACTTCACAACTTCAAATGCAGTAACAACTGTTGTAGCTCCTAGTATGGCAAAATACTCTAAAGTTCCAACAGCTACAGTAGGAAGGGTAAAACCATTTTTAATATTAAATTTGACTAATATAATATTTTAGTTATTTCCTTGGCACAAAGGTGCTGGTATAATTTAAAATTAATATCCATAGGAACAATGGTATTGTGGTTTGTAAAGGTCCCAATTCCAGTTTAAAAATAGCAATAAACCATTAAAAATAAATGTAAATAATCCTTATCTCTTAATATATATATGTATGTATGCAAAAAACACCCCAAGAATTGTAATAATATGTGCATTATTACTGCACGTCAGCATTGTAAACGTAAATATAAATAATATTTTAATGCAAAAAGTTTTCCTTGGCAGGGTTTGTGTGTATTTTTTTTCCCCTCTCTCTTTTGCAGAGGCTATAATGTAAAATTTAATCTAGTAGCAAAGGTAGCTAAAGGACAACAAAGCTATCAACAGCATTTTCTTCACCTAAGCAATGGTTTTATCATCACAGCAAAATTGTTTTGTCTGTCTGTTTTGTATTGTTTGTCCTGTTATGTTGTTTTTGTTTGTTTAATTAATTAGTTTATTTTAAGTTGGCCAAAGTTTAAAAGTATACAAATATCATAAAAATGTAATAAAAATAATTACTAATACTCTGTCTAAAAAATTAAATCTGTCTGTAAATCCCAAACCAAAACACTTCTGTCCAGTTGAACTAAAAAGTTATTCTAATCTTTAAAACAAGGAACAGCAATTCATATAAAAGTTTTAAGTTATAAAGTTTCCTTGTTTTGTAAAATGGCATTTATTTAAAAAATAATATGTGTGTTTAGTAAATAACCTAATTAAATGTTTTCAAAGCTATAAAAAAATCTCATTTGTATTTAAATACTATTTATAACACCAACATAACAAGATGTGTGTAAAAACTGCATTAACCCATTGTTTTATAAGAAAAGTTAATAGTGTCAAAGAAAAATCTTTGATCTTTCTTTAGTGTCAAAGAAAAATCTTTGATTTAAGATGCCTGTAAGGGGATGGGGGTGTGCCACTTACCGTGGGACCCCGATCCCCGGATGTCCCCTGGAGAGGAGGGGTACGCGTTGGACCGTCCCGCTTCGCCGCTATCGCCTGCCACGACTTGATGGAAATATGGGGTTCACCCTTGCCGGGAAGCTGGCGGTCCACGTGGGGTACAGTACCTCCAAGGTCCAGGGGTCCTGAGGGCTCCTCCTCCCCTACACCCTCGCCCGGTCCGCCGGGTGGGGAGCCTCCGTTGGGGCTCCCTTGTCTTCGTCTTGGCTCCGCAGTGGGGGGGGGTTTACCCCACACCGCTGGGCCCTCCCCAGGAGTCCTGTCAGCACCTAGTCTCCCTGGTGCTGATCGCTCCACTCGTCCTGAGGCGTCTCTAACTCAGGGTCTCACTCTCTCGACCCGGGGGAACTACAACTCTGTCCCCACTGCCCGCGGGTCTTCCCCGCGGCCAAGCGGCCCGCAGCCGCCGGAGGAGGGTCCCTCCGACCCAGCCTCCCTTCCCGGCTTCCTCCGGTGCAATGGCCACCGGTCCCTTTTGTACCTCCATCCGTTCGGGGCCCGCTGCGCCCCCTGGCTCCGCCGCCTCCGGCCTTGCCGGCTGGTGCTGCGCCGCTCCTGGCTTCGCGGCGGTCGGCCTCACTGCCGCCGGTCCTTGCCGCCCGGCTCCCGACTTTACCGCACCTGGCCCAGCTGCCTCTGGACCTCCGGCTCCCGGCTTCGCCGCCGCCGGCTCCCCGGCACTTGGCCCCGCCGCTGCCGGCTCCCGCCGCGTGGCACGCGGTGCGGCTGTACCTGCCTCCGCCGCTCCCGGCTCCGCAGCTCCCGGTTTCGCCGCTCCCGGCTCCGCAGCTCCAGTCCTCGTAGCTCCCACCGGAGCCTCCGTCCTCCCCTGCTCAGGGTAGGCGGTTCCTTTTTATCTCCCCGCGCCGGTCCCGCGTCGGCGCGGTTCCAGTTCCGGGAAACCTTAAGTTCCCCGCCCGGCTTCCGGGCCCGGACCCGGAAGCGGGGTGGAACTCCGGGATTCCCCGCTTGGGCCGGGCCCCTCAGGGTCCTGGCCCCCTCACACACCCCACCCCTCGAGACGCCGCTAGGCGATCCCTTTGCTGTGCGATGTTCGCCCCCCAAGGGCTTCTCCCCGTCCGCACAGGGCGGTACCAAGGGCTCGTGGGTATTCTCTATCTCCCCCCACCGAGACAAAAAGTCTGCCACGGTGTTGCTGCGACCGGGTTTATACCCGATTTTAAACTGATAGGGCTGGAGTGCCAGGGCCCACCTCATTAGCCGGGCATTCTCGGTTTTAGCCGAGTTGAGCCACCATAGCGGGGCGTGATCAGTTATTAAACGAAATTCTCGGCCCAATAAGTAGTACCGAAAATAGTCTGTACCCCAACGGATGGCGAGACACTCCCGTTCAATTGTAGAGTACCTCTGTTCGTGCTCGTTCAAATGGCGACTGGCGAATGCCACGGGGCGTTCGACTCCCTCCACCTCCTGCAAGAGGACCGCTCCCAGGGCGTACGCTGAGGCATCCGTCTGTAGGATAAAGGGGGCGTTAAAGTTAGGGGTATGGAGTACCGCTCCTCGGCACAAGGCTTGTCGGAGCTCGTTGAACGCCTTGCGTCTCTCTGGAGTCCAGTTGGTGCGTGGTGGTTCCTTCCCCTTGGTGGTGTCTACCAGGGGATTCGCCAGTTCCGCAAACTGGGGAATGAACCGCCGGTAATAGCTGGCGAGCCCCAGAAAGGCTCGCATCTGCCGCTTGGTTGCCGGCGCCTCGTAGTCCCGCAGTGCCGCCACCTTATCCCGTAAAGGTCTTACCAGCCCTTTGCCTACTTGGAAGCCGAGATACTTAGTCTCTGACCTTCCAAGGGCGCATTTCTTTGGGTTGGCCGTCAGGCCCTTACCTCGTAACTCTTGCAAGACCTGTCTCAGGGCCTGGAGGTGTTGCTCCCACGTCTTGGTAAAGATCACGATGTCATCAAGGTAGGCGGCGGCATATTCCTGGTGGGGCGCTAGTATCCAATCGATTAACCTTTGGAAGGTTGCGGTGGCCCCATTCAACCCGAACGGCATCCGTTTGAATTCATAGAGGCCCCAGGGGGTCCCAAAGGCGGTCTTAGGCTGATCCTCCCTTCGCAGGGGAATCTGCCAATACCCCTTTGCTAAATCCAGGGTGGAGATGTAATTGGCTTGCCCGATACGTTCCACCAGTTCACTTATCTGAGGCATGGGGAATGCGTCAAACTGGGTGATGGCGTTCACTTTCTGGAAGTCAACGCACAGCCTTAAGCTGCCATCTGGCTTCGTCACCGCCACCAACGGGCTTCGCCAGGGGCTGCGGGAAGGCGTGATGATGCCTTGGGCCAGCATGCCATTAAGCTCCTCTCTAATCGGTTGGCGCCGAAGAAAAGGAATGCGCCGCCACTTTTCCCTGGCAATCTGGCCTGGTGGCGTCAGGATCTTATGCTCCACGCCTCTAGCCTTCCCCGGGGTCTCTGAAAACACATCCCCAAACTCTACGATTAGCTGTTGTAACTCTTTCTGTTGGGAAGGGGACAGGGACGTCTCTTCCCCAAATGGTCCCCCGTCCCAGGTCTTCGGCCCAGTCTCCCCCTCTTGACACTCCCCATCTACCGGCTCTCGGTCCATTTCTAGAAGGAGCCCGTGCGGCTCCTGCCACTCCTTCAGTAGGTTGATGTGCAAGACCTGGGACGCCCTCGGATGGCCCTCCCTTCGGACTTCATAATTGACCGGGCCGGTTCGTCTAACGACCCGGGCCGGCCCCTGCCACCGCGTCTCGAACTTACTATGAGAGCTGGGCAGCATCACCAACACCTTCTGTCCGGGCTGTAACTCTCTCTCCTGGGTTCCCTGGTCGTATCGGTCCTTTTGCTGTCTCTGGGCCTGTTTGAGGTTGTCGTGGGCTGCTCTCTGGGCCTTGTGGAGTCTGTCCTGCAGTTCCTGTGCGTATTCCACCACCTGGCGACCCCCTCGTGCGCCGCTTTCCCAGCTCTCCCTTAGGATGTCCAACGAACTTCGGGGTTGGTGCCCAAAGACCAAGCTGAAAGGGGAGTAGCCCGTGGAGGCCTGTGGGGCATCCCGTACTGCAAACAGCAAGGGTGGTACCAACAAATCCCACCTGGCTGGATCTTCCTGTGTGCAGCGCCGGAGCATCCCTTTCAGTGTCGCGTTGAAACGCTCGACCAAGCCATTCGTTTGGGGATGATAAATTGACGTTTTTAGGTGAGTGACGTGGAGCACCTTGCACATGGCTGCCATTACAGCCGACATAAAGTTCTTTCCCTGGTCAGTCACGATTTCTCGCGGGATCCCGAAGCGGGCAACCCACTTCATAAGCTCCTCGGCCACCTTGGAGCCCGTCACCGTCCGTAAGGGAATCGCCTCCGGAAACCGGGTGGCGTAATCAATAAGCACCAGTAAGAACCGGTGGCCGGCGGTGCTTCATGGTAAAGGCCCCACCACGTCAAGCGCCACCCTGGTGAATGGCTCCCGTATAACGGGCATCACCTGAAGGGGGGCGCGCGGGGGTTTGTGGGGGTTCACTAACTGGCAGTGACGACATTCTTTACAAAACCTCTCCACGTCCTCATATAGGTGGGGCCAGAAGCACCAGCGTATCAGCCTGGCCTCTGTTTTCCTTTTTCCCAAGTGGCCTCCCATTGGGTTCCCATGGGCTAGTTGTAATAAGGGTGTGCGGTAGCGGCAGGGAATTAAAAGTTGACTTCCCTCCCGCCCTGTCTGTGGGTCGGGCTTAATCCGATATAGCAGACCCTGTCTTAACTCGACCCGGGGGCCCTGTCCCTGATCCGCCGTGGGGCTTACCGGTTGCCGCTCCCGTTGGAGAGCCTCTTCATGGAAGGGTCTCAGCTCCGCGTCCTCCTCTTGCGCCTCCCGGAACTGGTCACTGTTCGCCAGGCCGTCCAGCTCGCCCAGCCAAGGCGGTTCGGGTTCTTCCCCGGCTAGGCCTTGTGGGGGTTCCTTTCGAGGCTGGAGAGCGGCCAGCACCTCGTATATCTCCGGCCAGTCCCTCCCCACGATCATGGGGTGTAAAATATCCTCCTTCAACCCCACGGGCAGGCGTCTCGAAACTCCATGCAGCCGGACCTCTAGGATCTGCCGCTCGAAGTGCGTCCTCTGCTTGTGCAGGCAGACTAGGTGGATCCCTGTGCACCGCGGGGCGCGCCTCCATTCTACCAGCGATGGTCTGACTAGGGTCTGTGCGCATCCGGTGTCGATTACGGCCATGAGTGGTCGCTGCCCCACCCAGGCCTTTACTCGCGGCAGGGGCCTGGGGAAGGTGTCTTCCCTGCCGCCGACCCCACAGTCCATAGGTTCCTCCCGAGTGTATTCCCCTACTCTGCTGCTACCTCTGGGGAGCGGGGCCCCCTTACCGGGGGGGTACTCGGCTTCAGTCGGGCAGGACCGGGCAAGGTGTCCCCTGCCGCCGCAGCGGAAGCAACTAACACCCGGGTTCCCTGGGGTCTTCTCCCCCTTACTTCCCCTGCCCTTTCGGGTGGAGTCTTCCGCCCCCGGTTTTCCCCGGCCCGGGCGCCGCCCTACCTGGGCTGCTGTATATTGCTCCGCCAGCTGTAGAGCCTGTAGGGAAGTTGTGGGGCCATGACACCTCACCCACTGTTGGGTGTCATCCTCCAGGTCCATCAGGAACTGCTCTAGCAGGACCTGAT